>NC_139217.1:114976138-115386396 GCF_055691185.1 Crinia signifera | reverse complement strand
TTGCCCCCTCGCCATCTCTAGTGATGTGTGATGTATCTATTCCTCCATACCAGCACTTCCTATTATACACCTACACCTCATGTAATACACATCTGTCCCCATACCGTCTCTATATTTGCCATATTGCAGTCAGTACGCTTCTATCACCACTTTATTATATCATTACACTGCTGGTTTTGTCTACGTGTTTTTCAGGACTGCTAGTAGGGTAGAAAATGAGCAAAAAGTTTGACATAATACCAAAAAACAGTTTCTCCTTCTGGGTGGTATACGGTCGTTGGGTTGACAAACAAAAGGTTGACATGCATTGGGTCGACCACTGAAGGTCGACATGGCTTAGGTCACCCTCACCGCAGAAACCCCCTCCCCGGCACCCAGTATCTCTCTCCAAAGCTTAGTACATCTGTCCCTTTGCATAAAACATTGTTTGTACCTATGCTTTCTGAAAAGAATGCAAATTTCCTAAATATCGGATTAAACAATGAGCCCACTGAACTACATATGTGTTGCAGCTCACTGCTCAACAGCCAGGCTACTGGCCAGCCAGTGTACGTTCAAGATGGCTGCAGTCAGTACATGCATAGCACGGCTCCGACACAGGGGGTCGCTGTAGGTAACACTCACAGGGAATTGACTGTCTAGCTCTGCTCTCGCCTCTACCATCACCACTCTGAGCGGCACATCCGGGCCATCTGTGTGTGTGTTGTCGGTACGGCGCGGCTGCTTTTGCTGCACCCGTGTGTGCTCATCAGCCGGGATGTCTCAGCGGGAGTGGGGCGTAGTGGAGGTGAGCAGGCCCGGGGATACACTGTGGTATTTATTGCAAGTATGCGGTTGTGATACGTGCAGCATAGTGTACAGTGATAACGTGTCCCTGTAACCTGTGTCTTTCTGGCGTATTTCACTATTATATTCTTATGCCGGCACTGATCCCCCACCCCCTGTGCTGCGTCCCCAGCTCCCCCACCCCCTGCGCTGCGTCCCCAGCTCCCCCACCCCTTGCGCTGCGTCCCCTGCTCCCCCACCCCTTGCGCTGCGTCCCCTGCTCCCCCACCCCTTGCGCTGCGTCCCCTGCTCCCCCACCCCTTGCGCTGCGTCCCCTGCTCCCCCACCCCTTGCGCTGCGTCCCCTTCTCCCCCACCCCTTGCGCTGCGTCCCCTGCTCCCCCACCCCCTGCGCTGCGTCCCCTGCTCCCCCACCCCCTGCGCTGCGTCCCCAGCTCCCCCACCCCCTGCGCTGCGTCCCCAGCTCCCCCACCCCCTGCGCTGCGTCCCCAGCTCCCCCACCCCCTGCGCTGCGTCCCCAGCTCCCCCACCCCCTGCGCTGCGTCCCCAGCTCCCCCACCCCCTGCGCTGCGTCCCCAGCTCCCCCACCCCCTGCGCTGCGTCCCCTGCTCCCACACCCCCTGCGCTGCGTCCCCTGCTCCCCCACCCCCTGCGCTGCGTCCCCTGCTCCCCCACCCCCTGTGCTGTGTCTCCTGCTCCCCCACTCACTGTGTTCCCTGCTTTCCCATCTCCTGCACTGCTACCCATATCACATTCATTATTTGTACCATCTTTTCTGCACTGCTTCCCCAGCACATCCATAATCTGCAATGCCCCCCTCATCACATGCATCACTTTGTACCTACTTTCCTGCACCGCATCGCATCACCTGTACTGTATCCTCTCCAGTCATAAACACACCATCAAAATACTGGTACTTCTCTCATCACATTCATCACCTGTACCATCTCTCCTCCCGCATCGTCTTTTGCTGTCTTTCCTGCACTGCCGCCCCTACCATCGCAACCATCAACTCTACTATCTTTCTTGCACGGCTCCCCCCCCCCGCCCCCCCCCCCCCACACACACACACACACATTCATCACCTGTATCGTCTTTTCAGTACTGCTCCCCTTACCATCACATTCATCACCTGTACCATCTTTCCTTCACTGATTCCCCCCCCCCCCCCCCAACACATCCTTCACCTGTACCGTCTGTCCTGCACTGCTCCCCCGCTATCACCTGTACCGTCTTTCCTGCACTGCCCCCCCATCACATCCCTCACCTGTACCGTCTTTCCTTCACTGCTATCACATTCATCACTTGTATAGTCTTTTCTGCACTGCTCACCCCCCATCACATCCATCGTCTGTGCCGTCTTTCCTGCACTGCTGCCCCACCATCACATTCTCCACCTGTACTGTCTTTCCTGCACTGCTCCCCCCATTCCATTCATTACATGTACCGTTTTTCCTGCACAATCATTACCTGTACAGTTTTTCATGCACTGCTCCCCCAATCACATTCATCACCTTTATTGTCTTTCCTGCACTGCTCCCCCCCCAATCGCATCACACACCCCCCTGTATTTACCTGTAATTTTGTCTCCAGTTCTACAATGGTATATGCACATTCCCCAGTGGTGACCCTTGCGCTGGATATCCTCAGTGCCATATATTATATGTATCAGAACATGTATACGGGTTGTAGTCACACACTTCCCTGGCTGTATTTTGCTGTGTTTTTTCTATATCCCATCAGGGCCTAACACAGTGAGGGCTGACCTTGGCACTCCATTTTATAACAATAAACACGATAATATAATTTACAGTATTATTGTGTGTATTGTGTATGCATTATATATTATAGGGTGTGCCCTGCTGTGGGTGCTGAATACATTGAGATATCCCTTCTTCTACTCAGTAACCTCAGTTTCGGGGTATGGTCGCTAGGTCGACACTATGAAGGTCAACATACATTTGATCGAGCATTACAGGTCGACACATACATTAATGTTGACATGGCTAAGGCCAGCAGGGTCGACGGGTCTGCACATTAGGTCAACAATGGGAAGGTCTACAGTCAAAAGGTCGACTTGACTTTTTTATGTTTTTTGGAGTAGACTTGTGCCGACAGGCGATATTTCATCCCCTATCATCCACTAGGACGTGGTGGGAGACTAGCAGCATGGCGAGGGTACATTGGTCTGGTGTCCATATCGACTTATGTCAACATTCCGGACACAAAATGTGAAAAACTCATCAACATTTGACGCTCGATCTAATGCTTGTGTCGACCTTCTGACCCTGTCGATCTTTGCCATGTCAACCTATTGACTTTTAGTGGTTGATCTTCATACAGTCGACCCTATGACCCATTCCCTCTGGTCCTTATGGAACCTGCATAGCACTCAGATATTGGGATTGATGCCGACGTCCACCATGCTGGTGCTGAACACCTTCCTTTATTCAGTGCTGGAGAGGGGATTGCAGCAGATTGTTACATCAAATACTCCAGTTAACTGGATGTCTGCCCCAATTCAGCTGCACAGTTTAAATGATATATCTCATTGCACATTTTATACCCAAGCTACTATTAGAGGCCAGTGTATTGGATGTCATTTTATGTGGGGTTATAGTGAGCAAATCTATAAGTTTTTCTATAAGCCCCGGTAAGAACAGCTGTGCATAGTAGCCCCACAGGTTCTGATCTGTGGCTCCATGGGCAGGGTGACTGGAGCGTAGTTTTGAAATAACTTTTTTTTTTTACTGATTTTTATTACTTAATAGGTGCTTGAAATGTTAAATGCACCCCCACTATCAACGCCAACCCGAAGCGTGGCGAGCGCATCGGTACACGTCCTCCGACCTTTTCATACCCCCACTATCCACGTCGACGTGGAGTTGATTTTTATATAGTGTGGCGAGCCACCGAGCCTGAAGCGTGGTGAGCGGACGCTATTACTTTACATGTATTCCGCATCCCCTCGCGGGGCTCGCTGCGCTCGCCACGCTTCGGGTTCGCTGCTCTCGCCACACTATATAAAATCAACTCCACGCCGACGTGGATAGTGGGGGTAGGAAAAGGTCGGAGGACGTGTGCCGCCGCCCCTCGCGGGCATTCACATCCTGTAAACATTTTGACCGGATCCCCAACATACAAAGCTTTTGAATTGCTGTTTTCGGTCAATTTAAATTTGCCTACATTGTTGTATGGTATTTCAGTAATGTTTAGTTCAGATTTACAATGTACAATTTTTTTATTAAACCTACAGATCTATATTGAATTCATTATTTTTTTTTTATATAAGGTTGTATTAAGGAAATCTCTGTTAAAAATAGTAAAACATAATTTAATTCTCTTTTATTTTAAAGTAATAATTACTACAACTACAGATGAGGTATTTATACAAAAATCTTAACACACAGCCTCAGAATTTGTCATCTGTTATCTGAGAATAGGACTTAGGGGCCTACACACGTAGCGATGGGCGTTCTAAATGATGCTAGATTGCCCAGATCGCATAGCATACAGCGCTGCACAGCAATGCGCTTCTAAGCGAACACTGGCCCTGACCCCCGATAGCGAAGCACTGGGACGCGCATCGCTATGCCCCTGCACACCGAATGATGTATGTGCAATTTCTAAACGATCTAGTGAGATGGCTTAGAAAGTACTCCTCAATCACTATGTGTGTAGGCCCCATTAAAGCTTTGCTTGTTTGTTTAGATTTTACTCGGAGCCTGTGCCTGTTGCTACCCCACCTGGGGCGTTATCCAATTACACACGGTAATTAAGTATGGCAGATGGATTTGCCAGCGTCTATCCATCTAGCTTTGTTAGTGACACTTATTGGGGATTACATTACATGTGCCTTAGGCACGCACAGCATAGTCCCCGATAAGCAGCCCTAAGGGCAGTGATAACACATGGGATCAATTTGGGTCGAAAATATTAGCAGTGCATGTGGTACGTGTGCAGTGTGGCTGTAGACATGCTGTATTGGCGTGGGAAATAGTGCCATTGCTCCATTGCGGGCCCTCCCTCAATCTGGGGTTGGCACTGGAGACCATGCAGTCCCCCACTGATGACCAGTTTTGCCAGTGAACAACAACACAAGTAGTGTTCATTCTAGCACCCGCTATCTTTGAATAACCATGCAGTTCCGGTTCCGTGCCCGGGGTGTCGCTGTCTACTGTGGTGTTTCTAGCACAGGTCTGTTTTTGCATATCAGTGCTGATATATAGACCACACTGTGCTAGAAGCACTACAGCAGACAGTGACACCCCAGGCAGGGAAGAGGAACTACATGGGTTTTCAAAGATAGTGGGTGCTAGAATGAACACTAACAAGGTATATATTTTCCTGTGTCTTGAGTTATGGATGAGTCCCCAGTTGTTTATGAATTTTGAATGGATTCTATAGTCTAATGAACATACAAACAGGAAACACATGTTACAAATAACATAATTTTATAGGAATGTTCAAGTTGTGATTTATGGGGAAAACTTTGTTATTGCTCGGTTGTAATTAGTAACACTTGTGCACTGTATTTGTATTTCCATTACAGGTTCATATTTTAGCTCCCAGACATTTGCTTCCTTATAACTTGTTGTGTGATTTTCAGTCTAGAACTTTCTCTGTTTTGCTATCTTACATCTTCAAACTCCTATATCTGCTGCTATCTTTTTTTATTTTTCTATTATTTTTTTTTACAAGCCTTCTGTAATTTCAATCTACTATTTCATAGCTGCAGTCTTATTCCGCTCTGGAATTGTCCTGTGCATTGTGAATGAGCAAAGAGTTCCGTAGGTATCCTAATATTGGAAGCTTGCTCTTTTTATGTATTCACAGAAAGTCTCCAAAAATCGCATAGTAATTCAGATCATGTCCTCATCTGCTTCTGTCTGGAGCTGGCGGTGCTCTTGTAAATGGCTGGCCACAGATCATACCTTTATAATATATGGAAAGCCAGCAATGCTTATGTCTGCTTTTAGTTTCATGGTATAAAGACAGGAAATGTATTTATTTAGCATAATTAAACATATAAAGTACAGCTGCCTTTATGAAGAAACATTTTTTGTCTCCGATAGATATACAGGTTGAGTATCCCTTATCCAAAATGCTCGGGACCATGAGAATTTTGGATAATGGATTATTCCGTATTTCGGAATATTTTAATATTTCAATGATGTATTTTGAAGTATCTTGCATTTATGCTGTATAAACACATAATATACACACAAATATATTTTATTACCACATAAAATACACACAAATATATTTTATTTGTTCAAAAAAACAAGGTTTCAAAACGTGAAACAAAATTTGTGTACTATCTCAGCACTGAATTTGAATGCCAAGCAATCATTGTCTTGCACATATATAGTGCCATTTACATATCATGTCCCCAGTGATGCTGTTACAAATGTCCCCAGTGAGTTTTTAGCAAAAAAAAAAAAAAAAAAAATTTCACTTTCTGGAATGTCTGGTTTTCGGAATAATTCGGATAACGGATATTCGGATACGGGATACTCGACCTGTACTTATAATCATGATTCCTTCAGTAGTGCTTATTACAGTACTTCTATGTAATGTGTAAGGTATTCTGCTGGAAATTACTTATGGTGGCCACACATCAGACCAACTTTCCTACAACCATCCAACTAGTTGCTTGGATGGAATAAAGATCTGGTACTGGATGGGAGCAAAGGACAATCAGAAATGTGCTCACAAACCCAGGAAAATGGACAAAAACATTCAAATTGTTTAAATCAAACTACAGTACTGTGACTGAGCGACAGTTTTTGTCCTTTTCCAGATTTTGAGAGCAAATTTCTGAAGTAAATATTACATTTGCTCCCATCCAGTACCAGATTTTTATTCCATCCAAGCAACTAGTTGGATGGTTGGAGGAAAGCTGGTCTGATGTGTGGCCACCATTACAGTATATCAGAGCAAGGAGACAGAGTAAAGTCCAGACTCAATTAGCTGGTTAGTGGTCCTGTAGTATGAAGTCCAATGTTTATAGTACACACTGAAAAATGCTCCCTGGTACATGGGTGTGGTAGTGTTCACTCTAGGATGGAGACCGGGCAGGGCGCCGGGGGGCGGACCGGGCCACAGCTGGGGGCGGTCCCGGGCCTCCGGCGTCATCAAAGGGGCATGCCCGGGCCGCCGGCGTCAACAAAGGGGCGTGCCTGGGCCGCCGGCGTCATCAAAGGGACGTGCCTGGGCCGCCGGCGTCATCAAAGGGGCGTGCCCGGGCCGCCGGCGTCATCAAAGGGGCGTGCCCGGGCCGCCGGCGTCGTCAAAGGGGGTGGGACCGGCCCCTCCGAAGCCACTATGCTGCCGGGGAAGCACCAGGCATCGCCTTCTACGGCGACGCTGGGCTTCCCCGTGAGGCTGTTTTAGAGGGGCAGGGCGCATTTTGCCCTTTAAAAATCGGGCAGGGCGCAGCGCCCCGCTAAAACAGCCTAGCGGGAACACTAGTGTGGTATGGGGTTCCGACAGTCGTGATCCCGACAGTTATTAGCCCGACGTCGTGATCCCGACTGCCCGGACTCAGAGAGCATGGCGAGTGCAAAAAAGCCACGCGAGCCACCTATTCTATTATCTGTCTGGAGAAAAAAGCCCCTTGCACGGTGGCTCGCTATGCGAGCCACCTATTCTATTCTCCCTCTAGGGGGATCGTGGTCCCCCACGAGGGAAAATAGCTGGTGGCCGTTGGGCACCTGGCTGTCAGTGTTTTGACAGTCGGGATCCCAACGTCGGGTAAATGACTGTCGAGATCCCGACTGTCGGGAACGCGTCCGGCACCCCTGGTACATATGCAAGTCCATTGCAAATGGCAAGTTTCAGGTATCTGGGCAATGCCACTCATTAATTCTGCAGTGTGGGAATTGTGGAAAGATCATCCTGAACCACAGAGAAGATAGCAGGTCCATGTAGAAGGCTTTTAGTGCCCATAAGCAAAGTATTGGAAACTTTTAAATAGTGTCAAATGGTCGGTTGTTGCAAACTTTTAAAAATGGCAGCAATTGTATTTCAACAAGTAAATGTCTATAGCAGGGGTGACCAAACCATTCCTCGAGATTTACCAACAGTCCAGGTTTTCCAAATCACCTCACTGGTGCACAACTATAGTCATTACTGTCACCTTTTCAAACCTGCTGCATTCATTCCTACTATAGATCCACAGGTTGCATGAAATAGATAAACTGTTGGTAGATCTTAAGGACAGGTTTGCCTACCCCTGGTCTAGAGTATATTGGGTATATTAAAGTATATACATAGTGATTCATAATAGTGTACTGTATGTACACATTTATCTGCACATTTAAAAAAAAAAAAACTTTCCTATCAGTACAAGACCAAATTGACATATCCCACATAGTTTAACCCCTTTTTTCTGCTTTTTAGAAAAAATCAACTTAAAAATTATGTGCTTTTACTGGCCATATTTTAATAGCCAAAAACCTCTAAATATATTCTATTCATGGAGAGGGGTATTCCAGGGCTCACTAGGTATCCATATTTGTACAGTAAATGGTTTCCCTAATTTTCCCCTAGTTTGCAGTTGCAAACTAAATGCGTTAACTTCCTTTGACCCCTGTATTAACCAATTGTATTAACCAATTGAGTGCCAAGTGAATTTGTTAAAAAAAAAAAAACATTTTTATTCCTCATAATGACCTATCTAGGATATCTTTTTATTTTTTTACACATCTTGTATTTGAGTTTATATAACAAATGTGAGCAACACTGGCATTTTTAGTGGATGTTTGGAACATCTCTCACAGATGTGGGCACTAAAAAGGGTTAACTTAATACGGATTTTTCATTAAATTACAAATACAGGTTGAGTATCCCGTATCCAAAATGCTCGGGACCAGGAGAATTTTGGATAACGGATTATTCCGTATTTCGGAATATTTTAATATTTCAATGATGTATTTTGAAGTATCTTGCATTTATGCTGTATAAACACATAATATACACACAAATATATTTTATTACCACATAAAATACACACAAACATATTTTAATTGTTCAAAAAACAAGGTTTCAAAACGTGAAACAAAATGTGTGTACTATCTCAGCACTGAATTTGAATGCCAAGCAATCATTGTCTTGCACATATATAGTGCCAGTTACATATCATGTCCCCAGTGATGCTGTTACAAATGTCCCCAGTGAGTTTTTAGCAAAAAAAAATTTTTTTTTCACTTTCTGGAATGTCCGTATTTCGGAATAATTCGGATAACGGATATTCGGATACGGGATACTCGACCTGTAACCGCAATGTTCCTCACTGTAAATAGTAGAGCAACCTAGTTTCAAAGTTTCACCGCTAATTAAATCTACCCTTGGTGTATACTTTAAAAAGTGATAAAATGGACAGTGATAAACAACCAGCACCTACCTGTCATTTTTCAAACCCAGCATTTAACATGGCAGATAGGAGCTGGTTGTTTATCACTCTCCAATTTATCACTTTTTGAAGCTTGATACATCTGGCCCCATGTACTCTTTCATGTTGTATATGAAGTCTTACTTGCCGCTGGGATGCAGATAATATCACTTGACATAAGATTTATTAGGCGTGATCAGAGACCACATGCATCGCATGAATATATTTATAGATAATCGCATGTAATCCCCAGATTGAGAAACTTGCATTATAGAAACTTTATTGTCCGCTTATACGGCCTACACACATGCAGATATTAAGGCATTTTCTAAGCGATTTTGCTTAGTTTGGCAAAGTCGCTTAGCAAATGCCCTCACATCGGTGTATGTGTGGGGGCTATATCGGCAGCAGTGCGCGTCCCCGCGCGTCTTTATCGCTGGCCGAGATTGATGGACAGTGTCCATCAATCTCGGCATCGGCAGGGTTCTCCCACCGGAGAACACTGGCGCTGTCTGCTCGCTTAGCACACAGAGCTGACAGCTCGCTCTGTGTGTGGGCTGTCAGCTCTGTGTGCTATGCGATAGCGGCGCAGCACAGCCCGACCTAGCATAGCTAGGTAGCCCTGCACACATCGATATGTGTGTAGGGCCCAATAATTAGTAGTCCAAATCTTCTGTTCAGCCCAAACCGCGTGGGCGTATAGGGAAGGCTAAAAGACCATGTGGTTCTAATCTGCTGTAAAAACGATTTCTTAACCTAATGTGTCACTCTGTGGGGGAGATGTATCAAGCCTTGAAGAGTGATCAATAATGTTTCCCAAAGCAACTACTCAGATTCTAATGGTCATTTCAAAGACTGTGCCAGATAAAGGACAGAAGCCAATTTCTTTGCACAACTTCTCCACTGTATCCTTCTCCTCCAAGTCTTGACAAATCTACCCCCAATGTGAGGTGTTTTAGCTGCAATTTCATTATTGATATGCTGTTTTTTGGTTTTTACCTCTACGTTTAAGGATTGTCATGTTGTAAATGTATAAATTATAAATCTTTTTAACGAAATCTAGTAGTAAATGTGGGGACATCATATTTGACAGCTATACAGTTTATAATGTTTTCAGAGCTTCCTTCATGTTGGGAGTATCTGCTTCCCAGACCTCTAATTTCTTGTGACTTGTGCTTGCAGGATGTGCAGAAACACTCCGTCCACACGCTGGTTTTCAGATCTTTGAAGAGGACCCATGACATGTTTGTGGCCGACAACGCCAAGCCAATCCCAACTGATGAAGAGAGGTAAGATTAATATGTAATTGCGGTTTCATAGTACAGCCACTCCTTGCTGGATGTTCGTTTTCAATGAAACCTGTACCTTTTAATAGGTTGTAAAGTAAATATATATATAAAAAAAATCCCTACACAGCTACTGTATTTGAGTGTCATGAAAGGTGAGCTGCTGATGGAGCTGTAATTAGAGCTAGTCGGAGTATGAATTCACCACATACTGTTTGAGGAAGTCGTTAATTACTTGTGTCCTGCTGGCTCCTGTTTTTCTGCACAATAAATAATGGAGAGAAATAACAGGTTATCACTGTCCCCGCTGCGCAGGTTCAGGGGGGAAGCTATGGATGATTATCTCATCAAATCCTGTAAGTTAAATAATAATTATTGAGCACACAGAAACCTGCAGATTTTGTATTTATACATTTATGGAAACCCATTTATTCATAAGGCAGTAATAAATACTATGGGCTCCAAATATCAAGACAATTAGAAAGTTACCTTTTCCCACTCATGTCTGTGGGGGGCCTTCCTGTGCCGTCCGCTGTCAAGGTCATGATGGTGGTGGAGTGGGGTGTATTTGTAGAAATGAACCAGTGTCATGTGGTCTATTGGACCTTCTAATTAACCATGGTGTATAACTATACATAGGGCTGTGTTTGTCCATTATGTATAATAATAATAGCATATGCCAACTTCATGGTGCTAGCAGGATCACATACACCTATTGTCATCATCTGTTCTTATTGTCACTGTCCTGATCCCGAATATGTGCTGCAGCCATATGATTCTACACCCAACGCTCGCTGTAATTAAACCCTTATTTTTTGCCGAGAATGAACCTGTACCTTACAACAATGTGGTTGCTTTGCTAATAATAATAATTGTATTTCTTCTACGATCCCCATGGCAGCCATAACACTGGGTTCCAAGGACCGCCCACTTTGGGTATAATACCCCTCCTCTCACCTTCATGTGTGTCTTTTTTTCTCCTGTCTCCATTTCAGCTAGATAGGGGTAGTGTAGTTCTATAATTTTTTGTTTTCCTACATGGGCTCACCTAAAAATCTGGTGTGGCTCCCCGGGGGGAAGTAGGGTGCAGTGGAGTGTGGCCTGTTCAGATTCCTGCCACTGGTACCAGGACTAAAGGAGTGTGGTCTGTTTGGAGTCCTGCCCTAACATTATAGGGAAACTGCAGCTCTAAGGACGATTCTGCAGAACCCTGACTGACAGTGCAATAATCACCGGGTGTCATGGAGTTGAGCTCTGACACTTACCCCATTCTGGTGCTAGTCTGCCCGTCTTGTCACCGGAGAGGCTGCACAGGACGCATAGCGATGGCGCTGCCCGTCCACGCTGCGCCGGGAGCTCCGGCAATGAACTCCGGCACCCGGGACCGGAAGTGGGTCCCTGTTACTTCCGGCGGCGGTTACTGGAAAGGTGACCGAGGGGAAACTGAGACCAGGCACAATAGTTCCGCCCAGCAAGTTGTGAGCGGCCGGAACTAAGAATCTCAGTAGTTGTTTCCCAGAGCACCCATTTGCTGGACGGACAAGCAATGGGAGGAAAGCGGTGATTTAAGCTTCAAAACCATGCATATGTTTCACAGTGCAGTGGAAGCTCTCCTAGCAGCAGGCTGACTACAAGTGGCTGTGTGCAGTATGGAGTGTCCCCCCCCATCAGCCGGATAATGCCCTTACTAGGTAAGCTCATTTGTTTTTGGCCATTAGAGAATGTTTATTTTTAGTATAGTTATTGATAGGCTATATATTGTATTTTAGTGTGTGCCTTCTTCGCCTAAGAAAAAGAGCGCTAAGAAGATAAATATTTCTACTACCTGCATGGCTTGTGATAAGTTCACAAAAACAGCCGTTATGTGAAGATTGTGGGGTAGTGAAAGATAGTCTGGGCAGTCAGAGATGCTTACCAAATTGATGGATTGGATGAAGCAATCCATTGTGTCCAAGGAAGAATTCCTAGAAATGCAGGGGTCTAAAAGGTCTAGACCCCAGGCTGGGTTACTAGATGAAGGAGGATATTCTTCTGAGTAGATAGAAGAGCTTGATGAGGGTTCAAGTGAAAAGGCTGGTGAAATTAATTATGAAAGTAGAGCATTAAACCTTGAATTGGTGGAGAGTATGTTAAAGAATATTTATAAGGCGATAAAGTACAAAGAAGCAGAGGTATTGGAGGAACCTGATGTATTTTTTGAAGATAGAGCTAAAAAGGGAAGGTGTTTCCCGGTTCATAAAGTAATGAAAGATATAGTATCCAAAGAATGGATTAATATGGATAAAAGACAAGGGAAACTTCCAAGAATTGAAAAAATGTACCCCTTTTAAGGATGAACCATTCCTGAGTTGGTGTGAAATCCCTAAAGTAGATGTGGCAGTGGCAGAATTAACATCTAGAACGACCATATTCCTGGAAGATGGGGCAGCGCTCAAAGATCCGATGGATAGAAACTGCTCTAAAAAAGTTACATATATCTTCAGTAGTATCTTTGAAATCTGGAGTAGCTGTAGCCTCAGCGGCGAGAGCTCTGAGATTATGGGTTCAGAGTTGCAAAATGATGTTTTAGACAGAATATCCAAGCAGCATATGTTAAGAAATATACAAATTATGCAAAAGGCTATTGAATATATATATATATATATATATATATATATATATATATATATATAATGTGAGGTGTCATTAGATCCTGTCGCATTTTCGGCCAGGTCTATGGCAGCTGGAGTAACGGCGAGAAGGGCCTTATGGCTAAAAGCCTGGAGTGCAGATGCTCATTCCAAGAATAGATTAACCACTTAACCCTTTTGAGGGGTCATTCCTATTCGGTCAAAAATTGGATGCTATGATTCAGAGAATATCTGGTGGAAAATCGGTGAGATTACCATAAGATAAGAGGAATCAATTTCCTATACCCTATTCTTCTAAAACGCAATACAGAGAAGCCAAGACCTACAGGCCAGGTCGTAATTATTACAGAAGAGGTAATACAGGTGTCTCGCGTCAGTCATTTTGGCAGTCTAACAAAAGAGGCACAAAACAATGACTATGCCGAGCAAATGATGATTGGAGCTCATCTTTCAGCCTTTGCAGATGTTTGGGAAAGGTCGGTAAAAGACACATGGGTAACCAGAATTATAAGAGAAGGCTACAGAATAGAATTTCAAAAACTCCCCAGGAACAGATTTTTAGAATCAAGAGTTCCAAAGATGCAAGAAAAAAACAAGCTTTGATGTTAAAGATCCAACAGTTGTTAGTCAGGAGCAATGGAACCGTTGCCTGTATTTCAGTACAAGACAAGTTTTTACTCAAACCTCTCCTTGGTGGAGAAGAGTGCCAGGGGGTACAGGATGATCCTTGATTTAAGAGATCTAAATTTACTGATAAAAAACAAAAGATTACGGATGGAGGCAATGACATCAATTGTGACGGGCATAAAGAAAGCAGAATTCCTCGCATCTATAGATCTGAAGGATGCATATTATCACATTTTAATAGATGAAGAAAACAGAAAATTACTGAGGTTTTCCCTATTAGGGATACATTACCAGTTCAGATGTCTGCCATTTGGACTCAAAACTTCTCCCAGGGTATTTAAAAAAGTGCTGGTTACTCTGATTGCTGGACTAAGAGAAAAGAAAGTACAAATTTGGCCATATCTAGACGATTTATTAGAAGCAGGAGATTCAGCAAAGGAAGTTCAAGAAAGCATAAAATTGACCACGAGTTACCTTCAGGCACATGGCTGGGTAATAAATGCAGAAAAGAGCCAGTTAATACCTACTCAGAAGATTCAATTTCTGGGGGTAATAATAAACACTCAGATTCACAATTGCACTGTCACCAGAGAGATGTCTAAATATTCAGAAGTCAGTGAGAGAAATACAACAGGAAGAAAAGTTTGTTAGACTTCGGGTCCGATTATTAGGTATGATGGCATCAACCATTCGAATAATTCCTTGGGCTCAGTGGCATATGAGGATACTACAATGGCGACTTCTACCGTTTATAAGAAGAGGAGATGGCAACGAGGTTTCTATTTAGTTGGACTGGAAGACAAGCAGGTCCCTTCATTGGTTGTCAAAAGGTCTTCAGACCAAGTAGATGAGTCTGGTGTTACCAAAGTTATTGATTTTTACAACAGATGCCAGTTTATCCGGTTGGGGAGCTCATGTTGGAGAGGTAACAGTCCAAGGAAATTGGTCTTGGAAAGAGGGTATGATGTCATCCAATATGAGAGAGATGGAAGCTGTATGGAGACCAATGGTGGCACTCAGAAAGGTGATATACAAATCACATCTGAGTAATGTCAGACAATACTACGGTGGTTGCACAAATAAACCACAAAGGTGGAACCAAAAGCAGAAAGTTGTTTCTGGTGGCACAAAAGATCATGTTATGGGCAGAGAAAAATCTACAATCAATATCAGCAGTTCATGTACCAGGAATACAGAACACGATTGCTGATTATCTAAGTCGAAAATAATTATTACCAGGAGAGTGGGAACTGAATGCAGACGTCTTCAGTCAGATTGTGAACAAATTTGGAGTTCCAGAGATAGACCTGATGGCGATCAATACCAACAAGAAGGTGCCAGATTTCTACTCAAGGTATTATCACAAAGCTCTGGAAATAGATGAATTTTCAATAAAGTGGCAGTTCACCCTGGGTTATGTCTTCCCACCGTTTCCTATGATTGCCAAAGTGTTGAAAAAGATAAGGGAAGATCAATTGGTGATTCTTCCTTTCTGTCCGAGAAGAGCCTGGGACATGAATGGGATGAGTATGGCAGTTCAGAGACCATGGACGTTACCGACCAGAGTAGATCTTCTTCATCAAGGTCCGATCTATCATCCAGACCTGGGATAGTTATGTCTCAAGGTTTGGAAGTTGAGTGGCAAATGCTAAGACAACAGGGTGTCTCTGATCAAGTTGTGGAGATGTTATTGAAGGCAAGGAAGGAAGTGTCTTCACGTGCATACCACAGAGTATGAAGAAGATTTATGATAAATACTGGTTGTGTAAAATATTTCGAGTTAATACCAACTACTCAAGTCTTACAATTCTTGTATGAAGGAGGGAAGGAAAAGGCTAGAGATTCTGGGTGCACTCTAGAGTGCACCCAGAATCTCTAGCCTTTTCCTTCCCTTCTTTACCAAATATATACATCTAGAGAAGGGTAGCACCTTAGCTGTTAACAATATAAAATACGTAAAGGAAAGCACACAAAGAGTAGTGTGAAACACAAATTGAACATACAGGATAAACAGCAAGGGGTTACACAAGGTCCGAACAAAAGGAGAAAAATACACTCTGTGCGGAACAAAACTTTTCCTCAAAAAATACTTGTATGAATGATTTAATTTAGGATTGGCAGTAGCTACAATCAAAAGTCAGGTCTCGGCAGTAACTGTCCTGATAGACAGGAGTTTAGCAGAAGACAAATTGATAAGAAGATTCTTTGCAGCAATTCCAAGAATACGTCCTACAGTACGATCATTGGTAGCACCCTGGGACCTGAATAAGGTTTTAGCTATGCTAATGAAACAGCCATTTGAACCTATTGATGAGAGTTCTATGAAACACATTACATGGAAGATTGTGTTTTTTAGTGGCAGTGACTTCAGCTAGAAGGATTAGTGAACTTCAAGCACTATGGATGGAGCAACCAATTTATATTTCCGGACAGAGTGGTACTCCGGACACATCCAAATTTCCTACCTAAAGTTGTAACTTTGTTTCACTTGAAATTGTTCTGCCTGGATTCTACCCAGAGACAAAAGTAGAGGAGCAGAAAAATTGGCATACTTTGGATCTAGTAAGAGCAATCCAGAACAGAACTGATCAGGAAAGATAAGAATTTATTTGTTATTCCAGAAGGTCCCAAAAAACAAGGTCCTCTATTAAATGCGTTCACCATACATTATGCCCTAAATGTTCCTACCACCCATTTTGGGAGTCATGTATTACATGGTGCTCTAAATAATTAATATAGAGCCAAAAATAAAATGTTATTGCATTACTTTGATCCCTCCCTGGTTTTGTTCTATGCTTGGGTATGTCGCAGTGTTATGGCTGCCATGGGGATCGTAGAAGCAAGGGACGAATTATACTCACCGATAATTCCTTTTCTTCCTAGAGATCCCATGGCAGCCATTTATTACCCTCCCAATGGTGTGTGTGTTTGTTTTCCAGATAAATATTATGGAGACACATGAAAGACACACATGAGGGTGAGAGGAGGGGTATTATACCCGAAGTGGGCGGTCCTTGGAAAAAAACCATCCTCTCTAGACTAGAAGGAGGCGGAGATAACCCAGTATTATGGTTGCCATTGGATTTCTAGGAAGAAAAGGAATTATCGGTGAGTATAATTCGTCCCTTTTTATATAGTGCTTTTCTCCCATAGGACTCAAAGTAGCTTAAAATACATCAAAAACATGGTACATTGAATAAAGGCATTAGAATTGCATGAAGTTGGAAAACAGAGAGAATGAGACTTAACGTAGAGAGCACATTAAGCATACTCTTGGGTTGGTTCAGACATTTTGGGTAATAACTTGATGGGTTGTATAGTCAAACCATAAAAAATAGCAGACACGGCAGCAGTCTTGGGCGCACAATGCAGGATTACCTTGGGAGAAATAGGTCACGCCCAGGAGAGATAACACAAAATGGGTGGTTTCAGCATCCTACTGCTAGTGTCCCACCGTAACCATCGGGTCCATGTGTTTTTCATCCTATCCGCAGGCATACCAAATAAGGCAGCCATTTTGGGCGCACTATGATGGTTATGCTTAAGGAGATAAGCCACTTGTATGCAATGCACATATGGGAAAACTGATATGTATAATAGTATGATAAACTCTGAACTAATAGAGCCACAAGTAGTACATTCTCTGTGTACACTCTAGGTGGCCATACACTACTGCAATGTATTGCAGCAGTGTGTGACCATCTATCCGGATCGCATGCGATATATAGCATGGGGACCTTTCACATGCGATGTATCGCATGCGACCTCGTTCTCAGTCGCTGGGAGGGGGGGCAGAGTCGAACTTGGAGTAGGTCCGATGATCGGACTCCAATTCTCAGTCCGATCCATCGGGATCGGGTAATATCGGCCCAAATCGAACTAGTGTATGGGCACCTTAAATGTTTTGGTGCAGCAGTCGGGATTTTATCCCTCATAAGGATTAGTCATTCACATTCTAGCTATGGCAAATGAGCAGTTAAGTCATACTTGCCTACCTAACCCTCTTCATGAGGGAGAAAATGCTCTGTTCCTGAACTTTCCTGGTAATGTATGATTGCCATCACCTGTGGGGAGCTAGGTAAGGAAGGTTTCACCACAGGTGATGGCAATCCTACATTACCAGGGAAGCCCAGGAACAGAGCATTGTCTCACTCATGGAGAGGGTCAGGTAGGCAGCTATGAGTTAAGTGCAAAATCATGTGAAGGGCTGATGTGCACAAACTTTATTTGTCTATCACTGATAAATCTTTGGGCAGTATTCAATGCCTCAGATTTGCTGTATTTTACCCCCCCCCCCCCCCTCCAACATCCGTGCACTGCTCCCCTGCGCTGCCGCTCACAGCCAATGCCCGAGTCAGGAGTCCCGGCAGGGGGATGGAGTCAGGAGTCCCGGCAGGGGGAGCGCTCTGATGTTGCAGGGAGCCCCCGCACAGAGGCTGAGGACGGGGATGGGTCCAGCAGCAGCAGACCTTTGGCTCCGGCAGCCACAGCGCGGTGATAGCAGATGTCAGCGCTGGCTTCTGGAGCCGGAGATCTGCTGCTGAACACGTCCCCGTCCTCAGGCTGTGCGGGAGGCTGCCTCCGGCATCAGCGCGCTCCCCTGCTGGGACTCCACTCCATCACCAGCAGCAGTGGCAGGGAGCGGAGTTCGTCGTAGGGGATCATTTTTGCCATCAGGGGCAGCGCAGCGAGCCCGCAAGGGGCTTCATTGCGCTCCCCCTGCTGTGCAGTCGGGATTCCGACATCGTAGAAATGACTGTCGGAATCCCGACTGTCGGTGTGTCATACCACACCCAGAACAGGAGCCTATAGTGAGTCTATGGAACTGGATTCATGCGTTACATGTCCGCTAGTAAAAGAACATCACTGTGATGTCTCCTATGTGGTGAACGTCATCAGTTGTGATCAATGGATTGAACATGACCTTGGCTGAGAAACATCCAAACTCCAATAATATGAAGGTAGACTGGAGATTGCTTAAGAACAACCAATCCTAAATAAGTAATTGAAAGTGTATGTGTTTTTTTTCTTATGATAAATGTCACTTCTTTTAGGAATATGTATATATATATATATAGAGTTTTTTTGTTTCTTTCCTTGCTAGCCACAAACTGAAAATGGGTGTGAAATTACGAACAGAGTACGGACCTGTTCTTCACATGCCCATACTAAAGGAGAACCGGGAGAAGGGGCATCCTGTAATGGGCGATCCATATGAACATTATGCCAGCAGTCAAGGTTTGTAATCTCCTTGATTTAGGAAATAATATAGCAATACATATTTTCAGCTAAGCAATGTAAACCTCTATTGTTGTGTCCTAGTTTGGTATTGTTAATATGGTGTGCAGACTTAAAAGCTTTTGCTTTTATCACTTAACAAACAATAGACAGAGGAAGGCTAACTTTAATTAGCTGTAGTGTGTTTATCTGCATATTATGGAAGGTAGATTCTGCTCACAGCTCTTTAAGCAGAATCTGCAAGTTCCCTGATGAAACCCCATGTCCTATTAATATAGCCCTCATTCATCTGGGGGGCGGCGCGTCAGACAAGGGAGGAGCTCGCACTAAGCTTACACTGATGCCTCCTCCATAGAAGTGAACGGGACACGTTTCGCTCAACTTGGATTACACGTTCACACTGCTCAGCGACCCGGGTTCTTTTAAACCAAGTCGGATTGCCGAGTTGCTGGACCTGGGATTTTTCAAACGGCCTCTTCACACCACACAGTGATCCGAGTTGGACCTGGGTTATTTGTGCGGTGTGATAGGGGTATTACAGAGTTTGATATAGGTGATTATGCTAATGAGCAATGGGACACCTGATACACTTTAGCTGCTTCCTAGCAGCCCTCTAACCTTCAATAGGCCTCAGATTACTTTAAAGGGGCCTACACATGGGGCAATTTAAGCCTGTTTTCTAAGCGATCTGACTAGATCGCTTAGAAAATGACCCTACATCGCTCCATGTGTAGGTTCCATAGCGATCCTGCATGCAGGGTAAATCTAGTCCGATTACTATTCAGGGCCAGTGTTCTCACCAGAGAACACTGGCCCTGACAGATCGCGTGAGGTGTGGTGAGCGATCTGAGTGATCTAGCATTGCTCAGCAAAGTCGCCCTGTGTGTAGGCCCTATTGCCCTTATTAATATGATACCATGCACACTGCGCCGGAGACTGCAAATCTTTTGGATTGCTTCTGAGCTGGGCAAACTGGGATCGCATGCAAAAGGACAGCGATCTTGCCGCCCTGGAAGGTTCCAGGCATCTTGTTGGGGGGGGGGGGGGGTTTGCAGGCGACTCCGCCCTAGTGTATGCCCAGCTTAGGCTAAACAAGTGTCACAATCTAGAACAAGCTGACAGCTGGGTGTTGCAGATGGAGGAGTATCTTATTTTATGAGTGCCAACATCGTGTGATTTTTGTTACTGTGTTTTTTTCCTTTTTTTTTTTTTACATTTAGTTTTACAAAATGTGTGTGTTTAACTTAAACAGGTCTTGAGTCTGAATACATGGTAACTGGAACACACCCATATCCATCAGGACCAGGTATTTCATTTTAATCATATCATACATATAAATGGCTGTTACGTGCGATCTTTGTACACATAAATGTATTTTCTTCTCGAGAGGTGGGAAACAATTGCCCACATTGTACTTGGACAAAGTTCAGGATGTATCTAAATAAAGTGGTTGTTTTAGTGCTATGTGATTATATCCTACCCTGACATGCCTGCAAATCCTGCGTTCCCTGTTGGATCAGATTAAATAATGCTGTTTTGTCATTTAATTTTACACGTGTAATTAAATTACGTCAGTCAATACTGTATGGAGCAATGCACTCACTACTGTAAAGCATATAGTAGCAGTCAACGAGAACTTCTGTGCCATTAGAAAAGCACAATGCTTAGAGTGAAGATACAGATGCAGCCTCATACTTCTAGCCTCAATATGCCATGCAGTGTGAGATGCCCAGCATAAGTGAGCCGCCAGGTCACGTGCCACTCTGATGATGTGGGCCCTTTTTTTTTGGCTGAAAATTCGCTTTTATGTAGTCCTGCTTGAGAGAGCGCTGTGTAAATAAAATGATCATCATTTATTATTTTGCATGTTTAACATCACTTGTGTAATATGTGTTCTTTACTTTCTAGGTGTTGCCTTGACGGCTGATACTCAGATCCAAAGAATGCCCAGTGAGTCCGCAGCACAGTCTCTGGCTCTGGCGCTCCCACCTTCACAGGCAAGGTAAATGATACACCAGTTATCCCGGCAGATATCACTTTACTAACTGTATGAACATTGGGCCACATGTATAAGCCTTAACAAGTGATAAAGTGGAGAGGAATTATGGACGAGATGTACTAGACCTTGAAAAGTGATAAAATGGAGAGTGATAAATCACCAACCAATCAGCTCCCACCTGTCATTTTTCAAACACAGCCTGTAGCATGGCAGTAAAGAGCTGATTGGATGGTGGCTTATCCCTCTCCATTGTATCACTTTTCAAGCTTAGTACATCTGGCCCAAAACTACCAGCTGCTAACTACCATTTCTCATACTCAGCCTGTATCATAGCAGCTGATTGGCTGGAACTTTATCATGCTTCACTTTTATCACATTTTGATACTTAATACATTTGGTTATTAGGCATTGCACATAATGGTCCATGATGTAATACCGATACTTGTACCTGTCATCTTCTGTGATGGAATCATGCATTTGAAAGGAATTTAGAGATTCTTCACCTATATTGTACAATGGCAGCCTCATTGATGAACTTTCAGTTTTTAATGATTTTTATTTTTTATTTCTCACGATTTGAATTCCTCTCCTACCCAGGTTAGATGCTCACCGCACTGCAGCAGGAGTTGCAGATATTTACAGGCAACCTGGGTTTTCTGAGCGCTCACAACCTCCTGGTCTGTCAATGGTAAGTAATCCCATGTTATGGTTATAATACAGCACAATGGGCATGTGCTATCAATAATTATTAGACCGCAAAAAAAAAAAAAAAAATCTCACAACTAATCACAGGCTTTTATATCTTACCATCCTATATAATAAAAGGCTATCACTGCTCCTCACCTCTTTGGGGTGAATTGTAAGAGTTTTATGCTAGATGGCGCCCTATGTAGCAATTCAAATGTTGCTCCTTTTAGTCACGAACCTCTGCCGGCGCTGACATTACTGTTATTTTGTTCCATCATTTTGATGGGCTGCTAACAAATAGAAACATATTGCACATGGTTGAAACCAAAGTTTTTGTATTTGTGGGGTTTGCTGTGATTGGTGTATGCAGTATCCTGAAACGACATAAAGCCACATACTTAATTGATGTCTGTTCTTAGAGTGTCAGTCATTGTCATCTCCTCTGCACCAGATGTTTAATGTCTGCTAAACTCTGCTCTTGCCTGCAAAATAAATTTGCAACAAGTGTGTAAATTTGTCTTTGGTTTTTGCGTAAATGAACAATTTCCATGTCTATTTCTACCCTCACGTACAGTCCCTCATAAACGTATGCGATTTGGGCTGATTTCACCCAATTCCGACAGATTGAGCGGAAAAATCAGGTGATATCGCCCAAATTGAATTTGTTTATCATCCCATAAGCTCCAATGTGCAATCCCATCCGCATCTGATTACAGTCAAATGTCTGACTGCCTGGTGGTCCGACCTTGTGTTTGGTACCCCTCCTGGAGGCGGGGGAACAGGGGCGCATACAATACATTGCATGCTCTCCTGCTGACCGGGGAGGTCCAGGGCGGCTCAAGGGGAATCGGATGGCCGGACACTGCTACGACTTCTCGCAGTAGTGTCTGGCCATCTTAAGTGAACAATATTGGGCATACAGCATTTTAGGAAGCACAAGCTTTTATGCTGCCTGTTGGGAGTGAGCCCTCCTAGTAGTGAAGCTTTTCAGAGTTATCCACCCTATCTTACATCATCTTCAGAGAGTTTGGCTACATCCGTTTAAACCATCATCAGATTATGTAAACTGCTTTAAGGCTATGGAGGCGTAACAGCAACAGAGGAATCTCTTGAGCCCCTCCCTCAGCCTCCTGGCTCCGGTCCTGGGAATTGACATTGTGTGCATGCACAGTGCCCAATACCCTGGGTGAGGTTTTTCACAAACAGCTGTCTGCACCTCAACTGCTGGCCCATGCAGCTATGTCAGTGGATTACACCTGTGGAAAGGCATCACTGTATGTGGAAGATGTCTGAAGGAAAGACAAAGTCGAAAAATACGCAGTATGGGGTAGTATGAAGTGTCACCATTCAGAATGTTGTTATGGATATTAGGTCATCAAGCAGTATATCGCCACTTACAAATGTAATGTTTAACCTTAAGTCTAACTGTAAGAAGAATTCACATTTTAAGTTTAGAAGAGCAGAGAAAATAAGTGAGGTGTACAGGGGCGTAACTAAAACTTGGTGGGCCACATAGCAAAATCTTGAAAGCCCCCCCCCCCCCCCCCTTCACACACACTCCATCTCCCTCTGTATGTTGGGTAGAGAGGGTGGGGTGGGGGGTGAGGGGAGTGTGTGTTGGGGAGAGAAACGGGGGGGGGGGGGGCGGGGCGGGCGGCGGCAGAATGTTGCTTGTAAGGGGTGGGGTTGTCAGGCATACAATAGGTGAAGGGGGTTGGGGAAAAATGTGATGTGCACACAGGTGTTTGGGGGTCACCTCACATTTCCCCCATTTCACTTTAACCTGGAGGGTCCCTCTGACATCCAAACACCAGCAAGGGTCATTTAAATCCAGCTAACACACGCTGGCTCCCTCACCACCATACTAGGAAGCGCCGGGAGCTGGTGACCATTTAAGCCTGTGCTTCTGAGGTCATGCGCCTATCCCCACCGCCCGCCTGCCTCTATCTGTGTGGCAGTGACAGGCATCTGTCCCAGTGCCTGGGATTGCAGGAACTTTAATCTTTACAGTGAGCACCCACTGCAGGGGCTTGACACACTGTTCTTCGTCTGCCGGGTCCACACCTCAGGCTCTGGGGCACCTGGCACAGAGGAG
Organism: Crinia signifera; assembly: GCF_055691185.1. Taxonomy (NCBI): domain Eukaryota; kingdom Metazoa; phylum Chordata; class Amphibia; order Anura; family Myobatrachidae; genus Crinia; species Crinia signifera. The sequence continues at coordinate 115,362,654 of NC_139217.1, read as the reverse complement.
AAGACACGGCCGGGACTGCGCAGGGAAGACTGCCGGCATTGAGCGCCCGGCAAATAGGGAAGGCAGCTGCAGCGTCCTCTATAGTGTGGCAGTCTAAGCGCCCGAGTGCCTAGTCTGACCTGGTCTGTATATAGCCTTCTTCCGTGCCAGCTGTTAAATTGGCACGCTGCGCCGTATTATAAATATATATTTTTTTATAATTTTAGAGGGTGAAGGACATTGATTGCTGATGCCTCGGTCCCCATAGCAGTTGCATCCCCTGCACCCTCTGTAGTTACGCCGCTGGGTGTATTTATATGTTTTGTTTCATTATTTTCACATATTTATGCACTTTTTTTTTAAACAATTTTTTAAATCAGTATATCTGTTGGCATTTTAGGCGGCTTTGGAGTCTGGTGGAACAAAACACTCGGCTTTAGCAAAGAAAGCTCCAACGATGCCCAAACCACAGTGGCACGCTCCTTGGAAATTGTACCGCGTAAGTCAACCTCTGTCTCCTCAGAGGATTGTGTAATAACTGTAATCATCACTGTCCATTATCAGTGCTTCCACTAGTATGTTAGCTGTTCCCTACTTATAGCTCACCTGCAGGTTTTTTATTTTAGTGATGTTCTGCGGAAGTCATTTTAGCAATAAATAGCTTTCTTGTAATTGATATATATAAGTAGCTATGCCTTTGGGAACTTACTTTTTATAATGTGTCCTGCAGTATATCCCAAACACATAATTCTCCTTGCGGTTGCTAGGCATCGTCTCATAAACATGTTTATATCGTGTTCACTTTTTGTAAATGAAGTGTGTGCTCTTTGTACAGGTTATCAGTGGTCACTTAGGGTGGGTGCGCTCCATAGCCGTTGAACCCGGGAACCAGTGGTTTGTTACAGGCTCGGCAGACAGGACAATTAAGGTAAGAGGACTTCACCAGAGAGTCAGTTCTTTTCCTGCTAAAGGGTATAATTTGCTGTGCTCCCATTGTGCCTTTGTAATTTTCTTCATGCCGGTTTCAGCAATAGAGAAAAAAAAGCAATTTTCTTTTCCATGTTCGAATGGTTTAGATGTGCGAATCAATAACAACTAACAAGTAAATTGCTGAAATAGAAGCAGTCTCACTTGGGTAGCATTCAGCATTTACTTAATAATATGGTAGTTATGTGAAAGGAAATGAAAGAAATTGTGTATAACAAACCAATAGATCTGTGTTTGCTATATAGAACATGTACGTCTGTTCATAACAAATGGATTTCAGATTATTGTAATCATTCTATGCACAGGAGAGATGCCTTTTTATTGTTGGTCAAATATTAATGATCTATCAATTGTCTATACATATGTATTTGTGTGTGTGTCAGTGCGGACGGTGTAATGGTTAGCATTAATGCCTCACAGTACTGAGGTCATGGGTTCAATTCCCACCATGGCTCTAACTGTGTGGAGTTTGTATATTCTCTCCGTATTTGCGTGGGTTTCCTCCCACAATCCAAAAATATACTGGTAGGCGAATTGGCTCCCAATAAAATTAACCCTAGAATGTCTGTGTGTACATGTGATTGTAAGCTCCACTGGGGCAGGGACTGATGTGAATGTTCAAATATTCTCTGTAAAGCGCTGCGGAATATGTGTGCACTATATAAGAAACTGTAAATAAATATATATGTATATAATAATCTATCAATCACACACTTATTAGAGTTGTGCGGGGCCTGTTTTATTTGGATCTCAAATCGGGATCTTATTGGCTATCCAAAACGTGATAGCAAATAACCAATCGGAAAAATCTGAACTTGCGATAAGAACTGAGTAAATCCAAACCTGCACATCTTTCTCTTTTTTTTATCTATCTATCTCTCTATTTATCTCTCTCTATATCTCTCTGTATATGTATGTGTGTGATATATATATATATTTTTTTTAAGCTTGCAGCATAGAGACAGCAGTCTTGGATTACATCTTTCAGTCTGCACAATGAAGATCTGGCCTTTGGCTCTGCTAATGTCTGATGCTGTTCTGTTTTCTTTCTGTCTCTGCCTATATTTCAGTGAAGAGCTTATGACTCCAGCTACTGTTAGTGGGCCCAGGAGAGACATACACTTAATACAAAGCACAACTGTAGCATGATTTTCTTGTCATTGTTTTAATAAGATTCTTGGTTTGTAGACAGTTTTTGTGCCGCACTGGTTGACTTAATTTCTATCTTCTCTCGAGATCTGGGATCTGGCAAGTGGTAAATTAAAGCTGTCCTTAACAGGACACATAAGCACTGTCCGCGGAGTGATTGTGAGTTCCAGGAGCCCATATTTATTTTCTTGTGGAGAGGACAAGCAGGTGAAATGCTGGGATCTGGAATATAATAAGGTATGTGTTGTACCTATGAATAATGCATTAATCCAGGGAATACTACACTAAGCAGACTTATTTATTACTTTTCTGTATAAACTGAAAATGCCTTTGGCCATTACATCTGTGTGATCTTCTATTTGGAATGTATGGTACAAGTTAGACAGGGAAGGCCAAGTCTCTGCTTGGTATAGATTACTGTACGTCTTAGGTATAATAAAAGTAGTAGTACAGGTTGAGTATCCCTTATCCGAAATGCTCGGGACCACGAGCATATTGGATAAGGGACTTTTTCAGATTTTGGGGAAAAAAACATTTTCCCATTTTTTTTTACTTGGTCCCCTGGTGGTGCCCCTTCAGGATCCTCTTCAGCGGCATCTCCAGTCCCAGGGTTGCATTGCACAAGTGCGCACCGGTGAAGTCACTGGCACGCCTGCGCATTCGTGCAATGCAACCCTGGGGCCAGAGATGCCGCTGAAGAGGATCTTGGAGGACGCCGTGGACATCGGGGGACAAGGTAAGTCTGAAAAATAGGTGCTGGGGGGGGAAGGGGGGAAACAACAAAAAATCCCCCAAAATATTCTGAAAAACCACGGTTTTCGGAATATTTCTGTTTCTGGAATACACGGATAAGGGAGACCCGACCTGTAGTAGTATTAATTTTGCGACACTGAAGAAAACAGGGACTCTTTTGAAGATCTCTGATTGGACATGGTAGGGAAACTAATTCAGTTAAAATTGTACCTTTTTGTTTTTTAAAACTATACGTTTGAAGAGAGCAGGGCCCTCTCTACCCTGTAGTTTCATGTCTGCATTTATCTCACACATTTGTTCACGGAAACTGTTAAAACATTTTTAATAACGATCCCTACAACAAAACGAAATGGAGTGTATGAAGAGTATGAGGATCAAACACCTGTTCAAGTACAGCAGACAGACTAGTGATATAGCTAGCTGCACCGCTTGTCACACTTCTCATATAAAATCATAAAAAATGGCATAACTGTGCAGAAATTAATCCAGCTTTTTATAAACCGTACATTACGTTATTCCATGTTTACTTGCTATGTAAGTATTAGCAGAAAGCCTAATGTTTCAAAAGCTCTCCTTCACTTTGGAAGGGTGTTCAATGTCCCCTGTCGGAAATAGCGCCTGCCGCCTATTCAATGCTGCCGTTTCCGACCGTATTGATGGTGGATTTCGATAAAACCGTTCTGATTTTAAAAACAGTTAGATCTATTTTGTCAGAAACGGCCGTGGATTGTCAAATTCACAGCTGTTTCTCGACAATCCACAGTCTGCTTCACCGGCATGCCCCCTTTTTTTCGACACTCGTCAGGTGGAACATTGAATTCTGCTTATCGAGTTGCGGGCGAGCGGCCTGGATTTTGGACTGTCGGACGTTCCCACAGTCAGAATCCCACATTGAATACTCCCCTTTGATTGAACACTTTCTACTGTCATTTTTTTTTTTTTTGGTCTAACATACATGAGAAAAAAACGAATTTTTCTTCTTCTGATTTACGTTGCCATTTCTCTTGACTAGGTGATAAGGCATTATCATGGTCATCTAAGTGCTGTCTATGGGCTAGATCTGCATCCTACCATCGATGTGCTTGTGACTTGTAGCAGAGACTCCACTGCACGTGTGAGTAATGATTGTATGCTTTAGATATGTGTTATATATTGTATTTCTATGTCATTAGGCATCAGGCATTGTAAAAATGAATTTTTTTTTATATAAACAGAGGGTTAAGGCTTATCTTTATACGCTACATTTGTCATAAAGTTATGAACAAAACCGTGAATGGCTGCGGAGATGGGTCAGATAACTGATAGTGAAAGATAGCATGATTGTTTGTAACGTTTATAACAACTATTGGTGATGCTGATAGAGATGTACAGATTTGTTCACATACAACTTTATGCTCACATTTAGGCAGATGTATTAACCCTTAACAAGAGATAAATGCAAGATAGAGAGCTAAACGTCCAGCCAATCAGCTCCTTCCTGTTTTTTTTTTTTTTAAATGCAGCCTGTGACATGGCCGTTGGGATGTGATTGACTGGACATTTATCTCTCTATCACCCTTGCATTTAAATCTTGTTAAGGCTTACATTGCCCCATTGTTCCACAATCCCTATTTGGTATATACCATGGGAATGGCTGTTGAGTTGCGCCATGCTCTTTTTCTGATAACGCATGAATGTGCTATGTAAAACTATTTTATTTTGTTAACCATGTTCTCAGTAGCTCATAGAGTACTGGACTCCTCTAATTAGGATTTTTTATTTGCTTGGTATGAAATAGTAGATTAAGCATAATTTGTGTGGAGCCAGTCAGGTGACTAGTTATGCTTCTAAAAAAAAATTTTTAATCCTAAGTACAGCACTTGTATATTATTGGTATTTCGGATGCAGCAGCAATGCTAAAATATACTAAGCCACAGGAGTCATCGGATGGCTGATGACGTCTTCTGTCTTTGCAGCATCCAATCACTATTGCGACAATTAGTCGCGGTGTTTGGAGCTTCAGCCAAAGTCGAAGGCTGCTCTGATTGGCTGCCCATTTTATGGTACACTGCCTAGTGATCCCCCCCCCTACAAACAGCCGAAGCCTGCCAATCATGCTGAATGTAAACTTTTTGCACAACAGCTGCAGTAAAATGTAAGCATAACTCTACGCACTGTATTCTGCCTCCATGAAGAATTTTGGGGGTTAGTAGTTGTCTGTTAATTCCTTTTCTCAAGTATTTTGAGCTGTGAACAATACAAGCTTTTATGTACATTCATGTGATACTTTGTTTTCTTACGCTTAAATGTGGATTGCTTCATCTTGCTTTTTCTCTTTTTCTTGTTATTCACAATAGATATGGGACATAAGAACAAAAGCTGGCGTACACACCCTTGTTGGCCATACCAATGCTGTTGCAACAGTACGGTGCCAGGCTGCTGAGCCTCAGATCATTACAGGTAATCTTGAAGTAAATACTCTACTGTGCCTGGAATAGCAGAGACCCTAAAGGTCCATACCTTGATGTGGATGTTAAGTATTTGGGAAACCTTCAATTCCCTTAGTACCTACAAATCTAACAGACAAACAGATGAAACTACACTCCATTTTATCCCTTTTAGAGATACTTTTTAAAGGAAGCTATGGTACCACCTTGCACAGAGAACACGAGTTTCTTCTTGACTTAACATCATCACGTGTCACCAGAAATAGTGTGTGTTGCTTGGAAATGGCTTTGTGTATTTCCTTTTTAAGGAGGCTGAATTTGAAAATGATGGCTAATTAAATTAAATCCTTACCGTCTCCCTAATTGTTGCTTACACAACTTGAGTTTATGGAAATAAAGTTTTCCTTAAACACAGGGGGCACAGAAATGTAAACCTGTCCAAAACATTGAACAAAATGTTCTAAATGTGTCCCATTACTACTGGGCGAGTTGGTTCGACTGCTTTATGTAACCCGGCCTTTCTACAGGATATCAATTTGAACTTTTGTAATTCTCCAGCTAGAATGTAATTCTCCAGCTAGTATTAGTCCAAAATAGAATTTTGTACTACAGTTAAAGATACCTGTTGCATCTAATGAATTAGCTTGTGAAAGACGAGCCTAACATAATAAGGAAGATATAGATCAAAACAAGACCGGAAGATACCCTGTCACATCTGTCGGTAATGGACAGGATACTTGCTAATTTTGTAGGGTGTTTTTTTTCCCTCTTCTTTTTCCATTGACAAAAACAACATCCAACCTAGGATTAATCTGTCCAGGGGGGACATGCTGCTTTGACACATGCAGTGGAACAGTATAATAGTGTAAATACAACCGTATTGAGCAAGTCCCATGGGTATAATGATCAGTCCAGTAAGCTCAATAGTCTCTGTCTTTAGTTGGTCTTGCATGTGAATGTTCCCTAGGTATTTGCACTATGCATAAAGTTGTAAAATGCAATATGTGTGGCTGTAAAGGGAGTGAGACCACATTATACTGTGCAGGGGAGCAGTAGTTATCTCTCCTGTTTTGCTGGTTTGGTCTCTCTGCTGGTCTTTACGATCTTACCAATTATGCATGATACGTTATAAATACACACATTTTTTATATATATATATATGTATGTATGTATGTACTGGCATTCTTTCATACTAACATATTTCATAAAGATTGCAGTGATTATTTCTTAAATGTGTTAAAGAAAGTCAGGAGGTTTTGGCGGTCTTTGTGTTTCTTGGTTTTCATACAAGCCCCACATTATACTCTGCCAAACGGCAAAGTAGTGGGAAAGGTTAAACAAAGATAATATTTTTTAAATCTCTGCTTGGATTACCTTCTCTTACTGCGCTATTGTATCAGAAAATGCTAACCAGTGTCAACTGGTCCAATTTTAGAGTAACGATTTTGTTATCCAGTTTACGTGGAGAGATGAGGTGTGTAATGCTGAGCCGCTCGTTCATGTGATGGAATGCTTGCACATTGCACCTGTGGTTGTTACAATCTGTGAAAGTATTCGAGTTACTGAAGCGGAACGCTTTGTTCCCGTACAATTTACCTGCTCATCTTGTTAACGCTCTCCAGCTGTGGAGAACATCTGCAGAACACATCTTCAGCTCGCAGCGACGGGACAGGTTTGTCAGCGAGCGTTTCCCAGAGCTGATAATATTTTAGGGACAGCCTTTATTTTTTAACCTTTCAGAGAAAAGACGGTACTTGTGTATTATAGCGGCGCCCATCGCATCGCATACCAAAAGGCAATGTTGTACAATGTCATACAATTTTAAAATTGTATGCCATTGTATATGGCATACAATGCAATGCGATTAAAAATTATATAAGCACCCTAATGGGTGCTTACAATGTTAAATGCACCCTCCACTATAAACGTGAACCCGAAGCGTGGCGAGCGCAGCGAGCCCACGTGGGGCGGCTGTACGCGTTCTACGACATTTTCATACCCCCACTATCCAAGTCGGCGTGGAGTTGAGAATAGAAAGTGTGGCTAGCGCAGCGAGCCACCGAGCCCGAAGCGTGGCCAGCGGACGCGGATACATGTGAAGCCTGCGAGGGGACGTGGATACCTGTGAAGGTATCCGCGTCCCCTCGCCGCGCTTTGGGCTCGGTGGCTCGCTGCGCTCGCCACACTTTATATTCTCAACTCCACGCCGACGTGGATAGTGGGGGTATGAAAAGGTCGTAGGACGCGTACCGCCTCCCCTCGCGGGCTCGCCACGCTTCAGGTTCATGTTTATAGTGGGGGGGTGGCATGGGGGTGCATTTAACATTGTACGCACCCGTTTGGGTGCTTATACAATTTGTCATCGTATAGGGGGCAAAAATCGCGTCGCATCGTATTGCATGCCATCGGGGTATGGCATGCGATGCAATAAAAACATTGCACGACCAACATCAGGGGCGCCGCTATAATACACAAGTACCGAAAAGACTACTAAAAATGACTGGGCCTCTCCTGGAACAACCCTGGTAAATGTAAAGAACTGGCATATGGATAACATTAGTGCTATGGTTGTGTTCTGTTTACATTGGTACTACCCTGAGATGATTTGCAGAGTATTTCCCACATACAGTGGAAAGGCAAGTTTTCGGCTTGTACTCAACTTGCTGCCTATCAGGTTGGTAGGGACTTGGGACTGGTGTGCTCTTGCACATTGAATGACGAATGTTTGTGATGGCATAGCCTAAAAATTCACGGTCTCGTGAATATTACACATTAAGTTCTTGACTAGTTTCACTGGGTTTCTGGTCCATTTAGCGATTATGGGTTCCCCTGCTAATAAGCGCGGCTGTCTGCAGTACTTACAGTACCACAATACCTCTTTGTTTTTGTTTGAGATGCAGTTTGAATATGCAGAATACATGTAAAGTAATCCGCGTTCCCCATGCGGGGCTTGCTGCGCTCGCCACACTATATAAAATCAACTCCATGCCAACGTGGATAGTGGGGGTATGAAAAGGTCGGTAGGACGTGTTACGCCGGCCCTCGTGGGGCTCGCTGCTCTCACCACTGCAAATAATTTGGATAAAGTTTAAGTGACATCCTAATAGTGTACAAAAAGTGGTCAAGTTGCACAGGTTTACTCAGAATAACTAGACCACTCTGCTTACAATATATTAGGTTATTTGTACATATGTTCTACGCCATAAACTAAATTGGTACTCTATGGGCAGTATTCCATTGTTTTTCACCAGCATTTCAGCTCGCTGTCCCTGGGAGTGGTGCGCTAAAATGTGTGAATGCTTTGCTAAACCTGAGCATAGTGAGCACGATAGACAAAAATTGTTTAATTGAATATCACGCCATGACCTCCTGTCAGGTAATCGGGTGCCATATAACAATTGAATACCACCCAATAAATTTACTAAATTAACTGTATATTTTGAGCAGTAAATCCATGTTTCTATTTAGGACCTTGTCCCTAGTAAATTCAGAAATGTTTTCTCTGTTACGACCCCAGAATAACTTTCTCCATTGTATGTAGACGACTGGTACTTTTAGGCAGTATTTTGATTTTCCAGATTTATTTTACATCCAAATTGCTTATAAGATCATTATCTTTCTTTTTCTTTTTTTGGATTGTCCTCCTTTCAGGAAGCCACGATACCACAATAAGGATGTGGGATATGGTGGGCGGAAAGACTCGCGTCACATTAACAAATCACAAGAAGTCAGTCCGAGCTGTTGTATTACATCCTCGCCAGTAAGTGCATTGTTCTTCCTCTGCTGTTACAGTATGTGATTCCTCATTTAGTGACCATCATAGTAAAACTTTACAATCTATATTTATAAATATCAAAGTCAAAACACCTCTCAGATTGAAACTTCTGGTGTGTACACACGGGTACAATCTGCATGAGATTTTGACTATATAGTCAGCCAAATATAATGGGTTATGTGACGGTTTGCTGTTATATATATGATAATTTGAGTATGCTCCTTAGGTTGAGTAATGTGAGTCGCAGATTCCCTACATTCATACTATAGTTCTTTAGTAACAGGCAAACAGGATGGATCCAAGACTGTATCATTTGTACTAGATGATAACCTCAGATTGTGTTACTGTAATGACCTTGACGTAGTGGTGAATTTCCCATTAGGCATGTGTGTGGGGGCAGCACTTGTATGCTTGTGTTGGTACTGTCAGTCAGACCAGTAACTGCATGATGTTTACACAGTACTGTACCATGTGCCATCTTGAATGGAGTGTAAACGGTTCGGACATGCACATACTGCCCCTGCAAACTGTCCTATGTATACATATTTAAAAATAAAATGTGGCAGTTCTATTAAATTGGCTATCAAATGAGGACTTATGACTAATCAATGAACATTGTATAATTAGGTAAGGGGAAGGCCATTACTACTGTGCCTAGGGGGCACTCAACCTTAAATCTGCAACTGCCAAGGGGAATATATTCAAAGCTTGGAGATTACTAACCAATCAGCTCTATTCATTTATCAAACACAAAATGTCAGGAGCCGATTGGTTGGTACTTTCTCTCTCTAATCTGATCTCTTAAGGTGCATACACACGTACAGATTTTCTGTCTGATCTATCTGGTGGGAACAAAAACCTGGAAATGTATGCGAGCAACTGACAATCAAAAAATTGTTCCCAAACACTTGAAAACAGACAGTGATCAGTCAGACAAATTGTTTAATCATTCTGATATAACAAATTTATCAAAGCATATATATTTTTTCTGTTTTCCTGCATTTGGATGGAAATTTTTGATTGTCATATGCTCCCATACATTTCCAGGTTTTTGTTCCCACCAGATAGATCAGACCGAAAACCTTTAAAGCTTTTATAAATATCCACCTCAATCAGTGATGTCATTATAAATCTTCTTTCAATCTGAACGGTTACATGACCAGCGTTGTAATAAAATATATTTTCTTAATTCACAAATATATTAACACTTACAGGAACTCGATACACTTAATTTAATAGATTGCTGGTTCATTTTTGAGGCTGCAGAAGTACAATAACCTTCAGTCACAATAGGGAGGGAAGAAGGTCAGCGGCCAGTGACATCAGTACGTTGGAGAGCCGCGTAGGCTTAGTAGTCTATAATGAAATACTGTTCTGTCCCTACGTCATAATGAAGTGTGGCTGAAGAAAAGAAAACCAGATGAAAAGGTGCTATAAGAGATCAGCAATAGTTTCTTTATGAAAACATTTTTCTGCAGCACCCCAGTAACTAGCCTTCAGAGAAGCCAAAAATAACTTTCCATGTGATCCAGAAAGTGCCGCTGCTGCAGTCAGCACAGCCCTGTGCAGCGTAGTATATTCCAAATGCTGTTACATTTCTACCCGTCACAATCTATTTTCTCTTTTACTCCAGGTACACATTTGCATCTGGGTCACCGGATAATATAAAACAGTGGAAATTCCCAGATGGGAACTTTATACAAAACCTTTCTGGCCACAATGCTATAATCAACACTTTGGCTGTGAACTCTGATGGTGTGCTGGTATCAGGGGGTAAGGAATGACTTCCTCTTTATTTTTCACAAGAATTTAATGTAAGGACATGAAAAATAAATATGTTTGTATAAAATACAGTATATAACTTAGTATTTAAAATCTAGTATGTAAAGTATAGTCCGTGCGTGCGGAGTGAGGTGTGGATTTGGTCTTACACCTCTCGTTTCTCTCTTGCAGCTGATAATGGAACGATGCACCTCTGGGACTGGAGGACCGGATATAATTTCCAGAGAATTCATGCGGCTGTTCAGCCAGGCTCTCTAGACAGTGAATCTGGTATATTTGCCTGCACATTTGACCAGTCAGAGAGCAGATTAATCACTGCAGAAGCTGATAAAACAATCAAAGTTTACAGAGAGGACGATACTGCGGTATGTATCAGTCTTAGCAGCCAGCTAGATTTAAATGATTTTTAATGAACATGAATCTCCAATATAAAAAAAAATGGCTGTTGATATATCTTAGGTTGATTATGGATATCATCGTTCATATTTGTAGAGTAGTGATGTCACTTCTGTACAATATACCCTTCGGTTTGGTTAGTCATGGTGCAAGTTACGCTTGTTTACAGTATTTAATCTTCCATGGAAGATTACTTATACCCCTTTTCACACCAGAAAATGCAGGGACTTACCTGGGAATATGGTCCTGGGTTGGCCCCTTACACACCAGCCTAGTCCCTGCGTTTTCTGGTGTGAGAAAGGGTGGAGAACCCCCCCCCCCCATCCCAGCTCCATCTCACCCCAGCATTACCTGCCAGACTGTCAGGATCACACACCACCAGACAGAAAATGGGGCAGTGCCTCCAGCCCCCCGGGTGAACACCAGCCAGTGCACGGGAAGCCGGGTGAGTACCTTTCACACTGGCCTTTATCCCAGGAAGATCCTGGGAGCAACCCTGGTAAATAGCAGGGTTAAAATGCCGGGGCATGGCTCCGGGGATTTTGGCCCGGCCCTTTCACACCAGCACTAGACCGGGGCCAACCTGGGAAAATAGGCCGGTGTGTAAGGGGTATTGGTGATCAGTGATTATGTATAATAAGCTTGCTTGGGTTCAAATGTAAATTTGTATTTAAAAAGGAATTATATTACCATATCCAATGAACACATTCTACTCTTTTATGCTTGTGGGGTTATTTCGCATCCTGTGTCTCTTCTGAGATGTTAGAAGATAAATTACAAACCACATTTAATATCATTTTAATAACTTTTACTAAATGAAACTACAATTTTTAAATGATATTCTAACTTTATTAATATAAACACACTCAAAGTATAGTTTCTAGAAATAACCACTAAAAATGTATTTGCGTTGTATATATTTATATAAAAACCAGTGTTTCCCAACTCCAGACCTCAGGGTTTACTAATAAATAGTGCATGTTTTACAAACCACCTAATGCACAGGTGTATTCATGACTGGCTGACACCATTTTTAAAAGATCCACATGTAGAGCTACACTATAAAGACAAAAGTGTTTGGCCACACCTGTTGATTATTAAATTCAGGTTTCTCAGTCAGACCTGTTGCCACAGGTGTATAATAAATAAAATCAAGCCCCTAGCCATGCTGTTTCCATTTGCAAATACAAAATGGGTCATTATGAAGAGTTCTGTGACTTCAAGTGTGACACCTATTGCAATAAGATGGTTCATGAGCTTTCATCCCTGCTGGGTATTCCAGTCAACTGTAAAGGCCCATACACACTGGGCGACTGAGCTGAAAGTAGCTAAAAACAGCATGTTTGAGCGGCTTTCAGCTCAAAGCTGCCCAGTGTGTATGCCCCAGCGATGAGTGGTGAGCGCTGCTGTGCGCTCCCGCATCATTGCCGGGAAAGCCGTTGATCTGCTAGTATTACCAGAAGGTCAACGGCTTTGATGATGGCTTTGCATAGCTATGCGCTATGCAAAGCTGTCCCCCCCCCCCCCCCCCCACACACTGTCGGCGACAGGAAGGGGGAAAGTGGCTCAGTGTGTATGCACTGAGCTGCTTTCTCCCCAGCGATGAAAACGATCATCGCTGTCCATACACGCTGGGCAAAATCGCCCAGTGTGTATGGGCCTTAAGTTATAGTATAAGAAAGTGGAAGCCGTGCAGAATGTTGACTCTACCCATTGAGCACCTTTGGGATGAACTGCAATGGAGCTTGTGAGCCAGGCCTTCTCATCCAATATCAGTGACTGACCTCATGAAATGCTCTACACCTTGTGGGTGTAATGGTCAGATGTATTAATACTTTTGTTCATATAGTGTACTTATTGTGATACTAAAGAGATCTGTAAAACATGGACTGGCATTTCATATTATCCCTAATAAAACATTAGGGATCCAATTAGGATCGCCATATAAAAAGCACGAGTTCTCCCAAAAACACAAGTTTAGTGGAACCTGTGTGTTTTCGGCTGCCTTAGCCCAGGTTTTGCTGGAAAATGGGACTGCCTTTTTGGGAATTTTTGGTTTGATGAAACAAAATCCTTAGCACTTCACCCTCCCACCAAGGCGCCAACATGTGTGACTTGGTCCGGCCCCTTTTATGAATGCAGATGTATTAAATGTTTACTAAATAGTTATATCTTTAAACATGTATTGCAGTATTTAAGGTTCCCAATTCTATCACACTTAAGCTCTTTTCGTTAATATTACATTTCCACATCTTTGACAGATGTGATTGCACGTTAGTCTATTGAAGTTGTTTGCATTTTGTGCCTAACACACCCAGACATAAATGTTAGATGACATGTATTGAGCTGCGGCTGTGCATTTGAAATCAGATGTCATCGCTTTTTTTTTTTTTATAATTGTATCCATTGCATGTCTTCGTGTCTCTAACGAGACTGCTCAGCAGTCCTTCATTTTAATTAGGTTCATGTAGGGCTGCTGCCACTACATAGGTCTCTCTGATTTCAGTAGCCAGTTGATTTATTTGACCTGTGCTTAAAACCTGCTGAATAAAAAGGACATGCAAAACACCATTTTATAAACAGAAAACCAGTATGCCAACACAATAAACAGTTCTTCAATCGTCTCTCCACCTCCAGTTAGTGTGCTTTTAGTTCATAAATGTAATGAATGGATCCCTCAGTTTGGAAGTCATGGTCTCCCCTGCTAATCCATATCCTGAACATAGAAGTAATGAGCAACTTGTAAATGGACAGGTTGTGGCTTGAGCTTAGTGTGTTCAATAGGTTAGCTTCACATTTCATATATTAGCCATTATTCAATTACCGAAGGTAACTTTGTCGCCAAGTTACTATTCAGTTAGCCCTGATAAGCCAGGAAAAGATGTGGCTTATTGAGGATTTTGTTTTGTCTGCCTCTGGCAGGCAAAGCAATTTCCCCGAATACACAGGTTTCACTGAACCTGTTTTCTGGTGCATTTTTTTTTTCAAGTGACTCGATTAGATAGAAAAAATATTGGAGAAATGAAAAACATCAGTTTCTCGCACCCAATGTTTCTTCAGCACTACGTGAATACAAGCCATTGAACTGAGCTGTTCAAATTGACAGCCTGTCTGTGGTGCTGACTTGTAGGTTAGATATGGGTAAAAGTCCTTGTACAATTATCTAACTAGTATACGTGGGGAACTCGTATTATAGAGAGAATTTCGGTACTTGTGTAGTATCACGGCTCCCACGATGGGCATCGTATATGAAAAAACCGCATGCGAAGCGATTCCATTTTTCACAGAAATCATTGACGTGTTAAAATCATGTAAAATGCACCCCAAAGGGCATTTGTTACTGTAGCACCCCAATATGAACGCCAACCCGAAGCGTGGCGAGCGCAGCGGTACGCGTCCTACGACCTTTTTATATACCCTCTATCCACGTCGGCGTGGAGTTGAGAATAAAAAGTGTGGTGAGCCCGAAGCGTGGCGAGCGGACGCGGATACCTTCACAGGTATCCGCGTCCCCTCGCGGGCTTCACACTGCGCTCGCCACGCTTCGGGCTCGGTGGCTCGCTGCGCTCGCCACACTTTCTATCCTCAACTCCACGCCGACGTGGATAGTGGGGGTATGAAAAGGTCGTAGGACGCGTACCGCCGCCCCTCGCGGGCTCGCTGCCCTCGCCACACTTCGGGTTGGCGTTGATAGTGGGGGTGGTACAGTGTGAAAAAATACATATGGGGTGCATTTAACATGTTTGCTACTAATTTAAATGCATTTGGGTGCATTTGTGATCAAAATCGCATGCCATCGCATGGCATGCAATTTTTACAACAAATTCATAAAAAACACGGATGCGATGGGAGCCGTGATAGTATACAAGTACCAGAATTTCTATGAAGGTGGAGAAACACTGGCATTTCATCAAAGGTTAAATGTATCCAGTCTAGCAGTTATCTGTGATTTCGCATTGTTTATAACCTAGTTCTCTTGGGACATGGACAGGCAAAATGTATATTGGAAGAGTAATAATCAAATAAACTAGATAATTAAGTAGCTGAAAGTTGGTCTGTTAATATACTCGTGTGTCTTGCTCTTTCAGACTGAAGAGACTCATCCAATCAACTGGAAACCTGAAATTATCAAAAGGAAAAGATTTTAATAAACAGCATCTGTATTTTTTTTTTTTTTACATTTTGTTTATCACAGTTTGACATAGCATGGATTTTGTTTCAAACATTAAGCATAACTTTGGCTTCGGCCTTTGTCTTTCATCATTGTATTAAAATACATCCTGTTATGGCTATTTCTCCTGAGATCCCTGGAAGCTGTCATATTTTCCCCCCGGTAAAGAAAACCCATTAAATTTGGAGGCTTCCCGATCTAGGGGAAAAAAGAAAAAACTTGTGTTCTTTTGATTTCTTTAAGGCGACAGACTACACAGTGGCTATATACAATGATCAATTGTTTACAATATTTTTGAAATCTAACCCGATCATCTAGAACCACTGTGTTCTTCCAAGTGACTTTATTTATTTTTAAAGAAGGTGAAGATAAATCTTCAATTGCATTGACCCAGGTGGTTCTTAGTTTTATGGTTTTGTATTTGTATCATCATTCCAATAAATCCGTTTAGTGTATTGATTGGCTGGTATAATTTAGTACTTATACTGAAAATAGAAACTATTTTAGGAAGATGTTAACTATTATGTGGATGAGAGGCAGTTGCTGGTAGGAGTGTGCCAGGCTTGTCAGATTATAACATCAAGTCATAGACCAGGAAACAATCAGCGGTTCTCAGTTTAGCCTAAAACCAGTGTTAAAAAAAAAAAAAAAAAATGATGTAACAAAAACATGGTTTAGCTTCAAGACCTTAATTAAACAAAAAAAAGCTTCTTCCTAAAAATGTTCAGTAGTCCAGGAAGGATATTTACCGCTTATGTAGTTGGATAGATTAGGTCTGTCTGTGAAGCATGAACACAACTGGAAATATCACGAGTCAACTTTTACTTCAATAGCCAAATGGCAAAGTGTGTGGCAGTGGGTGCCAGGGAAAGCCACTAAATCAGGACCATGCAGAACTGACACATGATCTTCATTATAGCTATTCTCATACATCCTCTGTTAGAAGAGTATCTAATACATTCTTATATTGAAAGTACTATATTTGACATTAAGAATTTTTTGTTGTTTGTTTCTTACATTCTTATGGGATACAGGGAAGTCGTTCATAACGATGGGGAAAAGAGGGTTTCCGTAGGAGACAGGCACATATAAACTTTTATACAGGGTGTACTGGCTCCTCCCCTCCCATCTAGACAGTTTAAGAAAATGTGCCTCAGGAGAAGCATGCATCAGGAAGAGCTCCAGAAAGTTTGCCTTCTGTTCATTTTCTTTATTATTTTGGGACTGCTGTTTTGGACGAAAACAGCAGTCCTGCGTCGTGGGAGACTGGGGGAAGCGTTCAGCTGCAGGCCACTTCATGGTACCGAGCTGACCCTGCCACAGGACCACTGTCCTGCGTGGGTGATGTTACCGCGGGCATTGCACTGCAGCGCGCACACCCCTGGCATGACGCACACCCCTAGTCCAGTCTGAAGACGTCATGTGGTGAGTACTACCCCGGGTTTCCCCTGCCGTGGGGCCCCCAGGTTACTGTGCGGAAAGATGGCGGCGGCGGTATCGGTGGAGCCCTGCACAGGGACCGCGCAACCCCCCGCATACACTGGGACAGGGTACTGCCTCCTGTACTGTCCAGGGGAGTTTACCACAGGTTAGACATTTTTCAATGTCAGTCTCAGTATAAAAATGCAGGTAAGCTCCGGCGCCATTACGCTGGGCGGAGCTTACCCAGAGTGGGACCATAGCTCTGTGAGGGTGCCAAAACCTGCTTCTTCCCTGGCTGCTGGAAACTCCATTGTACTGCTCCAGACACTCCTCAGCAGTGTGTGGAACAGAGGGAATCTGCTAGCAGAGACAGCATCAGGTTTTCAGCGCTTGTGTACTTGTGCACTTGCCTGCATACACTGAAAGTACTGTTAAATTACTGTACTGTTTACCAGCTCTTAAAATCGGAGAGCTATGGTTGTTTGGTGTATTGGTCCCCTCTATTACCCTCTGTACACTACCCCACTAGCTTGGTAAGCTGTACAAGATCAGATATAACTACACATAGTAATTATCTGGGTCTAAATCACACTGCATATCCACTGTGTTTGCTCTGTGTGTGAGGGGAGATTGTTTGTCACAATGGTGAGGAAACTTACATGTAAGTTTGTGCCAGCTTCTTCCTCACAAGTTACTTATGGGCCATGCATGTCCCCTCAAAGTAGTGGGGTTCCCCCACAGCTTACTGGACAGCAAAGTAGCACACAGGACAGCTCACAGGAGCCTGCCCGGGCAGCTGGGATGAAATCCATGCTAGAAACTGTAACAACACAGTTAGCTACTACCGCAGCACAGACCCAGAGAGTGCAAAGGGAGCTTGCTATCCTCTCTGCTAGAGTTGATATAATGACTCCTACTCCTGGGGTAGAAGTGCACCCTCCTAAACCCCTGAGTCTGGTGCAGGGGGGGGGGGGGGATGAGGATGAAGAAGCAGACATGGGGGGTGAGGAGCCTGATGCTTCACAGTCACTGCTCCGGGGCACAGAGCCATTAATTATGGCAATCAGGGAGGTGCTTGACCTTCCCTTAGCTGAGTCCTCTGAAGGGGATTCCTTCTTTGCCACTCAGAAAAAAACAGCAGGTTGTTTTCCCTGAGCAGACTGACTTGGAGACTACTTTTAAGTCGGCGTGGAAAAACCCAGAAATGAGGTTTAAAGTTGCTAAGAAATTTACAACCACGTTTCCATTTGATCCTGCGGGACGGAAAGTGTGGGAGGAGCCACCTGAGGTGGATTCCTCTGTGTCTCGTTTAGCAAAAAAGATGATGCTTCCAGTGCCAGGGTCTTCCTCTCTGAAAGACACCACGGACAGAAAGGTTGAAAATACCCTTAAGTCCATTTTCACATCTAGTGGCGCGTGCCAGCGTCCAGTTTTAGCAAGCTGTTAAATGCAAAGTCTATATATACATGGGCCTCCCAGATTAAGGAATGCCTTCTGGGTGACATGACAGTGGCGCATTTGTCTGAAAAATTACACCATATTAAATGGTGGCCAAGGATGAGCGGGGAGTGAGACGCTGGTCTCGGCTCGCTCCTGCTCCGTGAGCAATCTGTAATTATCCTACCTTTGCCCCCGTGAGAGATTAAAAAAGTCTGCAGGGAAGATCTCCGGGTCTCTGCCCTCTGAGCTGTGCCGATTGCTGAGTGCCGGCGAGCCCTCCTACAGTGTGTAGCAGCGTGAGTCCGGTGGACGGGCGCCCCAGCGTGACGTGAGAACTTGGGCGGAAGAGAGGAGTCACCGGCGCCGACGCTGATGAGTCTTGGTGCCGCAGCAGAAGGGCGGTCGTGAGAGGACTCCTGGAAGTGCGGAGAGAAGCGCTGTACACCCGGCCGGGCGGTGGAGAACGGTTGAAGTGCTGGTGACGCGCTGTACGAGACCCGGCGAGGTCCCAGGACGGGAGAACGAGGTGAGAGGTCGGACTCCTGTTCCTGTGTGCGTTCGGGCCCCGGCCAGCAGAGAGACTTTCTGAACAGATGGCGTCTGCCTAAGCGGTATCGATACACACTCTGCTGAGGGGGACACTCCAGCCTAAGCCAGAGACCTGATTGACAAGCTTTCCCTGAGATCCGTGGGATCTACAACCATAATCCTGATCCAGCACTTGCTTACGAACCGACAGGAGGCCGGAGAGAGACGGGACATTCTGAGGTGAGGTGTGGGGCTCATTCAATTCGGGGGAGGATTGAATCATTGTGCACAAACTCTGACTCTAACATCATCGGGCGGAGGATAGTCCTCACACCCAGATATTAGCTATTTGTACAAAGATTCTTTTTACCCTGTGACTTTACCGTTCTAGTGCAAGCACCAAACAATAAGCACAACTTGTGGCTATATTCTCCAACTGCACAATGGGTAAAACACAAAATACCACTGCTGCAACCAAGCTTGCAAAATTTGCAAGGCAATCCGGGAATCTCACCCCTCCCCCCCCTATCGCTGGGGCCGATAGTCCCCCCACAAACCCAGCCCCTCAAGACCAACCAGATACTTCAACACAAAGAGTCTTAGATGCTCTCTCTGCTAGTGAGGGGCGACTGGCCTTAAAAATAGAAAAAATCCAAGAGGATTTGGATCTGATCCGTCAGTCGGTCCAGAAGGTGAAGGAGCGGGTCAAAGAGGTTGAGAGTCGCACCTCGGATCTGGAGGATAAGTTTAGACCGCTCGAAGCAAAAATCGAGATCCTTACCACTCAGGTGAACCATATCAACACTAAAATGTCAGATATTGAAGGGCGTAATAGGAGAAACAATATAAGGCTAGTCGGCTTGCCCGAGAAGGCTGAAGGAACAAGCCCAGAAGCGTTCCTAGAGGAATGGCTGATTAAAACATACGGCAGAGAGGCATTTTCGAAATTCTTTTCGATTGAAAGGGCCCATCGGGTCCCCACCAGAGCCCCTCCGCCGGGCGCACCACCTCGAACAGTAATAGCGAGACTCTTGCACTACAGTGATCGAGACTCAATTCTTAAATTATCTAGAGCCAAGGGTCCATTGGATTGGAACAACACCAAAGTTCTAGCCTTCCCAGACTACGCCGTACAAGTCCAACGCGACAGAGCCCAATTCTTTGAGATCAAACGACGCCTGAAAGAACTTAACCTCCAATATGCAGTACTATTCCCCGCTAAGCTCCGGGTTATACATAATAGCACAGCTGTTTTCTTTCTTTCACCCAGAGAAGCAGCAATGTGGCTAGACGCCAACTTCCCAGGCGCCAGGCAACTGGACTCTGTTAGATAATAATTCAGTTAAAGGAATAATCATTATTGTATGTTATTTACCTGATTCTCTCTATTTTTTTTTTTTTTTTTTTCTCTCGCTATTATTGTCTAAAATGTCAAATGAATGCAATCTCTTACGGGGGTATTAAGTAATAGTCCCGACTTGGAGCAGGAGCGACCTCCCTGCTTATGGTCATTATATTGTCTCATGGCTGTTTTTTTTTTTTTTTTTTTTTTTGGGGGGAGGGTGGGAGGCGGGGATAGGATTAAAGCATGCCAAAGGGGTAAAAGAGGGAGACTGGGTGTGCAGGGTGGTGGGAGGGATTGGGGACATGGGGGAGGGCACGGCATGGGCTCCGTCTGGTCGGCTACATTACCAATGTATTGTGTGCATTTTATTGTATTTTGGGAATATCAAATATTTCTTGTGTGTAAGGATAAATGTCTCTAAACTATAATTTCCTTACGTGGAATGTGCGTGGGTTGAATAATAAAGTGAAACGATCTCTGGTTCTGAGACATGTACGGAACCATGGGGCAGATATCATTTGTTTGCAGGAGACTCACCTGGAGGGGGGAAAAGTGTTGGCATTAAATCGATCCTGGATTGGGTGGACGCTCCACTCAACTCACACTTCCTCCTCCAGGGGAGTCTCTGTTATTATTCGGAAAGGGGTACCTTTTATTTCGGAGGAGACTAGGATTGATCAGTGGGGTAGATACCTATTTATCAAAGGCAGATTGGGAAATTGGCCTCTCCTATTAATAGCAGTCTACATACCTCCTCCATTTAACTTGGAAGTTTTGAAACTTGCTGCAGACTTCATAGCAAATTATCCGTGTATACCAACCATCATGATGGGGGATTATAACAACGTATTAAACCCCTCTTTAGATAGGAGAAGTCCAGCAAGTAGGGACAACCAGAAGCAAAGAACAGGTTTCTTTGACTTTATCAGCGAAATGGGGTTGAGAGATGTGTGGAGGGAGAGATCGCCAGAGGCTCTACATTACTCTTGCTACACTAGTGCTGTCGACTGCTTTTCTAGGATTGACCTTGCACTTGTGTCAGAGGAAGTGGTCCCCCTCGTCCAGGATATAGTCTACCTGGCGAGGGGTATCTCAGATCACTCCCCACTTCTCCTTAAAATTTCCCTTGGCGTAAAAAGGGGATTTTCTTATTGGAAATTAAATACATTCTGGTTGACACAATTGGATTCGGTAGGTAAATTCGAGGCCTCATGGGCAGAGTTCTTTGAATTGAATGATAATACAGCCCCAGAGGGGGTAATTTGGGACACTTTTAAGGCATTTATTAGAGGGTCCTTAATCAGAGAAATAGCAGGATTAAAAAATTCATATAAGAAAGTGGAAAAGGAGCTGGAATTGAACTGCACTAATCTCGAAAGGGAATACCTCCTCACCCCCAATGAGGCAAATAAAACTAGCTGGAGAAAAGCACAGGAGGAATGGCAAAAATGCCTAGTAGAGAAAGAACAGTATAGAGAGCTTTATGCAGGCCACCAGAGGTATAAAGAAGGGGAAAGACCGGGCAGTTTCCTGGCCAATATAGCACGCCACGATAGGGCATCTAATGTAGTTTCTGCAATTAAGTCAGCACAAGGCAGCCTGATCTATCAAACCCCGGATATTGCCGAGGAATTCGGCCAATTTTATCAAAAGTTATATCAAACACAACAAAGTCACTCATTGTCAGAAATCCGGCAGTATCTGCTTGATATCGTTCATTCAACATTATCTAGTGATGCTAAGCAAGCTCTAGACGCTCCTTTAACGTTGAATGAAATTGAGGAGGCTATAGCCTCTATTCCTTCAGGTAAATCTCCGGGGATTGACGGAATTCCACAAGAGCTTTATAAAAAACACATTAAGTTTCTTGCTCCTAGGCTCCTTGCCCTGTTCAATGGAATATATGTAAATAACGATCTTCCTGACTCTATGTCAGAGGCCATAATTACAGTGATTTTAAAAAAGGACAAGGATCCTAGTGAAGTGGAATCCTATCGACCAATTTCCCTCCTCAACAGTGACGTTAAAATCCTGGCCAAGGTGTTGGCCAGGAGATTAAATACTGTTCTGGGGGAAATTATACACGCCGATCAGACCGGTTTTATCCCGGCCCGATCAACTACAACTAATATCAGAAGGCTATATACGCAATTGCAGGCTTCGCACGAGTCCAAGCAAGCTGCTATAATATCACTCGATGCTACAAAAGCCTTCGATACGATTGAATGGGCATATCTCTGGGGGGCCATGGAATGGATTGGCCTAGGCCCAGTTTTTATTAACTGGGTCAGGGTACTGTATAAGTCTCCAGTGGCCAGAATCGCGGTGAATAAGTTCATTTCACCTAGATTCAAGATTGGTCGAGGCACCAGACAAGGGTGTCCGCTGTCCCCGGGTCTCTTTGCCATCGCCATGGAACCACTCGCTTGCCTTATTAGGAGCAATGAGGAAATAAAGGGGATTAAGATCGGTAACTGTGAAGATCGCATTGCTCTATATGCAGATGATATCCTCCTTTTTATTAATGATCACATGGAGGCGCTGCCGAGGGCCATGGAGGTGGTGGAGAGATTCGGGGACTTCTCGGGCCTCCGTATTAATTGGAACAAATCCTGCATTCTCCCTATAGAAGGACCATGTCCTCCCAGCGAGTATGCTCAGTCACCTCTGAAGTGGGTCACTGACTTTCAATATTTGGGCATCCGGGTTTCGAGAG
This sequence comes from Crinia signifera, assembly GCF_055691185.1. Classification (NCBI taxonomy): domain Eukaryota; kingdom Metazoa; phylum Chordata; class Amphibia; order Anura; family Myobatrachidae; genus Crinia; species Crinia signifera. The sequence continues at coordinate 115,339,785 of NC_139217.1, read as the reverse complement.
ACACATCTAAATTTATTCCTCTTAATATCACCCCACAGATTGACTATCTTAAATCTAAGATAAACATATGGGCTCGCCTTCCATTGACACTTACCGGAAGAGCTAACCTAATAAAAATGATTGTTCAGCCTAAAATTGTGTACGTAGTGCAACACTCCCCCATATATATTCCGAGGAAAATCTTTAAACAGATGGAGGGACTTGTATCCTCATTGATTTGGGCGAATAAGAGACCTCGAATTAGGTTGAAGACGCTTACTAGAGGAAAAAAAACGGGTGGATTAGCACTCCCTGATTTCCGGCTTTATTATTTAGCGGCACAACTGGCCTCAGATAAGCGTTTACAAGCTTTAAATAGAGCAGATTGTTTAACGGAGTTAATAAGACTTACCACAAACGGGCATACCCCTCGCCAGATGGTCTTAGCCGGAAATATACGGCAAAATTGGCCACCAATAATAAAGCAGATTAATCTAGTCTGGAAACAGACAGAAATTATCTTGGGCAGTAAGGGTATAGATCCCGAAACTCCGTTACACAACGCAAGGGCTCTATCAGAGCTAGATAAATTACAAATGAAGAATATATGGGGCGGAAAAGGTATCACAGAGATAGGTCACCTGATGGAGAATGGGGAATTATTGTCATTCAATTCACTAAAACACTCTCATTCCCTCCCTAACAAACACCTATTTAGATATATCCAGCTTAGACATGCACTATCGATCCAGTTTAAGGGCTCTACTTTTAATCTGGAACATTCTTTGACTAAAAAATTATTTCAAAGATGCCCTAATAGACATGAAGTTTCATATATTTACTCAATACTCACTCAGGATTTAAATTTAGAACCTCTCCCAGGAGTTAGGAGTAAATGGGAGAAGGATTTGGGATTCATAAACAATGAAGACTGGATGGGTACTTTGACTGACATCTGGAGAGCAACTAACTATCTCAGATTCCAGCAAATCCAGATGTTTATAGTACATAGAATCTACATGACTCCAAAACTGCTATTTGAAATTGGTGGAAGGGATAGTGATTCATGTCATAGATGTCTTAATAGTAGGGGTGATTTCTGGCATTTACTATGGACATGCCCTGTAATATCTAAGTTCTGGGGGGAGGTGGTTGAAGAACTCTCAAAAAGGGGTATACCCAAAGAAGTATGTACAAGCAAAGCATGTACCTTAGCAATATTTGATAAATCTAAACTGGATAAACATACAAGACAATTTCTCATTATTGCCTTCACTTTAGCTAAAGTATGTATAGCCAGGAAGTGGATGGCCAAAGAGGGGCCCCTGTTGGAAATCTGGCTCGCCCTGGTTAAGACCACAATGGCTAATGAAAAATTTGTCCATTTAGCACGCGGTACAATACACGTATTCAATAAAGTGTGGAGTAACTGGAATGTAGCCTAAAAGATTTAGGATATTAAGGAAATATGTGAATTATTAATTACCCATGCCGGGGGGGGGGGGGGGGGGGCGGGGGGGGGTAGGCGGGGGGGGTTGGGGATTGTAAGTTAGATTATAGAATCAAGAGTAATCAGTAGAGGTAAGAAGCGGATGGAGGATCAATCCCAGGGGTAGTAAACCCCTCCAGTTGATTAGATCCTGAAGGGCTGAAGGACCTGGAGGCAATAAGGGCTCCATGAGAGAGGATCAATTTAGTTAACTCAGGACCCAGTTTGGGGCATATCACTTAGTATACCAATATATTAGCTCCTGGGGGAATAAGCCCCTAGGCTTTAAGAATAAATAGAACATTACTTTTATCACTAATAAGCATAAAAATTGTTTATATACAGATGCACTTCACTGCTACACTTTTATCCTCTTCTTCTTATTCATATTTTTTTTTTTTTTTTTTTTTTTTAGTTATGATTCTGCTAGGACCACGCAGAGAGGATATAATTCTACTTAATCACTGTAATAATATTATGCTAAAGTTATTTATATTAGAAGTTATCTCACCTATAAGCAATATACACGTGAAAGAGAAATAGAGGGGGGGGGGTTTCTGGGGTGCCTCGGTAGTCAATGTCCTCGGCAACACTAGAATAGATAGAACTACTGGGACTGCTCTTTCCCATCTTTGTTAGGGGGATACACCAAACGTTCGTAAATACACTGTCTTAAATGTATATGACTGATCAAAGGTCATGTCTAGATATAACTCAATTCAATCACTGTAATCACACCACGCCGAGGATATATATATCAGAGTCACTTCACTCATTAGTAATATATAACTGAAAGAGAAATAGAGGGGAGGGTTCTGGGATAGGGGTTAAAAATGGACCTAGCTCACAGGGGCGCCCCGATAGTCAATGATCTTGGCAACGAGGGATTAGATAGAACCACCGCTCCTACCCATCTGCATTGAGGGAATGTACCAAATGATCGTTAATATATTGTTTTAATGTATATGACAGTTCAAATGTTATGTTTTACGAAATTACAAACTGTGATGGGAATATGTATCAGTATGGAATGTCCTCCACTACATGGAAATTGATGCTTTGCTCTTGCTTTCTTGATCCTCTATATATTTTGTAACATGGAAAATTTTAAATAAAGTTGAAATAAAAAAAAAAAAAAAAAAACCAGTGTTAAAAAAAAAAAAAAAAAATGATGTAACAAAAACATGGTTTAGCTTCAAGACCTTAATTAAACAAAAAAAAGCTTCTTCCTAAAAATGTTCAGTAGTCCAGGAAGGATATTTACCGCTTATGTAGTTGGATAGATTAGGTCTGTCTGTGAAGCATGAACACAACTGGAAATATCACGAGTCAACTTTTACTTCAATAGCCAAATGGCAAAGTGTGTGGCAGTGGGTGCCAGGGAAAGCCACTAAATCAGGACCATGCAGAACTGACACATGATCTTCATTATAGCTATTCTCATACATCCTCTGTTAGAAGAGTATCTAATACATTCTTATATTGAAAGTACTATATTTGACATTAAGAATTTTTTGTTGTTTGTTTCTTACATTCTTATGGGATACAGGGAAGTCGTTCATAACGATGGGGAAAAGAGGGTTTCCGTAGGAGACAGGCACATATAAACTTTTATACAGGGTGTACTGGCTCCTCCCCTCCCATCTAGACAGTTTAAGAAAATGTGCCTCAGGAGAAGCATGCATCAGGAAGAGCTCCAGAAAGTTTGCCTTCTGTTCATTTTCTTTATTATTTTGGGACTGCTGTTTTGGACGAAAACAGCAGTCCTGCGTCGTGGGAGACTGGGGGAAGCGTTCAGCTGCAGGCCACTTCATGGTACCGAGCTGACCCTGCCACAGGACCACTGTCCTGCGTGGGTGATGTTACCGCGGGCATTGCACTGCAGCGCGCACACCCCTGGCATGACGCACACCCCTAGTCCAGTCTGAAGACGTCATGTGGTGAGTACTACCCCGGGTTTCCCCTGCCGTGGGGCCCCCAGGTTACTGTGCGGAAAGATGGCGGCGGCGGTATCGGTGGAGCCCTGCACAGGGACCGCGCAACCCCCCGCATACACTGGGACAGGGTACTGCCTCCTGTACTGTCCAGGGGAGTTTACCACAGGTTAGACATTTTTCAATGTCAGTCTCAGTATAAAAATGCAGGTAAGCTCCGGCGCCATTACGCTGGGCGGAGCTTACCCAGAGTGGGACCATAGCTCTGTGAGGGTGCCAAAACCTGCTTCTTCCCTGGCTGCTGGAAACTCCATTGTACTGCTCCAGACACTCCTCAGCAGTGTGTGGAACAGAGGGAATCTGCTAGCAGAGACAGCATCAGGTTTTCAGCGCTTGTGTACTTGTGCACTTGCCTGCATACACTGAAAGTACTGTTAAATTACTGTACTGTTTACCAGCTCTTAAAATCGGAGAGCTATGGTTGTTTGGTGTATTGGTCCCCTCTATTACCCTCTGTACACTACCCCACTAGCTTGGTAAGCTGTACAAGATCAGATATAACTACACATAGTAATTATCTGGGTCTAAATCACACTGCATATCCACTGTGTTTGCTCTGTGTGTGAGGGGAGATTGTTTGTCACAATGGTGAGGAAACTTACATGTAAGTTTGTGCCAGCTTCTTCCTCACAAGTTACTTATGGGCCATGCATGTCCCCTCAAAGTAGTGGGGTTCCCCCACAGCTTACTGGACAGCAAAGTAGCACACAGGACAGCTCACAGGAGCCTGCCCGGGCAGCTGGGATGAAATCCATGCTAGAAACTGTAACAACACAGTTAGCTACTACCGCAGCACAGACCCAGAGAGTGCAAAGGGAGCTTGCTATCCTCTCTGCTAGAGTTGATATAATGACTCCTACTCCTGGGGTAGAAGTGCACCCTCCTAAACCCCTGAGTCTGGTGCAGGGGGGGGGGGGGGATGAGGATGAAGAAGCAGACATGGGGGGTGAGGAGCCTGATGCTTCACAGTCACTGCTCCGGGGCACAGAGCCATTAATTATGGCAATCAGGGAGGTGCTTGACCTTCCCTTAGCTGAGTCCTCTGAAGGGGATTCCTTCTTTGCCACTCAGAAAAAAACAGCAGGTTGTTTTCCCTGAGCAGACTGACTTGGAGACTACTTTTAAGTCGGCGTGGAAAAACCCAGAAATGAGGTTTAAAGTTGCTAAGAAATTTACAACCACGTTTCCATTTGATCCTGCGGGACGGAAAGTGTGGGAGGAGCCACCTGAGGTGGATTCCTCTGTGTCTCGTTTAGCAAAAAAGATGATGCTTCCAGTGCCAGGGTCTTCCTCTCTGAAAGACACCACGGACAGAAAGGTTGAAAATACCCTTAAGTCCATTTTCACATCTAGTGGCGCGTGCCAGCGTCCAGTTTTAGCAAGCTGTTAAATGCAAAGTCTATATATACATGGGCCTCCCAGATTAAGGAATGCCTTCTGGGTGACATGACAGTGGCGCATTTGTCTGAAAAATTACACCATATTCAGGACACAGCTAAAGTTCTGTGTGAGGCGCAGAAGGAGTTAGGAGCCATTAACGGCCGTAACTCAGCCATGGCGGTATCGGGTCACAGATCCCTCTGGCTCCGGCAGTGGATGGCTGACGCTGACTCCAAACGGAGCGTTGAAAACCTTCCCTTCACAGGCGAACGGTTGTTTGGCAGCGATTTAGATGAGTTAATCTCTAAAGCCACAGCAGGGAAGTCCACCTTCCTGCCATCGACCCCACAGGCGCCCATGAGTCCTTTCCCTTCTCACACCCAGCAGTCCTTTTGGACCGGCAAATTCCGCCCAAAAGCCAGGGGTGGTTCAAATGCAGCCAGAGGCTCCCGAGGTAAATTCAGGAAGCCTGCTGCTTCGGCCAACACAGAGCGGCCATCCGGGGCAGCTGCAAGTAAACCTGCAGCATGACGGTGGGGCTCCACCAATAGCTCCGGTCGAGGTGGGAGCCAGACTGGCGTTCTTCGGCCATGTTTGGGAAGCCTCATGCCTCAATTCTTGGGTACGGGGTCTTATTTTGCATGGCTACAAGCTGGAGTTTGCAAAACAACCGCCTCACAGGTTTTTCAAATCAGGCCTTCCAGTGGACCAAATGGTATTGCGGCAAGCAATCCAAAAACTGGTGCAGGCCAGAGTAATAACCCCGGTCCCTCCCCTAGAAAGGGGGCAGGGTTATTATTCAAATTTATTTGTTGTCCCAAAAATGGACGGGTCGGTTCGCCCAATACTGAACCTAAAATCCCTAAACCCATTCTTGACTGTAACCAAGTTCAAGATGGAGTCCTTGCGGGCCGTGATAGCGGCACTGGTGGAGGGGGAGTTCTTGGCATCCTTGGATGTGAGCCTACACCACCAGGTGCTCAGTGCTCTGGTGGCTCGGTAGGGGACCCCACTAGTAGACGTAATGGCATCGAGACACAATTAGAAGGTGTCCAGGTACTTCTCCAGGGCGAGAGACCCTCAGGCGGAGGGAGTGGACGCCCTCTCCATACAGTGGGCGTTCAACAGCCTGATTTATGTCTTCCCACCGACTCCCCTAGACGGAGCCGAGGTCATTCTAGTGGCTCCAGACTGGCCACGAAGAACGTGGTATCCAGATCTTCTAAGTCTTCAAAGGGACTCGTGTCGTCTACCTCTGCAAAGAGACCTGCTCATGCAAGGTCCGTGGGTCTTCCAGGCCTTAGAGCAGCTTCGTTTGACGGCCTGGAGGTTGAGCGGAAGATCCTAACAGAGAAAGGATTTCACGCATCAGTCATCAAGACCATGACGAGTGCTAGGAAGCCGGTAACGGCTGCACATTACCACCATATCTGGAAGAGATATGTAGGATGGTGTGAACAAGGGAAGTTTGCTCCAGCGGAGTTTAAACTTGATAGATTCCTCAGATTCCTTCAATCTGGCTTGGATCTGGGCCTACGTTTAGGCTCCTTGAAAGTGCAGGTATCTGCACTGTCTGTCTTTTTCCAAAAGAAGCTGGCTAATATACCTGAATTGCAGACGTTTCTGCAAGGCGTCTTGCATATACAGCCTCCTTTTGTGGCCCCAACTCCACCATGGGACTTGGATGTCGTTCTGATGTTCCTTCGATCCTCCTGGTTCGAACCGCTGGAGGAAATAGATTTAAAATATCCCTCTTATGGAAGACAGTGGTTTTATTAGCCTTAGCCTTGGCTAGGCAGGTCCCTGAGCTGGGGGCGTTAACCTGCAAAAGCCCTTATTTGATCTTCTATGAAGACAGGGCAGAATTACGCACTAATCCACGTTTTCTTCCCAAGGTGGTGTCAGCATTCCACGTGAACCAACCAATTGTGGTTCCTGCTAGTGGCCCTCAGTCTGAGGTGCCGACAGCTTTGGATGTGGATCGGGTTCTCCGTGTGTATATCCGGAGAACGGCAAGAATTCGTAAGACTGAAGGGCTTTTTGTCTTATATGATGCCCAAAAGATCGGGCGCCCTGCTTCCAAGCAGTCTATTGCACGCTGGATCTGTGCAACCATAAAACAGGCTTATGTGGTGGCAAAGCTTCCTATGCCTGCTGGGGTGAAAGCCCACTCAACTCGTTCAGTGGGGACTTCCTGGACGGCTGCCCGAGGAGTGTCGGCCTTACAATTATGCAGAGCCGCTACATGGTCAGGCTAACACACTTTTTTGTCAAGTTTTACAAATTTGATGCTTTGGCCACTGAAGATACTTAGTTTGGGCAAGCGGTGCTGCGGCATTCTCCGCACAATCCCGCCCGTTCTGATGTCTTTGGTATATCCCCATCGTTATGAACGACTTCCCTGTATCCCATAAGAATGTAAGAGAAAATAGGATTTTAATACCTACCGGTAAATCCTTTTCTCGGAGTTCTTATGGGATACAGGGCGCCCGCCTCTGTGCGGAGTTCTGCCTTACTCACTCTGGTGAGCCGTGGACCACTACTGGGTCCTTTCATTACCCTGGTTCCTTTTGAAGGTTAACAAGGGTGGAGGTTACCAGAATAACCTTATCGTTTACATTGTGTAACTCAGCTGTCCACGAGTGTTGTTGTCACTTAGGTGACATTTCTTATAAAGTTGTCCCAGTTGGGACACAGAGTTACAAATGTTGTCAATAGTTGACATATTATAAGGCCCTGAGACTTCCACTTGTTCTGTGGTCGCTACAGGGGTATCTGTATGTTGAAAGTTATGTTTGGGTGCGCTGGATGAATCTCACCACGTTAAATATTACACATATTCCTCTCATATTGTTCTCCTCCTTCGGCACAGTTTTCTATTAACTGGCTAGATGGGAGGGGAGCAGAGGGGAGGAGCCAGTACACCCTGTATAAAATATTATATGTGCCTGTCTCCTACGGAAACCCTCTTTTCCCCATCATTATGAACGACTTCCCTGTATCCCATAATAACTCTGAGAAAAGGATTTACCGGTAGGTATTAAAATCCTATTTTTTTGGGTATAGAATGTATATGCCCCCTATAGTATATATCAAAGCATGTGTGTCTGAACAAAATAAACCTCGCAGAACAAAACCTGGCCAGAATGCTGTGTGCTCAGTCCTTTACAGAAAGCTGGCATGCTTAGGAGGAGGGAAATTTTGGTTTTTGGCCCCACCGCTCATCTGTGTTCTCTTTTGCACCCAAGATGGCTGTCTTGCCTGGTACCTTGTGTGGGTGGTATATAAAACCCATAGAAGTTGTACCCAAAATGGCTTGCCAACCTGCATCATGATTATTGTGCTCTCTGCATTCTTTTTGTTTATTACTAAGGCAAGTAATCAAATAACCCTGAAGAAACCCTGGAAAGTTCAAAAATGGGGATATTTTTGGAATTTTGCTTTGCCTGCTAGAGGTGCATGGCATGGCTTATTTGGGCTCATTGAATAGCCCACTGGAGATACAATTTACCCCCAGCTTGCATTATTGTAACTGTACAGTGTTTATATCTGTAGAGCCGCTTTCAGTCTTGCTGGGGATAAGTTCAATATATTGCAAAATTGATTTGAAATTGCAGATTAATAAAAAATGTATGCTTACTAAATAGGTTAAAGCCCTCTACACATGGGGAGATTTAAGCCATTATCGCTGTCTAAATGGTTGCTTTTTGTGTTGTGGGAGATAAATCTCTAGGAGCACACTCCCGCAGCCAGCCTTAATGGTTGCAGGAGCCTGCTTCTGGTGCAGGTGCACAATGCACTGTGCACCAGAGATTTCTAGTCAAAATGAGGTTGAGATAGAATAGCTTGCCATTTTCAGCTAAAATCACTGGTCGCTGATGAAAATGGCACACTGAGCAATATATTGCTGCGAGATATTAAGCGACCATATTGCACTGTGTACACATCTTAACTGTTTACATGAAGGAAAAAAAAGGTACGTTGTCAAAGCTCACTCAACAAGGGTTAGGGGCAAGTAGCTTGTTCCTCTACCCATATGCTTACTAACTTTAGCTCAGTCAGAATAGGCTTGATTCTAATATCACTTAGTCTGCTCTTATTTTTTTTTTTCTTTACTCTTGCCCCACCCACACCAAAGACTTAATGATTAAATATACAGTAATCAAACTATTTGTAACATTCTGCTTAACAGAAGTCAAATTATAGCAATAACCTTTTTTTTTTAGCCTAAGGGGGGTATTCAATGTGCTCCGAAAAAAACTATTTTACGTTTAACATTATGTTTTCGTTTATTTCGCATCAAGAATCCTTTTTCGCTATTTTTTTTTTCGAGGTATTCAAAGGTTTTTTTTCCGGAGACAGCAAGAAGTGAAAAAAGTGAAATGTATCGAAAAATGGGCGTGACTTTTTCGCTAAGCGAAACTTACGCGTATTGTATAAAAAGAACGTGCTGCGCAACGCATCCACCATTTTGGGATGCCGACAGTGTTGTGTCTAATGGCCGTAGTGCAGTGGATCACAGCAGCCCCCTTCCACGTTCGGACCGCGTGTCTTCAAACAGAGTGAGTAATATCCTTTATTTTATTAGTTGTTTTGTACAGTATTGCTGCGCTGTTTCTATTGTTTATTTTCTTTAAAATGGAACCTTCTGCTCGACAGCGTTGTCCTTGAATTTAACCACAGGTTAGGGCTTTTTAGTTTTGTCCGTTGTTAGTGAGATTTTAGCATGTCCTTTAAACGATACTCTCCTTGTGTGTGGCATGTCTTTCATATTTCCAAATTGGTTGTTTTTAGTGCTTGGTTGTTAAGGGGATAAATTCAAATTGTACTGTTATATGAGCTTTGAAGTGTGCACGGTTGGGGTGGGTCAGCATGGCCACTTTTCAAAGCTTTGCACTTTCTTGTTGGGGTACGTCTTAAGGGTGCACCCTGCCTGACCAGCAGCATTTGTTAAACTCCAGCCCCTGCGTGCCAGCCAGAATGCTTTGTGATGGAGCAGCGCTGCAGTGAATAGCAGCATTGCTGGAGGAGCTCAGTCACAGGAGGAGACGTGACTTCCTGTCACACGCAGAAAGCCCCTGTGTCTTCCTCGCAGCCATAAAGCCCATCCAGCTGACCACCTCCAACTATCTTATGAATAAAGAAATAGCTAGATGGCTCTTTTAGAGGTGTGAGGGGGCAGTCGCAGTGTGTGAGGATTTGTATGTGTATTGTGTGTTTATGTAGATGCTGCTTTGTTTATTTATGTATGTGTTGCTTGTGTGTATGTAAGGGCTATTATGTCACTGTATTTAGAGAGGTTGGTCTACAGTACATGTGGATGTATGGGCACATGTAGCTGTGTGTATACATGTGTCTGTGTACCTGAAAGTTGCAGTTTATAATTGTGGGTGTATGTGCATCTGTAGCAACTGCATGTGTATACATGTGATGTTTGTGGAAGTGTGTATAGATGGTGGTTCTTGTGCATATAACGCTGTGTGTATGGATGTGGGTGTATGTGCATATGTTGTTGTGTGTATACATGGATTTGTGTCTGTTAATGCCATATATGAATTGTGGGTGTATGTGCATATGTCCGTCCTGTTATGTGTGTACATGTGAAGTATGTTGCAGTTTCTATATATGTGGATTTTATATGTGTGTGAGTTGCTGTGTGTGCCTATGCGGGTGTGTCTGTATATTAGTCTGGCATAAACAGTAGTCATTCTAATAGAAGCGGTAATCAATCAGACTGACCTTATTTCTACAGTTATATGTCGTGCCCACATAAGTGCTGGAAATTCCCTGCTCATCTTATGACCTGTCGATCTCTATTCAAATTCCAACATAACTCATTAAGACCTTGTCCTTTTTAGACCTAAGTCAGGTCGACCTTCCAGGGAAGTTGCACTAGTGGGGACGACTTTATGACTGTACATATATAATTTCATTCTCACACATGATCCACACCCCGCCTATGGGCATCTGTTATAAAGTTATTCAACTGGGTGTATTCACTGTGCAAGTTTAGCACATGGGGATCTTTTGTTGTACATTGAAACGACCATGCTCAATCATGACATTTGTATTTATTAGGAATGTCTACAGAAAGAAGTCTTTTTTCACCAGTGGATTCCTCTTCAGAAGATTCAGTGCATAAAAATACAGAACATCAAGAACTGGATGAGATGGCTTTGAAGACGACAAGCCTTGTTGGAACTAGAAAGAAAAGCAATGGAAGACATCGGGTAATTAAAATTATTTTGGGTTTATGAATATAGTATCACCAATATGTAATGATAGTCTGGATCAGTAAATATGCATTGCATTGAGTGTCACGGACAAGGCCTGTGGGTGTGCGGCTCATACTGTTGCCACCTCAGAGTGAACCCTCCTATATGATATCCCAACCCCAACAACCCTCACACCACGCCCCAATGCGATTTTAAAAATCACCATGTGTCGGTACATCAATACTAACATCCATTTATTTGTTTATGGTGATTTTTTAACACGCCAATTTCTTAAAATGTTGTCCTAATATCCAACCATAATTTATTGGAAGAAATGGTATTTGGCTCTCACAAGTACAACACATTATTCGAGAAGTTGGAACAGACACAGCAGCCTTCTATAAGGCAAAACGTAGCGGTTACAGCATGGTGTGCTTTGGTAAAACATGGGTGGGTGCTGGGTCTATAACCATTATGGTTTCTTAAACTGGGTGATCAATGAATGTCATTGGCACACATGCCTTTTATTTAGACATACAAGAAAAATTCCTGAAAGAGATAGGTAAACTAAGGGCAAATTGAACATGCCAAATAATTTTTATTATGTGCTTGTTTAAAAACAATAACACTACATCTTTTTTATACAGTCTCCTACATTGAGAAGCCCACATCTTTCCGATATTTCTACAACGGAGGAAGATTTTGAAAGATTTGAGGAGGATTGGGAGCAAAGTGCCGAATTTAGAATCTGGAGGGCGAAAGTTGAAGCATCGCGCAATAAACAAAAAGCCACCACAAGTGGACATTCGAAGGTATTTATTTTTATTTCAACCAAAGATGATTTCAATTTTTCAATGTAATGATGTTTAAATTGTAAATTCTCATTCTGTTTGCAGATGTTCCACAGCAAAAGGCAACATTTACAAAATGTTCATCACAGCCGGCCACAAAACAGTCAAGAAAAGAAGCGTCCCAATGATAGGCAGCGATCAAATATCCGTAGTCAAGAAAGCATGCAAAGTGATACAAATGAGGTTGCAAGGTTTTCTGATGACTCAGCATCTCATCATTCTTCTGGTGAAGGATCCGGTGGTGAAAATCTGAAAAAGGCTCAACGTGGCGTACGGTTCAATGAGTCCGAGAATTATGCTCTGGTGGAGGCAGTTGATAGATATTATGATATGTTGTTTGGCCCAAGGGCACCAACTACAGCTCCAAAATTGAAAAGAAAGCAGGTGTTCAAAGAGATTCCAAACATTGTATCAAAAGGTATAGTGACTGCCGCAGGCAAACTAAAAAAAAAATGGGTATGCAAAGAAGACATGAGATAGGTACAGGTGGCGGACCGGAGATGAAAATAAAGTGGCTTTCCTGGGAGGAAATAATCAAGAAACGATTAAACCCAATAATGATTTATGGAGTGAAAGGAGGTGTTGACTCTAGACGAGGAGGCATTCAGGAGGAAGAGGAGAATCCTAGAAAGAAAAGAGGCAGCAGAATTAGCAATGAGAAAAATATGTCTAGTAAAAATGGTAATAATTTAATAGCATAAAATCTATGTACCAAAATGTAATGAAATGTTATTAATAATATTTTTACCTTCATTAGATGAGCGTCAACATTTAATGCAAGCGGAAAGAAGGCACAATAATTCCAGCAATCGAGTTCTTGAACGTTCGAAAGATAATGATGGCAGTGGTATGGCTGAATTGCAAAGTATACCCACATGCTTCCTTGAATCATCTGATGTAACCGACGTAACGTTTGAGGGTTTCAACAGCAGTTCCATAGATAATTATTCCGGTAACCGATCCTCAAGGGAGAGAAATTCTCAACAGATGGAATGCGAGAGTACTGTAAATCCAAAAGAAAAAGGTTAGTTTTTTTTTTAAAAATAGCTGTGTATTGCGGCATAAAACCAGTTTATAATCAAGGGATGTATTTTAGAAAGTGTTTATTTATCTACATTTTGGCCTTTACTTTCTCTACAAGTTATTATCTTTGTTATGGTTGATTAAACAGTAATACTTTTTTGGAAATGTTATGCACTCCTTACATGAAAAGTGTGATTTATTTGTTTATAATAAATTTAATGGGAATTTTAATTACAGAAGATATGCCTATGACAAGTGGAGGACTTTCCTCCGGAATTGGTCGTTTTTTTAGGCCTGATTTAATTGAAAATTTGTCAGAGGATGGAGATGTGGAGGTGCGACAATCGGAATCAACACCTATACGTAAGTAATAATATATTTCAGCAATATCTTTGGTTTTCTACTACACTCTTCATTATTTACAAATAAAATCAAGTAATTGAATGTTCTTCAAAATTTCTCTATCCTTACAGCATCTCAAGCAAGGCAGCTTGGAAACAACGACACATCAGAAGAACCAGAATATCTGCATATCAGAGCTTTGGCAGATCAAATGCAGCGGAGACATGTTGACTTTGAAAAAGTTTTAAACAAAAGACTAGATAGCTTAGAAAACACTTTTAAAGGTTTTATAGACATAGTAAAACAGATTGATGTAAACCGCCAGAGCGAATACAAAACTACTCAGGATATACTGAATATTATAGCTGTGTCAATCAACAAATTGGTTGACAATACAACTAGCCACGCACACAGTTTAATGAAAATTTCAGATGCTAATGCACAATCAGCAAATACCTTTAATATCATGTTAGAGTGCCATCGACAAACTTCTGCCAGTACAGGGTTGATTGCTACTTCTCTGAAGTTAATTGCAGAGGACATGATTGCAAAGTCGCACAAAAAAAACATAAGTGAAAAACAAAGAAAAGCATCAGTAAACGAGAGGAAAGGGGGTGTATTTCCCACACAAAATACCTATTCCTATTCCCAAATGTACACAGGATATTCAGGCATGTTTCCAAATGTTAGAGAGCCAGATCATGCGACAACATCTTGTGTGCAACCTGAATCGTTAGCTAACGATCTGTCATTATCAGCACCTACACACGATGACGATGAAACTCAGATTTCACAGGAATTATAAAAAGTTTAAAATTACAATGTTTTCACAGTAATAACTTGTAACATCCATCTCCATCCAGATCTGACTCTGGTCTCTTTAGGAAGGAATAGGTATTTTTATTGTGAAATTGCACTTATTTAAGTTTTTATTGTTTATTATCTATAAGTTATTTTTTTCAATGCAGCAACATAGGAACCATTGTCAACACTGGCCAACCTTCTCCCCCGAGATGTGACACACTGCACATTTGGAAGGAGCAGCGTGGTCAGTGGTGACAATGGTCATTGTTACCAACAAATGACAGTTCTGAAACTTTACCTTGTGGCGTATATCATTTGTGCAGATTTCAATGTTCCATTGTCAACACTGGCCAACCTTCTCCCCCCAGATGTGACGCACTGCACATTTGGAAGGAGCAGCGTGGTCAGTGGTGACAATGGTCATTGTTACCAACAAATGACAGTTCTGAAACTTTACCTTGTGGCGTATCTTGGTTCTCTGTTTCTCTAAACACTTTGAATATTTTCTCATTTTTTGACCGTTTTTATATCTTTCTAACTATTTATAAATGAAACAACATCAAAGGTCATGATTCATGTCAGTCGAAAATCCAAAATTGTTCAATAAAATTTTATTGAACCAAACAACATTTCAAGAATCATTTTTCGTATACAATTATTTACATTGAACTATTATAGTATAACAATACAATTTTATGACACACGATGCAAGTGGTGTAATGCAAAGATTTTGCCATCGGTTCAACCGGTCATCAAGCACAGTGTTCTCCGTGTGGCCAGCAGTAGACATATGGACCTGCAAGGGGAAAAATTAATGGTTAGTATTGGCCCTGTTATAAACAGACATGGAACTGAGTTACACCTTGCACACGGCGCATGAGCAATTGGTTTGTTAGGGGTTTAACCTAGGGAATGGGTCTTCAACCTGTGGCCCTCCATCAGGAGTGCCACAGATTGAACACCAGTGGTGCGGGGGCACATGAATGAGCTACTTACCAATTTCACACAGCAGCTGAGAAGTGGGGCCTGTCTCTGGCACTTGGGAATGAAGTGGATGTGGCGTCAAGGCAGACATCAAACTGAAAAGGGATGTTTGCGGAGGCAGCAGGAGACATAAGGACCTGCAGGGGGAAACATGAATGGGAACATAGAGAGATGGTCAGTAGTGGCCCTGTTGCAGACGGACATGGCACCGAGTTACACCTGGCCCACAGCGCATGCGCCCTTGGTTTGTTTGGGGTTTAACCTAGGGAATGGGTCTTCAACCTGTGGCCCTCCATCAGGAGTGCCACAGATTGAACACCAGTGGTGCGGGGGCACATGAATGAGCTACTTACCAATTTCACACAGCAGCTGAGAAGTGGGGCCTGTCTCTGGCACTTGGGAATGAAGTGGATGTGGCGTCAAGGCAGACATCAAACTGCAAAGGGATGTTTGCGGAGGCAGCAGGAGACATAAGGACCTGCAGGGGGAAACATGAATGGGAACATAGAGAGATGGTCAGTAGTGGCCCTGTTGCAGACGGACATGGCACCGAGTTACACCTGGCCCACAGCGCATGCGCCCTTGGTTTGTTTGGGGTTTAACCTAGGGAATGGGTCTTCAACCTGTGGCCCTCCATCAGGAGTGCCACAGATTGAACACCAGTGGTGCGGGGGCACATGAATGAGCTACTTACCAATTTCACACAGCAGCTGAGAAGTGGGGCCTGTCTCTGGCACTTGGGAATGAAGTGGATGTGGCGTCAAGGCAGACATCAAACTGCAAAGGGATGTTTGCGGAGGCAGCAGGAGACGTAAGGACCTGCAGGGGGAAACATGAATGGGAACATAGAGAGATGGTCAGTAGTGGCCCTGTTGTAAGCAGACATGGCACCGAGTTACACCTGGCACTTTGCTACTTACATCCATTGCAAATGAACCCCAATAATTTTGTGATGCAGACTCTTTGCAAATATAACCATTATTAGATCGAAAATAAACTTTGAATCAACAACTCCAAAAAACACAGAAAACTTCAAGCCGAACAAGGCCAACAAGAACCAACAAGGCCAACAAGAACCAACATGGATCAACTCTGTAATTAGAAAGGGATAAAGTATATCGTTAAAAAATATTCAGGGACTTGTTCAGAAACATGGCACACAATCTGGTGTGTTGCAACTCCATAATCGCATCACATCGCATGTAACAAATTTATATGCACTGCGATGCAATGTGATGGTCCCGATTTTTCAAAGGGTTGTATGGGAAATAAGGGTGCTTTGCAAATCCCCACTATCCAACAAGGCATTCAGTTGGATCTAAACCTGGGACAAGCGTCAAGAGGCACCCACCCAGATCGGGTACATGCACAGCTATCCACGCAAGGGGATGCTGATTAGTTAAAAACAAAACAACGTCCCCTTGTAGGGCTCGCTGTGCTTGCCTCGTTGGGGCTTGGAGGGTCACTACCCTTTGGCACAGGTTTCTATCCACCGCCATGCGTAGTTAAATAGTGTACAAATTGAATACCACGGACAAATCAGTTCCATTGCATCACATTACAAACACCAAATATATATATGTAAAGTCAATGTGCATTTACATGTAAAGAACTAATGTGTGCTATACACACATGTCACAATACGATAGCAATCGTTAAAACAATAATATTACAAGGTCTGTCAACCATACTGACATGTGTGTATATACATATATATCGTTATTGATACGGATCATGATATATAGAGATATCTGTTTAAACGAATAAAAAACACAGAAATACTCACATGCGAAAAAAGTATTGATCAGATTTCTTCTGGTTTCTGCTCCTTCGTCCATGCCCACAGGTAAGACTGAAGAAAGATCCCCATGCTGGTTAACACTAGCACGAATATTCACCGGCAAACGTCTTGCGACACATATATTATGCAGAATGCAACATGCATTAATAATACCGCAGACTTTTCCCGGAGAATATAAGAGGCTACCACCGGAGATGTCTAAACATCTAAACCGGCTCTTAAGTACACCGAAGGTCCTTTCAATTACACCCCTCGATGCAATGTGTAACTCCTGGTACCTTTTTTCAGCATCACCTACAGGATTAAGCAATGGGGTCAACAGCCACGGTTTATTCGGATAACCCGCATCACCTAAAATATCAATAAAAAGTTGTAACATATTTGCTAAAAAATCAAGCGTTATAAAATATATATATATATATATATATATATATATATATATATAGATTACATACCTAACAACCAGCCATCTGGCATTCTTCCTTCCTCAAAATCACGGAAAATAGATGACTGGCTTAAAACGAAGGAGTCGTGGGTCGACCCAGGAAAACCCACACAGATGTCCAATAACCTCATTGTGGAATCACACACCATCTGGACATTCAGGGAATGGAAGTGTTTTCGATTCCGAAAACATTCTTCCGATTCCCTGGGAGGTGTGAGTTGCACATGGGTGCAGTCAATCGCGCCCAGCACATTGGGGAATCTCCATTTTTGAAAGAAGCCAAATTTGATCTCATTACATTCGCTGTCAGTGTCTGGAAATTTTATAACCTGGGCCGTTAATTTACGGAAAGCTTTAATGACCTGAGATAAACAGCGAGACATCGTTGGCTGGGAAAAACCGCATGTCTGGGATAAAGTTGGCTGGAAGGTGCCAGACGCAAAAAATTGCAATGCAGCCAGCAGTTTCTGGAAACCGCTGACTGCATGGTTTGACCGTACCCGGGGCTCAAGGTCAGCTTCCAACAGATCGTACAGCGAATATATATCCTGAGACGACAAGCGAAAGGTACCAATCACTTCCGTCTCAGAGAGACCATCCAGTACACGCCTAGTACGATACTGGCGTGGACGTGGAATTGAAACACGCACTGACTCACCAGAAGGAGTAAGATGCTGACCACGATGCTGATATCCACGACCCTGAACAGGACACCGATAGCCACTTGCCAAACGACGACGTCGACAGCGCATCAGGTATGTTGACACGATCATGAACATAACAAGCAAGTCAGCAAAATAATCCATTCTTGCAGACAGTGATAAAAAATGAAGGATTTTTTATCCAAAAACGCAAATTGACCTATAAAAACGCTTCCAAATACAGCTGACTGCACAAGGCTGCTACTCCATGAAATCCCAAACGCAGGAGTGAGGAGGTGTGGTGAAGTGCATGATGGGAGAAAAGAAAGGCATGCTGGGAAGTGAATTGTAATAAAACAACTAATATTTCACCCAAATAACCCAAAAAAAACAATAAGGGCAAACAATCCTGCATATATTTTATGCAGGAGATCAAACGAGCCATTACTTAACAAAATACAGAGTTCAATGTATGAATTCATCACCCGTCACATGGTGAAAGGAAAATTGAGAAGAAGAGCATACACGCGGAAACATTAATATCGGTATCATATCATTGAATATGTCTGAGTGAAAAGTCGAAAAAAAAGGAAAGAAAATAGTGAAAAAGTGGAAATATTGCTAACGAATCAAACGAAAATGCATCGTGAAAAAAAACATTTCACTTACTCGAAAAATTACTAGATTGAATAGCTGGGGACTCTTCCATGTGAAAAAGTGAAAAAAAAAAACGAGAAAAAATCCGTTTCGATACAGATTGAATACCCCCCTAAGAGTATAAGACATGGCGGTCGCTCAAGTACCGGTGAACGTAAGTTCTAAGGGAACAAAAGGGGCTGTTACAGGCGTGAAGTCCTTTCTATCATTCCTATAGTTGTCTCATCAAAGCATACAGGAATTACGTAAAACCTCCTGAATGTCTGTTTAGGTAGATCTTGGAATGTTGGGTCCATGTTTAAGGTACAACTAGCTATTCTCTTCTTATGGAGACTGGACAGTATCCATGTTTAATTTGTTCTCAAATGCCACCAACAATAAATTTATTCCCAATGAATATATAATGCTATTTCAACCTAGCTACAAGTCACTAGATTAAATTAAAAGCATTCAGCATATTTTTGGAGGAAACCGGAGTCAACCCACACAAGCACGAGGAGAATATACAAACTATGCCATGAGGCAGTAATGCTATCAATTATGCCACTCGTGCTGCCCCATTATAGCATTTAAATTTTAAATACATCTGTTTCCTTCTATTCATTGTTCTGCCTCTTCAATTAAAAGATCCCGCATTCAAAATAATTAGTACTTAATAGTAATAACCCTCATCCACCAGCCTTATTTTTTTTTTCCTCACCAACCCATGTTGTTAGTGTTAACTGTGGCCCTGAGCCGCTCCTCCCATCTTAGCCAGTACCCCACTCAGCTTTGTGCCTTGGGTGTAGTAATATAGAGAGTTAAAAGTGCTTGAGCATGGTATGTGTGGGAAATAAAAGGTGATGCATAATAAAAAGTGCTTTGCTGTTTTTTGAATAAAATGTTTACAGCTCTTTGTGAGCAGTTTTGGGGGTCCGAGCCGTGTGAGTCTTCCGGCACTATAGTGAAGAACCTAGGATGCCCTGTCTGTCCCTACGCTTACCTAGGTCTTCTGGCCTTCTGTCTTCTCCACGTGGCGCTCGGTTCCGATCTCCACACGCCAGCCGTCCGTGACCGGAAGTTCGGGTGTAGCGGCTTCCGGTTTCGGCGGTGTATGCGGTATCTGCTCCCCGGGCTTCCAACGCGTTTCGAGAGTGGAACTAGATGTCAAGGATGCCAAGGATGCGGATTGTGTTTCCTGTTGGCTTTTTATTCATTTTTTTGAGCGCAGACCACACTTCCTATATTTCCTCTTGGGTGTAGTAATGATATAAAATCCCATTGCTATAACACTGACAAATGTATACATATGTGTATGTTATATTTAATTTAAACCATTAATTGAAATTGGATCATCTCTTACTTCACATAGCAACCATGTCCGCTGTAGTCTTTTTTATGTGTTTACAAGTGTAATCCGAACTACAGTTTGTATGTGAACAGAAAGGCTGATAGCTCTGTAAATAAGTTTCCTTTTCTTTTATTGCGGATGTGCCGGGATTTTCATCTGTCTTGCCATATCCTGAGTACTCCTGCCATCTCTGAATGATTTTCCCACATAAAACACACTCTGCTGTGCTATGTTACTGGATACTTTTCCCTGCTGCATCTCAATGAAGATACAGGCTGAGTACACACAGATGACTTACTAGAGCTTGGAATTAATTCACCAACCTGACAATCACATTTTATTGTTCATGAAATAAACAGTCCGGCTCCAGCTACAGTATGTTAAATACTGATGTATGGTGGGAGTAAAGGAAGGCAGATCTGCATGTCTCGTAAGATGGATATTGTTGGGTATTATTCTATAGTATGAACATCTCTTTGTGTAATATTGTGTAAAAATTACGTAAGAGCTAAATCAGCCAACATTGAGGATCTACGGAAATGTAAAATTGTCCCCGATGTTTGAGCACTGCCCTGGGAACACAGGGATGGCATTGCCTGCTCGGGGCAGGCGACTAATGTCACATGATGTTAGCAGCTGTCCAGTTACTGTCAATCAGCGTTGGAAATAAAATTCAGTTCAGATTGCCTTATTGCCAGAGGGGAGAAAAATCATTCGATGGTCACCCACCATCGAATGATTTCTCTCCCCTTCAGCTGCATGCAAGGGGATGTGTTCGAGTACAAATCCCCTCGCATGCCAGTGCGGGGATTCGGCGGGGCGGCACTGTTCACTGGGCTGCAAGTATACGCAGCCTAGCGCACAGGTCTGAATTAGGCCCATAGTTAATGGATTCATTTCAAGTGGGCCATTCAGTCTGGTCTCTGTGTTTTCATATACCTATATAACATAGGAATGGAAATGAAAGGTTGCAACTATAGGATAGTGATAATGTCCATTACATAATTCACTAACTATAAAATAGTTATTAATATTTTGAAAACGAATAGTATTATAAATTCTGTCACCTCGGCACTACTTAATAAAAAGCACTATATAAAAAGTTGTTGCATAATAAATGATCAAATGCCTTATTAATGGATAGATGACTTCAATATAATGGTTGTGAGGATGGCAGGGCAATTCTTTGCCGCTTGTCAGACTAGCATTTTTCATTTTGCCATCAATCAAGAACACATGGGTAGTCATTCAAACTTCTAAGCTTATTTTTCCACCAAAGGTATAACTCAGTTCACTAATACCCGTTTTCCACTAGCAGAAATAACCCGGTAATCTCTGAAAGGGACGCGCTGCTACCCGTTTTTTTCTGCTAGTGGAAATGCTCCCTGTCAAATAACCTGTTTAGTATTCCCTGGCAATCGTACCCAGGTAATGATCAGGGTAGCACCCAGTTAGAACCCGGATTCAAGGGTAGTGGAAATGCTCCCTAACCGGGTTATTTGACTGGCAATGTTAAAATCTTCACTGATTGGTGCTGGTGAGTGATGTCATCACTCAGAGCCCCGCAGACAGCGCACATGGTATGAAGGACAGCGTTCTGTGCACATGTGCTGCATGTCTGTCCTGCTGACTTTCCCGTTGCTGCATCAGAGGCTGCTCCAGCAGCAATCTTCCACTCTGCCGCCAGCACCACAGGCTGCCCCAGCGGACACTGCTGTTCATCCCGCAGCACAATATCATTATGGCTGCCAGCAATTGGTCTGATGCTGAATTTAAGGAGCTGCTACTCATTAGGGCAGAGGAGGAAATCAAGCGCCAAGTGACTGGTGCCATAAAAGACGCGATTGTGTACAGAAATATCGCCCAGATGCTGGAATCTAGGGGGATACACCACTCTCACCAGCAAGTGCTTAACAAATTGAAATCACTGAAGAGGCAGTTCACCAAGGTCTATGACCAGAACAGGAAAAAAAGCGGTGCCGCATGTGTCAAGTGGGTCCATTACGATCTATGCTGCAGTTCATTTAGAAACACAGCTCTGAGTACTGTGGCACTGTAATCCTTGTTGGCCTGCCAGATGGAGAGTAGCTAGGAGCCACCTGACACACAGTCCACCATGGCAATGTCGCCGTGCTGCCCAACTTCGCTCCTGATTTCGGAAGATGGCGATGAAGAGTGCAGTCTACTCGATAGGTCTATCTTATCCGACACTGCACAGTCCATGGTGGAGGAGGGGTCCGAGACAACAACGGAGCAGCTGACTCGGACACCAAAACTGCGGTCAAATAGTAAGTAAAAAAAAAAAAAAACATTTTTCCCAGGAATCTACGGTATATGTTGCCACAAGTGTGCAGGTGGGATAGGGCCGCAAGCACCTCTGCTATTTTATGTTTATAATGTTTTATGTTTGTCCCACTTGCAGTTTACAACGTGCCGCCAAAGAAGAAAAAACAAAAACGTTCCGAACAAGCAGCGAGAGCTTTCTCTTCCATAGTAATAGAACAACTGCGGGAAATGGACTCCGACATGCAGGCCAAAGAGGATGCTCGTATGGAGAAGTTTTTAGCAAATGAAAGACAGCTGCAGTACTCTTTCTTGGATCAATTAAAAGACATGCAGGACAGACAATTGTCCTTCTTGGAATGGGATGCAGTTGAAATCCCGGCGGTCGGGATCCCGGCGTTCAGAATCCCGACGCCGGAATCCCGACCTCCAAAATGCCGACACATTCTCCCTCCTGGGGTGTCCACGACACCCCTGGAGGGAGAATAAATTAGTGTGCCGAGCGTAGCGAGGCACCGGGCCCGCTGCGTGGCGAGCGCAGCGAGCCCGCAAGGGGGGGCGATCCACATCCCCCCCTTGTCGGCATTTCGGCTGTCGGGATTCCGGCGTCGGAGTTCTGAACGCCGTCATCCCGACCGCCGGGATTCAATACTGAATCCCTTGGAATGGATACTAAATCGTGGATATACGCTGCCTCCACATTATCCACAGTATCCGCCACATGCTCCAAAGGCCCCAGTATACCCAGTACATCATGAGTATGCATATGGCAGGGCTCAACAATCCCCGGGCGTCAGGTCGCCACCGCGACCAGATTTTCCTATCTGGCGACTAGATTATGTAAGAGGTGTGACCTGCTCTGTTGTAAGGAGATTGGAAGCAGAGGCAGTTTGTCCCAGCTCCTGCCTAAACCACATAGCCGTAGATAGCAGTGTGCCACTATCCACAGCTATGTGGCTTAGGCAGGAGCTGGGACACAGTCCCCACTCCCCCCGCCCGCATAGCGGAGAACTGGCTTCTGAGCTGTCTAACAGTGCGGCTCCAGCCCAGCCACCATCCTGCAGCTGTCGTCCTGCTTTACTGTGTGGATGGCCAGCTGGCTAATTTGAATCCTCTCCCCTGCCGCATTTATCAGCGTGAATCCCCCCCGGCATATCTCAGAGATCCGTACCCCTGGCATATCTCAGAGATCTGGATCCGGCATTCAGCTTCATCCGCAGTAGTTTGAAGCCACCGGCTATTTGTAACCCTCTCCCCTGCCCAATAGCTCTGCAGTGTCAGCGCAGCTACCCTCCTGCAGCTGTCATCCTGCTAATGTTTTACTGTGTGGTTGGGCGGCTAGATTAAATCCTCTCCCCTGAAGTGGATATCAGTGTGAACCCCCCCCCCCCCTTCAGCATATCTCGGAGATCCGGACATAGTATGACAATGATCCAGCCACTTACTTCAGTTCTGGGGTCCTCCTGCTCCTGCCGACCCCCTCATTGCTACAGAACTCCATGCATGCTAACAAGCATGTTAGCCCATGGCAGCACATGTTAGCCCCATGGCAACAAACATGTTATCCCTATTGCCAGAGCATGCAACGCCCCTGGCAGAGCATGCAACGCCCCTGGCAGAGCATGCAACACCCCTGGCTGAGCATGTTAACCCTATTGGCAACAAGTATGAAACCCATAGCAACGAGCATGTGTAGGTAAGCAGATCTTGTGTGTCATAATATGTAATCGGTATGTGTAATAAGCATTATGATGTTTGGTATATGTGTAATGGGTATTTCAACGTGTGTACATTTTTGGTGCGCATTGTTGCTAAAATTTGGTTCGTTTAGCTCCTACATTTTCATCCTGGCTCCTACATTTTAAAGACATTTGTCGAGCCCTGGCATATGGCCAATACAGTAGAGGGCCAACTCCCTCTGCCCCTAGCACTTTGTGTGAGCACCAGCCACACCAAGAGCCACTACAATATAGAGGACCCAGTAGCCACACCCCCAGCAATGAAAACATCACACTGCGCACAGCCGAGGGGCAGCCAGGCAACGTCTGCTACTCAGCACTGCCCGGCATTTTGAAAAAAAAAGACAAATCAACATCTGTGCAGTGCGCATGTGTTAAGCAATCCTGAAATCCTGGGATTGGATGTGCCAATCCTGGGATTAAAATCCAGGTGATTTTTAGGCCAAAATCCCGGGATCCCACTGATCCCAGTCCCGGGATTGACCTCCCTAATCTTTAGTGTGCGACTGGATAAGGAGGTTTGTTTTATATATTTTCCACATAATTTGAACTTCTTTTTGCACAGATTAAAAATACACCATATTGAGTCTCTGTTCGGTGGATGAAGAACACACTATACTATTTTTTTTTGTCACTGGACATTGGCCCTTATTCAGATCTGATCGCAGTACAAATTTGTTCTCAAAATGGGCAAAACCAATTGCACTGCAGGTGGGGCAGATGTAACATGTGCAGAGAGAGTTAGATTTGTGTGAGTTAAAAGAGCTGAGAAAAGGTGGGCATGAGCTGGAGTGGCTACCAAAGCTCACTCCAGTTGATGACATTGAGGCATTCCTTTTCATGATTGAGCGCACGGCCACGTGCCTGGAATGGACTGCCGAGGAATTGTCTGAAAGGCTGGCTCCCTGTTTAACAGGGGAGGCACAGAGAACCTATGTGGATATGGCTGTGGCTAATTCATGTTCCAACCCTGATCTTAATAGAGCTATACTTGACGGGTGCCGGACGGGGTCCCGACAGTTGGGATCCCGACAGGCATTTACACGACGTCGGGATCCCGACGGCCGTCGGCTATTTTCCCTCGTTGGGGTCCATGACCCCCATAGAGGGAGAACGTGCTGTCTGGGTCCGGCCAGTCGGGCTAATGACTGTTGGGTTCCCGACTGTCGGACCCCTGTACCACACCCATACTTGACAGGATTGGAGTGATGGGCCCAGCTAAGCCAAAAAATTATATGATTGACAGCTGGAGGGCTCTGAGCCTCCCAGGATTCGGTTGGCCAAACTAGTCCAGCTGGCAAAGGCCTGGCTGCAGCCGGATAAAAATTCTGCAGTGCAAATTGTTGAGATAGTCCCATTGGACCAGGCTATGTTGGTGTTAGATCCTTCACGCTAACCCCCAGACATTTGAGGAGCTGGCAGTGGTGACTGAGCAGCACCTGACCCTGGGAAAATTGAGTATATATATATATATATAATTGTTTTTTCTACACAAAGGGAACCCAATTCACTGACAGGTGAGCTTTAAACCAGGCAGCATATTTTCATTTTGGTTCTGATATGATAGCCATGGTCCCAACATTCAGGGTGGTAAGAGTGGGACTATCAGAGAAATTAAATAAATGTGATGCCTTAACTTCTTACACATTGCAGGAGCCCCTGACTCTGCTGTTATCAGGGCCGGTGCAAGGATTCTAGGCACCCTAAGCAAACAAACACAACCCCCCCCCCCCCCCTTTGCTGGTCAGCCACAGCAGCCTGCTGGTAGCACCCACCCCCAACGATTATACCCACTGGCAGGCTCCAGGGGGGGTGGGTGCGGGTTTCATGACCAGCAGGGGGGTCCAGCAGGTGCCACCCGCAGATTAATCCTGATCCACAGGTGGGCTCCAGGAGGGGCAGGGGTAAGCTCACCTGCTCCCTGCTGGGATGAATAGCTGCTGGCCTGGTACTTGGCAGCTGCTTTCTTCCTGCTCCCCCCGAGTCGGAGCTTTCCTGCTGCTGCTCCTGCCGCGATAGGTGGCTGCAGCTCAGTACCGCCCTCCAGTGGCCGGCGCCCTAGGCAAATGCCTAAAGCTGCCTAGTGGTGGCACCGGCCCTGGCTGTTATAGTTTAATACATTTGGGAAGATATTCATTTCTTACTGCTAATTGTGTAAAACCTGCTAATGACTAAAAATGCCCCTTTGTGTTGATGTGAGCGCAGGGCTTCAGGTGGAAAACAGTATATCTTTCCAAAGCAGTTCTGTATCCCTCAAATATGTCTCCTGCTCAGCTTGCTTTGCCCTTTATGTGTATTCTTTTTGGCAACAGTCTATATCAGTGATTTTCAACCTTTTTACCTTGCGGCACACTAAATAAGATTTTAAAATTGCCAAGGCACACCATGAGGTCCCCACAGGGCAAAACACATTGCCCCCCACAGGAAAAAAACAAACCTATTGCCCCCCCATATAAAAAACACTCACATTGGTCTCCACAGGTAACACAAATAAAATACATTGGCCCTTTAAATGAAAAGAAGGGACCAATAAATAACACTTGAACTGGTGGTGGCTGTAAACAAGTTTGGGCATCTCTAGATCTGGAGGCACACTTGAGAACAGCTCAAGGCACACTAGTGTGCCACGGCACAGTGGTTGAAAAACACTGGTCTATATTATGATTCTATATAATATCTTTCAGTGAACAGTTGTGAGTACTTATCCGAAGAATACATATCTTTTATGGCTTAGTATTGGAAAGATTTACAATTTTATTTTTAAAAGACACTGTGATCAATATTATACCTCAAAGCAACTGTGAGATTTATTAAGTGGCCATTTAAACAAACTATCTCTGGTATACAATTTATATTATACATTTATGATGCTTTTGCAAAAGATTATGAATGAGACCATTCATATTTCAAGTCTAATAAATTGTCTGGCTGATTATAATTTAATGCGATTGTGTTTTAAGGTCTCTTTCCTTTCAGGAATATTTATCCACGATTTTTCAATTACGATTATGATAGTTCGATTTTGTATACACATCAGAATGATTCAATATTAATCTAATGTTAAAAACATTCTAATAAATATTACATATATAAATATAAAACACTGTATTTGTATATATTTAATTCATTATTGTTATATATACTGTTAGTGCTGCTCGTTCCCTCGCTAAAAATTCATACTTCAAGAACCTCATCCACTTCCAGTTTTCAAACATCTGGCGCCTCTTTGCCATTGTTAACTCCTTTCTCTGCTCACCACCACCTCACCTTCCCATCTCACTCTCTGCCATTGACTTTGGCACTTATTTTACATCCATTATTGACAATATACAGTATGTCATGAAATAACATCCCACAAGGCCACCAGCAACCAGCCATCTGTTCTGTTCTTGGTCCTCTCTTTTTCTCAGTCTATACATCCTCTTTAGATGAGCTTGGTAACTCTTTTGACTTGCAATATCATCTCTATGCTGATGGTACTCAAATGAACCTTGCTCCCCTGACCTTTCCCCCTTCTATCTTCACCCATATCTTCAACTGTCTTTTTGCTATCCCAGCACTTTCTTGTCCAAGACTGTGCTGATTAACTTCCACCCTCCTGCATAACCTCACATCCCACAATTTTTTGATGGCACAACTATCTCTTCTAGATCGCAAATGCACTGTCTTGGAGTTATCCTTGACTCCTCCCTCTCCTTCAGACCACACATTCAGTTCCTCACACAAACCTGCCACTTTCATCTGAAACATATTTCCGGGAACAGGCCCTTTCTCACCAAAGATGCTACTAAGATTATCTGGTCATCTACAGTAGTCATTTTAAACTACTGTAATCTCCTCCTATCTGTCCTCCCTGACAACCGCCTCTCTCCATTCCATCTATCCTCAATGCCACTCCTGGGCTCATCTTCCTTTCTAAATGTACTATATCCACCTCCCATCTCTTCACTGGTTCTCCTTCCATTTCAGATTCCAACTCAAGCTTCTCACCCTTGCTTACAAAGCTCTCACTCCTTTATCACTTACATCTCTGACCTTATCTCCCTTTAATCTCCCGATTGTCCTCTTCACGCCACCTCTCCTGCCTAATGATTAACGCCTCTCACTCTTACCTGCAAGATTGTGCACATGCTGATCCTTTTCTCTGGAACTCTCTACCTCTCCCCATGAGACTCTCCACATCTCTACAAAACTTCAAACAGGCTCTCAAGACCCTTTTCTTCACCAAACTCAGCCAACTCTCATCCTAAGCCTCCGTTCCACGCTCTGTCTTTCCATGTCACCCTTGATGGTGACATGTCCTTCTATGAATTTGAATTTGAATGTAAATCAATTCTGTTTTTCCCTTCTTTCACTTCTTTTATTATCTCGTGATAATTCGCCACCTGACAAGAGACTCACAAAATACAATCCTGGGTAACTCCTTTGGGTTTCCAACCACAAGTTGTTCATAACTGACTCAAAAACTGGATGGTGTTTCGGTTCCTGATTTCTTGAAATATTGCTATGGAAACTTGTTTCCCTTCCTCTGTATTCCCTTGCTAATGTGTTTTGTCACCTATTTTCATCTTTTGTAGGATTCATGTTCTTGTATAGCCTTTGCTGCCATTGTGATACATTTGAAAAGAAATAAATGATGGAGAAATGCTCACTGCATAAGGACATCTTTTAGATTGAGCTGTTGGTGTACAATGATAATTGCTGGCAGCTTGAAAGTTCATTTCTGTGTGCCTTGTGATCTTTGTAGCTCACTGCAAGATGCATTGCACTTTAACATGTGGCACCAGAGAGTTATTATTTCAAATAAGCATTCACATGAAAATTATATATATAACTATACAGAGATCAATGTTTCATGCCATTGTTCACTGTTGATAAAGATACAATTGTTGCTGCAGCTATCAGCTGAGGGTAATTTGGGAAAGGGTCAATTTTATATATATAATATATATATATATATATATATATATATATATAAGAAGTTGTAGGTAGGTCCCGCAATAGGTAACATACCGCCCTTCATACACTATAAAGGCCCTTCATACACTATAAGGTAGGCACTTTTTGTTTCACTGCTCACTGTATAACCTATATGCCTGACGAAGGAGCTTAGAGCTCCGAAACTGTTGCATTAAACATTGCCTTCACTAAATGCCTGGAGTGCCGTGCGGTATGTTACCTATTGCGGGACCTACCTACAACTTCTTTCTACATCTGATTCTGGCAAAGGCACCCAGGTTCCACTGCATCTGTGCAGCGAGTGCCGGATCGACAAGCTGTATATATATATATATATATATATATATATATATATATATATATATATATATATATATATATATAGCTGTGAAATACTGGTTTCATTATAGTTAATTCATTATAGTTAATAATTTCAACAGCTCACAGCTGGTATCAGCTTTTGTGCTATAACTCTATACTGGCTGCCTAGCATTTGGCCATGGGACGATAGGGCATGTCTGCATTTGGTCATTTGGCTCAAATTGGCCAAACCTATGTAAAAGTTTTTGACTCACACGTTTGGGCATGTGTTTATAGGAGACAGCTTTTTAGATGCTAGAGCTCCACCAATATTTATGTTGTCACAAACCATGTCTATACATCTTATTGTGAAGTAATTTATGGACAAAACAATTCTTATACTATACAGCCATAACAGTAACAAAGGATAGGAGTCAAACAGTGTTCAATAACATGGCAAAAAGTCCAGTTCTTAAAGTGCACACCTTTAGGGTAAGGTGGATCTTTAGAGCTTTTTTACAATTAGACTCAAGACTAGATGCAGCCTATTGCCACTGGATTCTACAGGCTACAGGAAACTACCCTCAAATGATATTATGATCTTTGATTTATAAAGTGCCCCAAAGCATAAGGTGCCTCAGTGCTTTACGGTACTGAACCATTTGGAAAACAATGTATACTGTACATAAGCAGGGCCGTAACTAGATGGTCATGCACCCACCGCCGTGGTACTCTTGGCCATCTAACTCCATACCTCTCAACATTTGAGTGCTTAGACGAGGGATGGGGTGTGACCTAGTGGGAAGTGGCATGCCACGCCCCCATTTTTCCGCTATGGGGGGCATGCCCAGAAGCTCAGTGAGCTACTGGCTATGCCCCAGCCTCTCTGGCTGCAGGAATTGACGCTGTGCGCATGTGCACAGCGTCTATTCACAGGTGATGGGGGACTCCCAACGGCCCCCCCCCCCTGTCGGGGGACACTCCTGGGCAGGATGCGGGAACATCCCAAAAAAACAGGATGTTCCCACAAAAAGCGGGACAGTTGGGATGTATGTCCCACGTCGGATGGCGATGATATGCAACTCTTGCCCAGGCTGCCCGGAGGTCCGCCGCTGCTGTTCAGGTGACATTATGCCGGAGGGGGAAAGATCCAGCCCGAAGAAGGTGGGAGGAGCAAAGGATGGAGCTGTGAGGACAGAGCTGCATCAAGCCCATGTATGTTGATGATGCTGCTTGGCTGCGTGGAGGCTGCCAGAGCTGGCGAAAAGATTGCCACTGCATCCCTGCCCTGGAGTATGCCGCCTGGTGAATAGCTCTGGGTGCTGGTGAATCCACTTTGTCCGAGTGTATCCCCAACTGTTCCTCGCAGTCTCGGTCATGCATGAGGGGAAAAGAGCATCCTCAGGAGATGAAATTAGCTGGGGAACCCATATAAAACAGGGCCTCTGCTATCGGGCCACCCAACAGAAGTTTGTATATTTTTTATTTTTTACTTGCTTGCATAGGGCACCAAAAATCCTAGTTTTGACCCTAACATAAGCAGAGATATACAAGGTAGACAAAATCTATGCAAATATATACATTTAGAGAATCAGAATCAGCTTTATTGGCCAGGTATACTTGCGTATACTAGGAATTTGTTTTCGGTTTGCTGTGCAGCAGCCAGGTGGGTAACAAGTAAACAGCATAAAGTATAAACAATATAAACAGGTAGGGGAACATGTACAGTCATACAGAAAGTTAGATTATGTGCAAAGGGTTATGGTGCGACTAGACAGTGAGGTGTTCATGAGTTCATGTGTCAACAGGTGAACCGCTTCAGGAAAGAAACTTTTTATGCTTCTGGTGGACCTGGTGGGAATAGCCCTGTAGCATCTGCCTGATGGCAGCAGGTTAAACAAGCCATGGCCAGGATGTAGTTGGTCCTTGACTATCTTCTTTGCCCGCCTTTTTGCTCTGGACAGGTACAGGTCCTGGATAGAGGGAAGGTCCATCCCAATTATCTTCTCCGTCAGTTCTGATTACCTTTTGGAGTCTGCATTTGTCTCTCTCGCTGGCGGCGCCGTACCAGACCAGTATTGAGGAGCACAGTACAGACTCCATAATTGCAGAGTAGAAGAGGAGCAGAAGCTTCTGTGGGATGTTGACCTTCCTCAGTAGCCTGAGGAAGAATAGCCTCTGCTGCACTTTGCCAACAATAGTATCAGTGTTGGGCCCCCATTTAAGGTCCCAGGAGATTGTGGTTCCTAGGAACTTGAAGGAGTCCACTAGTGACCCCACACTGCCAGCGGAGGAACACCAACAGCCTTCTTCCTAAAGTCCACTTCCATCTCAACAGTTTAAGTGGGTTGAGCTCTAGATGGTTGCTGCTGCACCACTGTGCCAAGCGAGGGCTAGGGTGGTTAGGATCCGGATCAGCGGGTTCCCGGGATTTTGGGATTAGACTGCTTATACAGAGTACCTGACATGATAAGGAATATCAGCTGAAATATAATAGGGTGAGAGAATCAGAAAGTGAGAGATTTGATAAGAAATCTTCAGGTTTTTTTAAAGCTGCAATCATTTACACTACAAAACCAGTTTTATTTGGACTAGAGATTTCTTACCAAATATCTCACTTTCTGATTCTCTCATTCTATTACATTTCACCAATCATGTCAGATACATAAAGTAATCAAGAGTTAGAGGAGAGAAAAACAAGCTAATTGGATTATTTTTAATTAACATGGCCCTAATTAATAAAAAAAATGTGCCTCCATAATTTAATTTATAAGTAATATTGTCCCCTTATTAGTCACCTTGCAGATTTATTGTTCTGTGAACTTCTTGCCATTAATTGGATGCCAGGAATGGAGGCATTGGTTAAATGGTGCCAGACATAGTTAAAAACCATTTTATCCTCCAAACCCCCTTGCAGCCACTAGCAATAACCACATGGGTATTGGTAATAAGATGGCACAGCTTCATCATTATAAATATCATATGGTGCGTGGGATGGAATCCAAACTGGAAAAGAGAAAGCAGTATCATATAATATGGCATATTATGTATGTATATGGGCTGTGTAATGCTCCCTTAGAACTGAAGTTGTCTACCAATCGGGTCCTACTTCGCCAACTCCTTTTTTAGACCCCCCCCTACTAGAACAAAATCCTAGGTGCTTACATATCATCAAAACAAATCATGTATAGGTGCAACTATATGTGATACAAGTTGCAGTGCCCTTCTTGCCATATATGGAAATTGCATTTTCTTTAGCACTTGGTAGTATTGTTGGTTATCACATGTGCAGTAATGTAGAAAAATTAAGCAAACTTTGCATATGATTGCTGGTGTTATCACATGTCTGAGCGATACCGAATTAGGTGCAACTTGGCTGTTTTTGTGCATACGTGAAATATGCGTTTCTGAGTAACAATTGACACCTTGGTGGATGCGCAGACGAGAACTATCTCATGGGAATGTCCTGGAAGAGCTTGGGCATGTAATCAGAGTTGCATCCTATTCTGAGTCATGTGTATGACGAGGAGCCCCATAAATGTGAAGGATATCTTGTTTAAGTATAGGGAAGGTGAAAGTGACTATACTAGTTATGGCGGCTGCAGAAAACAGTGGGTTGGGCGGTGTCTATGCATTAAGATGTGCATATCATGCATTAGTATTCTGTTAGCAAAACATCTGTATTCTAAATGCAGCTCCATACCGAGCTGCATGTGACTCAGAATCAAGGCGGTTAAATTTCAAATAAACTTTCTCCGCCCAGTCATTAATATGAATGTCTTAGAAATGTGATAGACTTCTATATGTATACTGTATGTTGTATATTCGATTTTCAGCTTAACATGTTGTATTATTGTAACATAACGCAGTTCAGGTGCTACTCATTAAAATAATTATAGCCTAATCACCATATGCTCCTGCGGGCTGCGGCACTGGAAAAAGACCAAGTCGGCGGGAGAGGGGAAAGTGTGCCAGGCATCACTGCAATAAGTCTTTAGATGATTCCATAAAACATTACCTAACATTTAATTAATTGGAATAAATATTTTATGATGTGACCAAACTTTAAATTATTCTTTTGGAACAGTTAATAATAAATTATTCTCTGTGATAAGACAGGACTGTGATAAGACAGAACTGATGCATCACTGGTTGTGGAGCATCAGCAAGCCTCAACCTTCAAGATTTGCACATATCACATCATTGGGCAGTATTCAATGCTCCCGATTCACCACTTTTTTTCGGCGAATCGGGCTGTTTTCCACTCCCTGCAGAGAATCTTTTCACTAAAAATATGATTCATCCTATTCAATGTTCACTGTTCGCCGAAAGCGAACACTGAATGCCGGCCAGTTCTCCGTTTCATGCTTGCTGCAGTTCGCTGGTGTATTTTCCATCTTTTCCTTTAAAGTCCACGCATATGTCTCTTCTTTCCACCATGTAACTCCACCATAAATGTATTACCCCCTTGTCTTTCAACTTTTCCACTAGAATTTTTTTTTCCCCTTTTCCATTGACCAACTCAACATTACTGGAACTGGAACTGGAACTGGAACATTACTGGAACCACAAGTTCTGAACTCCTCCTGCTTTCTCCACCTTGCAGTCTCTAATAGTGGACATTATTTTTCATTCACTGAGATGATCACTTACTTGACCTCATTTTGTCCCATTTCTACCACATATTTAGACAAGTATAAAATAATGGAAATTGGTAGGAACATTCAATTTTTGTAGACAGCTATGTATTATCAGGATGTTGTAGAGCCTTGTAAGGAGTCCGCAGCACACCCCGAAGCAGATGGGGCATTATGATGTTACATGCGCTACAAATAATAGGAGGCTGGCAGGATGTATGGCAGCTATCAAGTCAGCTGGGTACTTCTCTGGGCACTCCAAATATGTCACACCACATAGGGCAGTCTCTACTAGTGGGCATTATTTTCCATCCATTGAGATGATCACATACTTGACCTCATGTTGTCCCATTTCTGCCACATATTTAGGGTCTCAAATGCTTTGAAGCAGAGGAGGTGAGGCCAATGACATATAGCCATATAGACCCTGTACACTATCTGCCACAATATCTCCCATGTAAAAATGTAAAAATAATTGCATAGTTTTTGTGGAAAATACAGATGCTATTCTATTACTTATGATTTATAGCAGAATGTGATCCAACTTGGCAGCTGGTCATCATCATACTGTCATACCAATGGGCCAATTTTATGTGGAGGCCTAGTGGTATTTAATATATACATTAATCAGCAGCCCAAACCATGCACTTTCCAATGGTAGCCAAATCTATGTTGCAGTTGGCCGCATACCCTTGGTAGACTGGTAACGCCCCCTAAACATTGGCCCTTCATGCCCGATTCCAACACTGGCTGTGCTGCTATTTAAATGTTGCCGTGGTCTGGATTTGCATTGAGATGCTGCCTGGCAGGTTAGCAAATCCCAGAAGCTGCATTCAAAGACACAGCCTTCATCACAGATTAGTCAATTATCAAAGCAAAAAATTGTTTGGCGCTTAGAACACTGTGCTCAAAAGTAGTGATTTCCTGTTCCCCTGCAGCTGCAATATTTTGGGATGCTCGGTCCCAAAAAAAAAAAAAAAACAGAAAAGTACAACAGATAAATAAAGTTGCGCTGGGGATCTGGGTTAAATTTTGAATAAACCAGTTAATCTGATTAATCAATATGCAGGTATCATGCACATATACAAAAACAATAATTCACATAATAATACACTAACTACTAGAACTACTATAAACAATGCAATGGAATGAATATATAAAAAAGCAAAATATGTTAAGAGGCTGGCTCATTAATTAGCATTTTGTTAATTGTGGTATAATGTCCAATGAAGTTAGTGTAGCATAAGAGCAAGATGGTATAATTTGCTCTGTAATAGCTGTTGGCTGTTTTGGGTGAGTTAAGCAAAACTTGCTCCGCATACAAATAATGTTAGTTGTATTATAATGAGTCTAGCCAGACAACTGCAGGTATCTGCTTTAAATCACACAGACCTTTAAGAAGATGTCAGCTGTCCATGTTCTCCCAGCTGCTGGTGCCTGTGACCAGTATAGCAGCTATCTCTATAGTCCACGGGTCCCAGTGGATATATGGCTGAAATGCTGGTCTGGTATTAAAAATGCAGTTCAACTCCTAGGTGACGGTAAGTTTGCTTCTAATGCGTTTCCCCGTCTGCGGTCAGTGGCTTCCTCAGAGAGAGATAAGCGTAGATACTAAAGTATCCTGATGCCACATGCTTACAAAGCTGCCAGCCATATTATCCTATGGTATTCTATTGCCTCATGCCTCCAGTGCTGTCAGCTACTGTATACTATCCTATTATACTCTGATGCCTTGTGTCTCTTTGCAATCAGTTAAACATCTTCTAGTAGACTCATTCATACCGTTTTAAGAATAAAACCTTGTTCATCTCGGTGTCTTTACTGTGAGCAGCATCAAGCTGATCATTGAACCAGAACCATTACATTCCTTTGGAACCCTAATAGAACATATTTAGTTTTTCATATTTTCCATCTTATCACTTCTATTAATTGGTGAATAAAATGAAAATACCCTCTTAGATGATGTGACCTGCACTTTTATGAGCCGCAATGCATATGACAGGCTTGGGCCTGTCCTTAACTAACCCAGGGTGATTTTCTCACAAACTAGCCAATCTGAGCAAAGGGCTGTCTTTTGTTTATTTTTATTATATTAACATAGATGAACAGAAGAAAGAAGAATAGAAGGAAGAAAATCCTTTAGCATTGTGGTGTGAATTAATGTTTACAAAGAGAAAATGAGTGAGCGATTATTTATTTAAATTAAATACTTTTAAGGGGTCCACTCGGGATGCTTACATTCAGAATGTCAAAATAAAATTGTTGACACTATAATGTTGACATCTTGAAAAGGGCCAACATATGGGGTTCAATTTAATAGGATGAGAGATTTAGAAAGTGAGAGGTTTGGTAAGAAATCTCCAGTTTTTTTTAAATCATTTACACTTTTAAATCAAACTGGTTTTGCAGTATAAATGATTGCTGCTTTAAAAAAACCTGGAGATTTCTTACCAAATCTCTCATACCATAAAATTTCCCCCTTGGTATGTTGACATCCACAATGCTGACACTGGCACTGTGTACTGTATGTTTATAAGCACAATGTTGGCATATGCAGTTTCGGTTTGGATACATATTAGGTTAAAGCTGAAATTGGTGTTAGGGTTAAGGTTAGTTTTGTGCCAATTATGTAATTGTTGACATTTTGTATGTTGGCATGACATCTGTCAACATCCTGAATGTCAACATATACCACATCCCTATAAAGCGGCAAATATGCTTTAAGCCGTAGTGCCAAACGGTAAAAAATTACAAATGAATGTAATGGAAGATAGATGTGCAATCACTGTAGTCAATGTGATATGACTTTTTGGTACTCTTTACCTAGCACGGCGCCCACGATCTTGATCGTGGGCATCGTGAGGTAAAAAATCGCGTCGGTCGCATCGTATGCGGGATAAAGATGCCCGGACGCGACGCGACCGACGCGATGTCCACGATTTCCCCATTGAAAACCATGTTAAACATGGACATCGCGTCGGTCGCGTCGCGGCCGGCCATAAATGTGCACACGATGGCCGCGACGCGATGCCCACGATTTGCCATAGGAATTAATGTTAAAAGGCCCGATGGACACGATTTTCATGTTAAATGGCTGAATGGACCCGATTTTACCATAGGAAACAATGTTAAATGGGCCTTAGAGCCCAAATAGTTACCCTGAACTCTGAAATGGCCCCCCCAATTGTTTACGCCACCCCACGATCAACGTCAACCCGAAGCGTGGCGAGCGCAGCGAGCCCGCGAGGGGCGGCGGTACGCGTCCTCCGACCTTTTCATACCCCCACTATCCACGTCGGCGTGGAGTTGAGAATAGAATAGTGTGGCGAGCGCAGCGAGCCACGGAGCCCGAAGCGTGGCGAGCACAGCGAGCCCCGCGAGGGGACGCGGATACCTTCACAGGTAAACGCGTCCCTTCGCGGGCTTCACAGGTGTCCGCGTCGCCATGGACACCTGTGAAGCCCGCGAGGGGACGCGTATAGCTGTGAAGGTATCTGCGTCCCCTCGCCACGCTTCGGGCTCGGTGGCTCGCTGCGCTCGCCACACTATTCTATTCTCAACTCCACGCCGACGTGGATAGTGGGGGTATGAAAAGGTCGGAGGACGCGTACCGCCGCCCCTCGCGGGCTCGCTGCGCTCGCCACGCTTCGGGTTGACGTTGATCGTGGGGTGGCGTAAACAATTGGGGGGGCCATTTCAGAGTTCAGGGTAACTATTTGGGCTCTAAGGCCCATTTAACATTGTTTCCTATGGCCACATCGGGTCCATTGAGGCATTTAACAGTAAAATCGCGTCGGTCGGGCCATTTAACATTGATTGCTATGGGAAATCGGGAGCATCGCGTCGCGGGCATCGCGGGTACATTTATGGCCGGCCGCGACGCGACCGACGCGATTTCCATGTTTAACATGGGTTTCAATGGGAAATCGCGGGCATCGCGTCGGTCGCGTCGCGGCCAGACATAAATGTACCCGCGATGCCCGCGATGGGCGCCGTGATAGGTAAAGAGTACCGACTTTTTTCTCTTTGGATTTTCAGCATCTCAATGTTTTGGATGTTTAGAAAATATACATATAAAAGGAGA
Source organism: Crinia signifera (assembly GCF_055691185.1). NCBI lineage: Eukaryota > Metazoa > Chordata > Amphibia > Anura > Myobatrachidae > Crinia > Crinia signifera. Next base: position 115,301,848 of record NC_139217.1, on the reverse strand, counting down.
CTTTTGTGTAGAGCAGGGGTTCCCAAACTTGTTTTCACGGCACCCCTAAATAGTAAATGAACTAAATTGTTTTTATCCTTACAAGTTATGTGGTGAGGGCAATGATTTGTGGCCACAATCTATGAATTTGCTTATTAAATTGACCATAAATAATCTGAATTGGTGTTGTATATTTTTTTAACATTCAATTTGCACTTGTATTTTTTTTTCTGAACAGTGCATCAAAAATTGGTTAAAGGTGCAGTATCATCAGGGGCTGATTAAGATAGGAGTGGTGCAGTCATCATGCTGGCCCTCTCCGCCCTCAGACACACTTGTGATTAGTCTCTGGCACTATGCCAGACTCCACTGTACATACACATTTCTCAGAGAACATGGTACCTGTGCCACGTTCCTAGTGTTTTCTATACTGTGTTGTTGTGACTTGTGCAGCACTGATGCAGGACTGATTCCTGTGGATCATTTACATATGCTCGATACATGACACAAAAAATAAAACAGTGATGATGGTGATGGCTTCTGATTCTCTGTCAAAAACGACTCTTTATGGTGTCAGATGTTCAATAGAATGGTGGACTGACACAGGACTATGGTATCTGTAATTTAATTCCCTTTTCTCACAGCTCAGCACTGTCCCTAGTCATAACCCTATAACTAAAGCTCTATATCACAAAGGGCCTTCTAAGCAATATTGTTTACCTCTCCAAGTGCTGTAGTTTTTGCCGTGGTGGAAATACATAAGGGTCCACTGAACTCTGAGCATGGCTGATTTTTCCCAAGCTGTCTTTCACCAGCATCTGCACAGTGAAGTAGCACACAGTTTTGGCATCTGTCTACATGCGGCGCCTGCCAGCTCTGGACACTTGGTGCCACCATACTTGTTTCAGTCAGGTGCTTGCTACAGCAACAATGCAAACAACAGCCCCTATAAGAAGACTTCCAGTAGGGTCTTTCATAGCCTGCAGCGACTCTCTGTGTTCCTCAGCATTCATTCTCGGAGTTCTCTGCTGCGGATACTTGTTCCAGTCTAGAGTCCAAGACCACTGGTACAAGTGAGGTGCCCTTGTTCTACTGGTTCCATTCCGTGTCCAGTGCCATCAATCCCAATCAGATATTTAGCTCTCAAATCACTGGTTTCAGTCCAGTGCCATCAGTCTCAGTCTGATTTCCACCTATCGTCTCACTAGTTCCAGTCCAATGTCTGGTACCACCAGTCCCGGCTTGGAGTCCAGCTCTTAACCCAATGAACTTCGTATGAAGTTCAGGCCCAACTATTCTTGCACTGTCCAGCTCAAGTGCCACAGGTTATTGTCCAGCATCCAGCATTCTAATTACCAGTACCACAAACTTTGTTCAAAGTAGGCCTTGCACATACCCCAGTTGGGCATTGTTCTGGTCTCACACCATTCCCAGAGTCAAGTCCTTCTGGCCCTAACTGTTTTTTTAAGTCAAGTCTCTTCAGTCTCATCCGGTCCAATTCTTCCATGCTCAGGACTTTCTTTGCTAAACAATTTCCTAGTATCACCAAAATGCCAGTCTATGTGTAGGAACTTCATTATGCCACCTGCACACAGCCACTGCTTCCTCTCCAAACCTAGACCTCAGTTCGGTAACACAAACCCACCGTGATCGTACACTCTTTTACGTGATGAATGTAACTTTATTAGTTATTAAAAACAGTCATATATTTATATTGCAATACAAATTGTGCACTGCAGTGGTTTCCAACTTTCTTGAATCATGGTGCCCTAGAGAGTATTACATTTTTTAAATTACTCCCAGGGTCAAAATTAAAGTTGCAAAATTCAGGAAAAAATTTGCTATTTGGAAGCAAAATTATCTCCAATTCAGCCGGTCACTATTTTGCTTGGTAAAGCACCATGCATTCCATCATATGGAAAAAGGTGTGATAAAGAGCTCTTCTCTTGGTGCTATTCTGTGAGATAAGTGAACCATGGGGCAGATTCTGGTCGTCAGGAACCCCGATGGTCAGGGTTTGCACAGATGCAAACCCTGACTGAGAACAGCTATGGCAATTTGCAATGTCGTCGGGCCATTGGCATGGAGAGATGCAGGTAGGGGGCAGGGTGTGGGGTGGCGGGCCTGCATGTTGCCCATGGGAATGCCTAACATTTCATGGGCATCCCCATGCAAATGCTGGGCATCCCCATGGGATTGCAGGCGTTCCCCTGGGATTCGTCCCGCTGCCTGCAAATATAACTCCGTCTCCACGACTGGTGAAGGCAGGAGAAATCCTTCGATGGTCAGCGACCATCGAAGGATTTCTCCTGCTGCGGGCACATGCGAAGGGATGTGTCTTCGTGACATATCCCCTCACATGGATGCGAGGAGATACGGCAGTGGGAAAGCTGCGATTCGGCGGGGTGGTGGGCCGGGCACTCTGGAACTTGGTAAGCTGCGAGCGTCAACCAGAATGAGGGCCAATATGTACACCTAAGCCTATTCCAACTGTATGTGTTCTAAAAAATCCTAACACTTTAATGAATCATTTGTTGAAGAGCAGCACAAGTTCTTCTGGATGTAGAAATAAATAAAACAACCTTGCGTCATTATGGTACATCTGAGCCGTCCAGCTGAGAATACAGTGCATTAAACCTACAGAACATTAACATAAAAACACAAAACTATTCATATGAGGCCCCTCGCCGCAATGCAATAACAAGTCTTGTGTCGGAAATATAAATTGCAGCTAAGTCATTGTGTTTATTTTCAGAGCAGTGGCTATTACTTTGACAAATGTTCCTTCACTGTGACATTATTACTCCAGATGGTTAGAAACCTTATAAGACTACTGTATGTAAAAGCTTAAGGTTCTCCCCGGCTGACACAGAGACAAGGACTTCTCTCTTTTTAATACTGTACTCATAATACTAATTTGTGGAATACGTTCACTTTAATTAAGCTATATTTATTAATACATTTGTTATTGTAAATATGTATTTCCGTATGTGTAATGTAATACACAATACACAGCATTGATAAAACGTTTAGGTTTTCTAAATTATAGACGATAATGATGATGATGATGATGATGATGATAATAATAATAAATACATTTTAAAAAACCAAGTAAATCCTACAAATTTATATAATTATAAAGTAAATTGTGCTGCTAAATATCCAATTATACAGCAATGTGAATTTGGATCTCAGAGGGTTGTTTATGAATAGATTTGTTTTTAAAATTAGTTTGAGGTCATTTCAAAGATGATATTGCAGAAAGATATTGGGGGTTAGGAGATACAAATGTTACTAATGAGTAATGCAGGTCAGTAAAGATTGGTTTAGAGAGGACATATAAATGTTTGTAATCTCTGCATGACAATACTGCCATCTGGAAGAGCTTATTAGTCATCCAAGAACAACAGTGCCTGGCTAACAATGGGGCATGGCCGCACAAGGTACCACAGCCAGAGTCTTCACATAAAAATAGGACTATCCTCAATTCTTATGATAAACACCCACCTTGCTGGCTGCAAACTATTAAACTTGTAGTTCTGTGTTACTCACAAAATAAAATAATTTTAAGTAACAGGATCTTGATAATTTTCAAGCCCAGTTCCATGTGGACTTTGGTCCAGCCCTGAAGAGAAGTGGTATAGATAGACAAGTGCAGAAGATTGAAAAAAAAAAAACTGGGGCATTAGTTGAATACTGTATGTAAGATGTACAGAATGTAAAAGAGGTTTCTGAAAGTCTAGGGCAGGGGTGGCCAAACCGGTCCTCGAGATCTAGCAACGGTCCACATTTTCCAAATCACCTAGCTGGTACATAGCTGTAGTCGTTACTAACTGGCACATTTTCAAACATGCTGCATTCATTCCTACTATGGATCCACAGGTTGCCTGAACCTGAAACATGAACTGTTGGTAGATCTTAGGACAGGTTTGGCCACCCATTGTCTTGGGATACAACATGTGTGCAGTCAAAAAGTCAAATGCTGCAGAGAATTCCAGGAGAAGAGGACACCAGAAGCCAACTTTAAAATCATTGACCCTCCAAAATAGAACCACCTCTCTCGCTTGTGCTAGATAGAAATTTCTGTTGAAACCAGTCTAGGCTGGACTGGGGTGATGGCACAAATGCCCAGTACAGTTGTCACAATAATATCAACTTCACCATTGCATTCATTTACAATATTAATTTCTGGCTTGAATGAAATGGTCAGTTTATTGCGCAGAATACGTATTCTCATATTCTACCCTATTGTCAGATGTTGAAGGTTTGAACTTTTGACCCTCTTGAGTTTCTACTGATCTTTTTTAATCTGCAATCTTAGGCCTGGTACACACCAGAACGATCCTGATTGTTAGTAGATTGTTAGCAGATTGTGTGATGCTCGCACGATCTGTTGGGTGCACACAATCTGCTAACGATCTGCATCCAATCTGATCCCAATCCGATCTGAGTCTGTATCCAGTTGAATGGATATTTTACAGATCCTCACTGCAGCAGGTAGGATCTGTAAAACGACCAAACGACAGCGGGGACGCGCATCGGATTGGAATCGGATCGGAATTGGACCTAAACATGCCAAATCTACATACAATCTGCATCCAATCGGTCGGAATTGGATCCAGATTGATGGAATTGAGCCCTAATCGTTCTGGTGTGTACCCCCCCTTACTCATTACAACATTCTTTCCTCTAATGAAATAAATGTGTGTCATTCTTGTGAAGTCATCAATGAATCTTATGCAGTATCAGTATCCAGTTGAAGATTTCAGTGCTATCATTACAATACTAAGGGTGCCAAAGTTCTGTTTGTTGACCTTGTAAACAGACTCTCACATAGTGATCTCTCTTTGTAGACTTTGATTTAGCTTTTTTGAATGGAGCAATAAAAGGAGAATTGCATGGAACAACCTGAGCTTTATTGTGAGAATATGTCCAAGAAGGAGAGGTCTATCTGTTAAGGAAAGCATTGCATGGTTTATAACAGTGTGGTTGTTGTTGGTACATTAAGATAGATGTTGTGTTACAGGCGATGGACCATTGTATCTACCACAAACACATAGAAGAAAAACTGTTTAATGTTGTTATATATGTGGATGATCTGTTACTAACAATTTGGTGCTGCCCATGAGCCAATTACAGCTCATGAACCAGCAGCCAAGGTGAGCTAATTAGAGTTCACAGCATCATAGTTCCCATCATCTGATGTCAGACGTGACTAGGTGGTAGAACAGAAAGAAGATGTTGGCTGTGGGAGAAGAAAAATGGACTTCTAGAGAAGAGCTCCTGAAGAAAAGAAGAGGCAAGAGAGGGAGCAGAGAAGTGCCCAGAAGATGGTGGGATTAACACAGAAGATTGATGGTCAGATGGAAGTAGAGAAGAAGAGGTGCAGCACTGGCCACGATTGGTCCAGCGGCAGAAGAATGTAGTTGATGACCAGAGTGTGCTGCAATGGTGGGATGCAAAAGAGCTAACCAAGATCCAAACTGCAATGTATAATTGTGAGTATATTTAACCCTCCGTAAATTCATCAGAGAGCAGGAACTAGGCCTGTTAGGGTTAATCAGGCATTGGGCCTGTGCCACATGTTAAGCAGGCAGTGTGCCCATGTCACTGTCTTTTGGCATTAGGTCCATGTCACTCTACCAGGCCCAATTAAATATATTAATCTGGGCAGTAGGCCCAGAACACCTACACATAATCCTCAAATATGAAAGGGTCCTGAGTTCTACGCACAGATCAATGGTTGGCAGGCTCAAAATCTTGAGCTGCTGAAAGGACTGATCATGGACATTAGGCCGAAATCACTGGTGTGTCTTCAAGTTAGACAGTCTCACAGGCCTGAGGCCATGTAATTAGAGTGGTTCTGGTAACTAGGCCCAGGCCTCTTAGAGTGAACATGGGATAGGCAGGTGCTAAGCCTGTGACCAGTGTATAAGGTGACTGGGCATTCGTCTCAGGTCACTCGGTTTGCAGTGTGTGTTCTGGGCAATAGGCCCAGGTCATTCTTCTGATATACTGTATAATTTAGTTTTCTTCTGAAACAGGCTGGGCAGTAATCCCAACTGAAAATAGTGTGCGGGACTCTTAGTTGAAATGGTGTAGCTTTGCGGCTCCCACCATACAGTTGACTCTCTTGTGTGGAGAAGCCATCCTATTCCCAATGTCCTTAAGTGAAGGGCGGCCAGGACCCCTCTTAAATAGCTTATTTCCAGCCAAGTAGCAATAACTCCCAGAGATAGAAAAGGGCGTTAGAGGTAGAGGTCCACTGAATAGTTCCCCTTAGCCGGAGATATAAAGAGACAGGACCATTATTTATTCTATCATTGTGGTGTTATGGCAATTCATATTTCCGCGCAGAGCAAAGCTGTTGTCACGGTTTGTTAAAATTTGTGCTGCACTGTACACCCAGTGTGAACACAGCTTAAGGGCAATTCTATTGTAGCATGCATAGTGGCATGACTCATTAAGTTAGGTTTCTCCTGCATGGCTGTTGTGTTTCTTGTCTCCGTAAGGGGATCTGTAAGTGGATTAGCAGTTGAAATACAAGCTAAGCAATGGTGAGAATTTAATGTACACAAGCAATGTGTCTTGTCCAGACCTCACATGCAGTGAGCCGGGTGAGCCAATTTTCCAGTAATTCTTGGAAGCAACATTGGACAGAAGTTTAAATCCTTGAAATACCTAAAATGTTCATATTCCTTGTAGTTGATATTTACCAAGTCTGGAAATTCTACACTGAAATCTCCCTGTGATGCCAAATGAGAATCAGATGAGGATGAGCGCCATTAGTATATGGGATATCTATATGTATTGGCAGGTGCAGTGGTCAGTAGGTCAAATACAAAGCAACCCAGTGTAGCCCTATCCACTACTGAGCAGCAATTTATGGCATTGGCAGAAGAAGCCAAAGAATTGTTACACCCTAAAGAGACTTTTTACAAAGTGAGTATTTTAAGTTAGGATAATAAATCCATAAGTTTTGGAATGTGTCATAAAAGGCCTAATTACCTTGTCCTATAACACCAAGCACCATGAACCATCCAAGCACATTGCTATTAGACCTGACTTTATCCGTGTGCTAATGCAGAGTGGATCTATTATTGTAACAAGTGAGAAGAATCCTGCAGATATGCTCACAAAGGGACTTACTGTACGTCACATTAGCAAGTCTTGTTTATCGGGAAATGTGGACTGCAACAGACTTGAAACTTTGATATGTTTATTTCATGTTTAAACCTGTGTTTTTGTTTAATGTATTTTATGTAACTGGAGACAGCTTGTAGCTAAGAGGTGGGGGTGTTTAAATGGATTGCACTCCAGCGTTACCTCTTATAGCCTTACCCGAAGGCATTAAGAGGGTCATTTTGGTTCATTCTGGGCGGTATTCAATGAGGCTGATTCGCCATGTTTTTATGGCGAATTTGTGCTGTTTGGCGAATTTCTGACTAAAACGGTGAATCGCCCTATTCAATGACCACATGGCGAATACATTTCAAGGTTTTTTTCACCATGATTCACCGAGTAGCAATTGCTATCTTTTTATGGTGAAGTGGAATGTGAACTTTTAAAATAAAGTGTTTTGTTTTTTACATTTGGTGTAAAAAAATCAGGAATTTTATTCTGAGGAGGGGCATGTTATTTTTATTCATGAGCTGTAAGCACATGAATATATATTTCATTTTAAAAAAAATATATATTTTTTTTTATTTATTTTTTTACACAGCAGCCAGCAGGGGGCGCCGGAGCCGAGCCGCTCATTACATATTCATATATTCACTGCACCCGATCATTACGATCGGGTATAGTGAATATACGCTCCCCTGCTGGCACCCCCGGGGGCAGCCTGTGCTGCCTGGCACCCGGGGAGCCCACCTACCCCCCACATCTCTCTGCCTGGCACCGTCCTCAGGCTCCCTGCGGCAATCGCCGCAGGAGCTCATATTCGCCAGTCAGGGGCAGCGAGCCCCTGACAAGTTGAATACCGGAGCCCGCCGGCTCTGGAACGTGGCGAATGTGCAGCGAATCCTAAAAAGGATTCGCTGCACCTCGCAGGTATTCTCATTGAATACCGCCCTCTGTGTTTTTTTATCTGCGCACGCGCATAATTATTTATTTAATATTGTAAAACAATATTAAATCTATTTTTTAAACTTGATTGCTATCAACTTGGCACCCACCGCCCTGGCCCTTGGCTGGCATGAGGGGAGACTCTCTTTATAGGGGATTCCCCTCTCTCCCAGGGACCCCGGCCAGGGCTGACTCGCTGGTGATGATGCCTTGGATGCACGGACAACGATACATTTGTCCATAAGCTGTGGCATTTCCTTACTGATTTTGGAGCCTAGTGCTGCTTGCAAATATATGATGGACCCCTACATCCTTTTCCCCCATATTTTTGGAACCAGAACCAGTCCAAGAGCCCATTGCTGGTTCTTCAGGGGAACTCTATGCAACTTTTCACCTGTATTTTAAGAGCCAGCACCAGCTCAAAGAGCCCGGGGCTGCTTATGCTTCGAAGGGGGAACCCAGGCAGTTTTTTTATTTTATTTTTAAACTCTTTCTTCTACATTATACACACAGAAGCTCTTCAGTGATCTGGCTGAACTGTGCATGCTTCATGTTCGTCAACCAAACACAAATCACTTCACCATTGGAAAACATAAATAAAATGGGGCATAGGAAATTACTAGAATATTTGAATCCCACACATGTTCGTTCATAACCAGCTGAGTTGCAATTTAGCACAAACACAGGAGCTAAGTCAATTCACCCCTATATCAGTGGCATAATTATAGCCCCGCAGCCCCCGCCGTGGCGGGGAGGTGCAGAGAAAGTGTGAGCGCCCCAGGGGGTCTGCGGGGCTATAGTTACCTGCTGCCATCCGCCGTGACCTTCCACCATCCGCCGTGACCTGCCGTCGGCTCATCTGTTTGCGGTCATGGACTCATGGCTCTCCCGGCTCCCTCCTGCTGCTTGTGAAAAGACACTCAGAAAATGGCTGCCCCCATACTGCAGACCGTTTTCGTGGATGCTAGAGGAGGTGGCGGCCTCCACTAGCATCTTTAAAAATGGTTTGCTGTAGGGGGGCAGCCATTTTCTGAGTGTCACTTTTCATAAGCAGCAGGAGGAAGCCGGGAGAGCCCGGGACCACAGACAGATGCGGCAGGTACCATACTACCGGCATGATGCGGAGGGGTAAGAGGGTTGGGGGGTTGTTAACCCTACTGCAGGGGGGGGGGGGGGGGCAAATTTCCAGCAGGGGGACGTATATTCAATAGTTACGCCACTGCCATACATATTCACATTTCATTGGTGTCTACTATTAGTTGTGCTTGTGTATTGTCCAATTTCAATAGTACACAAAATATTTTTTTAACATTTAATAGTGGCTAAAGGGACTATAGAAATTAAACTCAGAATGTAGCTGGTCATTCTTTGTTCAACTACTTTTATTTATTTATTTATTAACAGTTTCTTATATAGTGCATACATATTCCGCAGCGCTTTACATGCCAGCATTTGGCACCCAGCAGCTGCACTTTGTTTTCAATTCTTAGTTCATAACTGATGGCAATGAGGCACAGCACGCATACATTTGCTATCCTTTGCCCAACTAACTACAAAATATTTAGTGATCTCTGTAGATCAATAATTTGATTCTAATAACATATTGGGTCTGATTCAGGTGCAGTGGTTGCAGAGACTTTGACACAGCGTTCTTATTATCAGAAAACAGCGCATACGCCATGTGCAATATTTCCATGTACAATATGCCAGGCCAGGATCTCTCGTCTTTTGATGGAGATTTCTTGGTCCCAGTAACAGAGCTGCATAACCTGATACCAGGCGCCTCCTGCTTCCAAGGACGCAAACTCCATTCACATCTGAATCAGGCCCATTATTATTATATATAGTGCACTATTTGTCATGTCTTCGTCTCTTTCCTTGCCCCTAGTCACCTTTTAGACTGTCAGGAAAAGGAATATTTTTATCTCCGCCTATTGCAGATTGTTGACTACATGAGTCATAAAACAAGTTCTTGTTCAGTAAGCGCCATTATGGTTCATTGCAGCAGCTATACATCACTCAGACTAACTGGAATGGAGAGAGCCCGTTCCGTTAGTGCAGCTGAATGTAATACTATCCTGTATAACTCAGAGCAGCCACTTGCCAGGCAGCACACGTTTGTCAGGAGGAGGGGGGGATGAGATGTGTTCAGTGTACTGCGCATCTCTCAGTCGGTGCAGGTAATCTTTTCTCGCTGCGCTGTTTGCCAAACACACGATGTAAAGCGCGTTGCATAATGATGAATTGTCTAATCTTTTACACTCTACAGAGCAGGAAAATTCTTAAGAAACAAAACACAAATGAATATTCTTAAGTCATTATTTTGGTATTGTCTGTGTGGTACCCATCCAATTGCTAAATGATAGAAGAAAATGTGTCATTATAATAAAATGCCATTTATCATGTAAGTATTGTTTGCTGCACTCCGATGCATAACAAGTGCACCTTCTGCTGCCAGGTTGTGTCCTCTCCTGTCTTTAACTGCTCAATGACTGAGAGCATGTGTAATACCATTAGCTAGAACCTGCACAGTACCCAGCAGATGACATTGACTGATTCATTGGTATTTAGTAGTTAGTATTTTCAAAAATAAATATGTTAAAACACACCATAAAATATTAGCTGCTCATGCAATTTAGTCATACTTTTCAGAAGCATGAAAGGGAGGGGTTATTCTAAACCAGGAAAATACATTTGAAATGTTTTCCCCCGGCACACCAAGAAGTATCTGTAATAAGACTTAAACACAACCATACCCTCCAACAGGGGCAGGCTTGCAACTTTTAAGCTGTGTACACACGGGGGCGTTAGGGGCTGAAATCGCTGGAAATATGGTCGCTGTCGACCATATTGCCAGCGATTGGAGTGCGCACCACCGATAAATCACCGGGTGCGCGCTCCCGTTTTTCAGCCCCGCTGTAATCGCTGGTCGCAGGAGCTTGTTCCTGCGACCAGCTGATTACTTCTGCGGTGCCGCCGGCAGAGGTTCCCTTTCATCAACGACCATCTCTGGTCGCTGATGAAAAGGAGAAACTGAGAAATATATTGCTCAGCAATATATTGCTAGCAATATATTACTGAGCAATATATCTCCCCCCGTGTGTACGCACCTTTACCTTGGGGAGCCAATTCAGAGCACTTTCCCATAATAAATGGATGATCCTTAAATCGATAGCAGGAAGTCCAAAATGGCCGCAACCACTGCACAGTAAACATACTGGCAGGTAAGCCTACGGATATACAAAACATGATAAGCCATTAGTGGTTTTTAGAAACATCTGCATGATTTCCTTCACCATATAACCATTATTTGCAGATATCATAAAGTGATCTTCCATTCGTTATCTGCTATCATACACAGAGATTCAATGTAAGAGTAAAATAGAGATGGCTGTAATGGGTTCGAATCGTTAGGTCTACAGCAAGTTGGTCGACAGTCATTAGGTCGACATCGTTAGGTCAACATGGGGAAAGGTCGAAATGGTTCTAGGGCGACTTGGGTTTAGGTCGACAGGTCAATAGGCCGACACAAGCAATAGGTTGACATTGGGGTTTTCACTGTTTTTTTATCATAATGTCGACATAGACACATTTTCCAGTGCACCGCCTCCCCTCGCTTCGCTCGCCATGCTTCGGGCATGGTGCCTTGCTGTGCTCAGCACACTATTTTATTCTCCCACCACGCCCTAGCGGATGGTAGGGCATGAAATACCAGCTGTCGGCACATGTCGGCTCAAAAAAAACAGTAAAAAACCCATATCAACCTTTTGATGGTCGACCTAATGCTTGTGTCGACCTAATGACCTGTTGACCTAGACCCATGTCGACTTTGACCTATGTTGACCTATCCCCATGTCGACCTAACAGTGTCAACCTAATGATTGTTGACCAACTTGCTGTAGACCCAATGACCAAATCTCGCTGTAATGCCTTTGACACTTAGCACCTTGTATATCACCCCCAAAGGCCAGTGTTGACAGATAGATACTAATGGATCCACTCTCATTGGAGTGGTTCCCAGTGATGTGATCACCAGCCAACAGCCCCCGCCAGCCTGCACCACCCCCATCCTGTCAGCCAGAATGGGGCGCTCGCGCACCCCATTCTCAGCAATGGGACGCATGAGATTCTCACACCTCCCTGTCCACCGGCCACGCCCACCAATAGCGTCCATCAGTGCTAGAGATATGTCACGCTGGCAGGCACTTGTACTTGTACTTGTAAACGTATCCAGTCTTACGGGAAAGGGGCTGTTATAGCAAGAAGGCTCGCTGGTGTGCTCTGGGGGCTTAGACCAAAACATACGTGGGCGATTACCCAGAAGATTCCAGGTCGGCACTCCGCAATATTCTAATTATTCCTCAGCCTCTGCATGGTCTCCTCTTGGAAGGTCATTTGGATTCACGCACCGGCCACGGTGAGCATAACACTGCCACAGGTGGGCAAAATCAAGCACCTAGCAATGCAGTCTCCATTTGTAAAGAGCTCAGTGACTACAGATAGGATGCCGTCTGTGCACGGTACAGTGATAGAATGTCGCCTTTGCAGTAACACACTTCGGGAGATTTCACCCCTGCTGGATATTCTACGATCATCTGTAATAAGTGATATTATTAGAAAGTGGAAGCATTTAGGACCAACAGCAACTCAACTATGAAATGGAAGACCATGTAAAATCACAGAGAGGGGTCAACAATTGCTATGGTGCATGGAATGTAAAAGTAGGCAACGCTCTGCTTACATCACCAAGTCCAATGCCAAGTGTCAGATGGAGTCATGTAAAGCACACGTACACTGGATTATGGAGTGCGGAATCACACTTCTCTGTTTGGCAGTCAGATAGGCGAGTCTGGGTTTGGCATATGGCAGGAGAACGTTACCTGCCTGACTGCATTATGCCAACTGTGAAGTTTGGTGGAGGAGTGATAATGGTATGGGGCTGTATTTCAGGGTTTGGGGTAGGCTTCTTATCTCCAGTAAAGGGCAAAATTAATGCAACAGCATACCAAGACATTTTGAACAATGCTATGGTTCCAACTTTGTGGCAACAGTTTGGGGAAGGCCCTTTCCTATTCCAACATGACTGTGCCCCAGTGCACAAAGCAAGGACTAAAAACGTGGATTGATGAGTTCAGTGTGAAAGAACTTGACTGACATGCACAGAGACCTGACTTCACCTTTGGGAATGAACTGGAATGGAAATTGCGAGCCAGGCCTTCTCGACAAACATCAGTGCCTGACCTCCCAAATGAAAGGGCACAAATCCCCAAAGAATCACTCCAATCTTGTGGAAGCCATCCAAGAAAAGTGGAAGCTGTTATAGCTGGAAAAGGCAGACCAACTCTTTCCATGACTCTGCCTTATGTGGGAGTGATCTATGGACAGGCACTCCCATATTGTATGGTCCTAGCCTACAGGTAGTAGTTATTTGTTTTCAAAATAATAATTATAGGAACTTTTTATTAATAAGCAGGCTCCAATTTATATAACTTTAATTATTAAGTTATCAGGGTGGAGGGCTTGCTTTGGAGTAAGATGCAATGGCGTCACTAGGGCGTGCGGGGGGTGCCGGCCGCACCGGATGTCACCCTTCTGTGGGGTGACACCAAACAGAGCTGCACTAACACCCGCACCCCTGCGTCCACTGTCCACCAGTCCCCGCTGGCAATTAATACCCGCTGCCACAATTGCATGCGCAGCCGTCAGTCCCTTCCAAACGCTGCCCACGCACCTACTTATGCTCTCTCCGCTCTGCAATCAGAGCCGGCGCTACCCGCTCAGCAAAGGATGCACAGCAGGGAGGCGCCGGGCAAGAGAGGCGCTCTATCTGCTGTGCATCCCCGCTGATGGCTGCTGTTGCTGTCTGTCGGCTGCTGCGCCTGTCACACTATCTGGCAGGCAGCAGCAGCAGAGGCAGGATAAAAGTCCCCTCACCTCCGTTAAAAGATCCAGCCAGCCGAACAGGACCTGAAAGGAGGCGTGGCTACACGAAACTCTGGGGGTGGAGCTACACGGAAGGAGCAAGGCTGAGTAAGCAGAGGACGAGCTGCCAGACAGAAATATAGGTAATAAAGTGTGTGTGTGTGTGTGTATGTAGTGTTTTGGGTGAGGGAAGGGAAAATTATAGGTGGAACTAGGTGGGCAGAGCCACTTGGGGTGACATGGAGGTGCTCCCCTCCTTCAGCTATCCCCTGATGCATCCAGTTTACATTAAAAAAAAAATTAGCTGGGATAAATGAGTGTGGAGGATGATGCCTCAGTGTCTCTGTCCACATACAGAGACCCTGCAACCCTCCAATAATGTACGCAGCCTTACTGGAGACAGACACTAATAGTGCCCCTGTATGTCTAGCGTCTGTCAGGGTGCCCATTGCTACCCAGAGTGCTGGCACCAGGAGCGTTTAGCGCTGTGCCTCTAAAGCTCCTGTCAATGTGCATGTTATCCCCCCATGGCCACAAACATGTAATCCACTGAGGCAACGAGCATGTAATCACCCTCGGCATGAGTTTGTAATCCCCCTGGCCAACAAGCATGTAATTCCCCCTGGGCAACAAACATGTAAATGCACAGTGGCAATCGGCATGTACAGTAATCCCCTATGCCAACAAGCATGTAACCTCCTATGATACCGAGCATGTAACCACCTGGGAATGAGCATATAAAGTGTAATAGGCATTACGGTGTGCGTAACCTGGCACAGTGGACGAAATTTACTAAGATGGGAGTTCTGTTTCACATGTGATGTTGCTATGGGCAACCAATCAAAATCTACATCTTATTTATTTTACGACACCTAGAAGATAATACATCATATTTGATTGGCTGTCCATAGCAACATCCCATTTGAAATAGAACTCCCATCTTAGTAAATTTCCCACAGTGTGTCCAAGGGGCTCTACCTGCCACAGTATGCCTAAGGGGATTTACCTGGTGCAGTGTGCCTAGCTGGTGCAATGTGAGTAACGTGTGTTGAGTAACATGTGGTGTAATGTGCATTGGTACTATTATGAGGACACGGCCCTTTCCCAGGAAGTCACACCCTTAATTGTGAGCGTCTTCGGTGGGCACGGTCCCTGCTTTTATTTGTGTTTGGGGCACTAATTCTTTTTTTGGCACGGTTCATGAAAATGTCTAGTTACCGCAATGCTGCTACTGGGCACATTATGTGTATAAGAGGTGCTGCTACTACGGGCATTATGCACCCTTTTTTTTATTGTGTGCCTTCAGCATGCACCACTATCTATGTAAAATATAGGAGGGCGCGAATTTATAGTTTGCAGGGAGGCGACGAACACCCTAACACCGGCCCTGTCTGCAATGTATCTCCCCTACCCCAACTGGCTCCTGCTGTTCTTGTCACATCACATTTCCTGACAGGCAGTGGCGCCAGCAGCTAGTCACTAAGGGGGAGGTCAGAGTTAGGCTGTGGGAGGGGAAGGTTAGGGGGTAGGTGTGACCGGACGCCTGCCCTTAGCTCTGGCTACGCTCTTCGGGTCCACAGATAGCGGTTCCTGGTCTCACGGGACCTGGCCAATAGGGGATTTCCTGTTACTGTCAGTAACCGCCTGTTACCGACTCCACTCACTACGCAGTGGGCGGGGTTATCGCTGCCACCACCAGACTCCTCCTACGTGGCGTCTGGAACCACGGATACCTTCTCAGGCCCAACCGCTGGCCCCTGAGTACTACCTGCGTCGACACGCTGCTGGTGTCGACTGGTCCCCCACTGGTCACGGACCAGACCTCTGCTTTGGTAGCTGGCAGAGCGCAGACTCGGAGACGCTGGATGCTATGCCCAGAACAGCCGGAGAACGGAATTATTGCAATTAATTCTGTTGGTCGCAGATGAAGCAGACTTCTTGGGCAAAAGATGGTTTATTGCCAATGGATCTGGAAAGATCCCTTCTCCTTTCCGAGGTACACAGCATACAAGTGATGTTTACAGCATTCAATTCAGGCAGATTGTACAAATACTTGGGCTCACAGGCCCTGCTTATAAAGACAGAAAACACACTGGCATTGTCAGATCCTCCCACATACATTTATGATTTGCATCTCAATCTGACATTTCACTTCCAGTGCATAACGAACCAAGATTACATTACTACAAAGCAGGGACGTGCGGTGAGGTAAATGGCTGAGGAGTCCCTGGCAAGTACCTGAGCCAGATTTGCACACAATATATGAGCCCTGGGGTACATGCCGGCATTATACACATGTGCAGCAATATACACTGCTGGAGATTCGATGAGTTTTGATAAGAGATGCACAGAAAAATAGCCAGGTGAGGCAGTGCCATAGACTTTTTACTCCAGAGTTTTGGCTATAAAAATGATTAGAATAATAAAAATAAGAATTTTTTAATATATTTTTTGTATTTTTGACATATTTTATAAATTCACAACTCTGGCGTATAATATCACAGGAAGGCTGTGCCTCACCTACCTCACCAAACCGCACGCCACTGCTACAAAGGATGAGTCCAATTTCCTTAGAATATATAACTTCCAGGAACAGGGGAGATATTTATCTCCTGGACATGTTTACATAAAGAAACACAAATGTCTGCATTACCAACACCTCACACACAGGATGTCATGGATTCAGGGACCCATCACAGACACAAGTTTCCTTATTATCACCTTTACACAGGGCTTCAGACACAGAGCCTACTCCCTGCTGTGTATTGGCCACTCACAGACCTTCTGACAAGAGGGGCAGATTAGCATTTCATTTCCTCATCACCAAGATTTGCTAAATTCCTTCCCCCAGAAATGTACAAAGTGCATTGTAAGTCCAGAATTCATTCCTCAATATTCAATACAATATACACAATATATGATGCAGTCCTAGCTCAGTGCCAAACATATATTTCATAAATACATATAATCTGTGCCTGGTGCCCAGCAGCAGGCTACAACTTACATCAACACTGCAGAGGGGTCCTGTCCCAGCTCAGTGCTACTCATACAGTTTAAAACATGTCAAGTGCCCTTGTTCTGAATAACGGCAAAGCACGGAGAGTTAACCCCTTCAGTGCTGTAGCCACCATTAACCCCGTGTGCCGGGCTCTCCGGCCACACTTCTCCCCCTCCCTTTAAGCGGGAAACCAGAGGGCCATGTCCCAACAACTTGGCTCCTGGTCCCGCAGCCCATTTGGGGGTTACTGGGAGTGCCTGGGGGTGTTGGCCCCAGCCTAGACAGTTCCTCCAGACTGCAGTGGGCCATATCTGGTTGGTGCTGAAAGTCCACACAGTCACCACAGTGTCCAAGGCCCCACAACAACAGTCTGTCTGTTTCCCCCAAGGTAGGGGGCAAACCTTCATCCGGTGGGTGTTCCTTCACCCCGGTGGGGTGCCAGTGGCACCATATGTGCCAAAGCTGGTCTGCTGCATACACAATTGCCACCCAGTGCGTCCAAATTGTGGCATACCCCACCTCCCACCATAGCAGAACCCTGCTCACACAAGCCAAAGGGTGCTCCTGCTTATATGGCTCCTCCTGGCTCAGTACTGCTCCCAGTCCATGCAGTGACGCAATAGTCCGTACCACAATGTCCTGCCCTCCTGTCCTCCTCAAAGGACCTACATCTTGGGGAACCCACCCTGTCTGGTGTTTCCCCTTCTACCTTCCGGACTACCCTGGGCCTGAACCCTTCCTGAGCGGGCACACCCCCTACCCCCACCCTATCAAGGCCGCTGCGAGCTTGGCACCTTATGCCTGTCAGGGATGGGTCATAGAGTGGAGCCTCCTTAACCCCCTGCCAGTGCCCCTCACTTTCTCCTAAAGGGGGACACTCTACAGGGGGATCTAGGTTGGGATTGCTAGGGTCATTCTGGTTTGGGTCAGTCATGTAAAGGTCAGTGTGGTCACTCATACTCACCGCCGGAGTTGGCAAACCACTAGCAGGAGCATTGCTGGGCACCCTCACAGGATACAACAAGCTGGCAGACACATCTTCTGCGTTTCTAGGGGACGTAGGCACACCAGAGGCAAAAGGCATGCTGGGGTGATGCACTGATCTAGACGCTGTAGTCTTTTCCTCTGGGCTGGTTGATGCTGTGGTTGGCTGTGCTGGCAGTTGTCTGGCCGCTGTGGTCTTTTCCGCTGGGCTGTGCTGGTGTCGATGGTAAAGACGGTAGTCTGGCAGCTGGACTCCAGGCGATGGCGTTAGCAAACGTGGTAACGATTCCACCACCAAGATCATTCCCCAGGACTACATCTGTTGGGAGGCCATCCATGACGGCAACATCTCGCAACTCTGGTCCAGCCCCCCAATCCAGGTAGACTCTGGCCATGTGTACCTCTCGCTCCGCTCCATCTGCCATTGTAACTTTGTCAGTGCGACCCTGCAAGATTGCAGCAGGATCAATCAGTCTGGGGCTCACCACAGTGATTGAGGCCCCAGAGTCTCTCAGGCCTTCCCCCTGCAGGGGTCCCACTTGGACCACCTGTAAGTGCCGCCACATATTCTGTAGAGGCCGCATGGCCATGCAGGTGACTCTATCAGCAGAGTCTGCCTGTTTCTCACCACACTCCATCGGACTGACTGGAGGGGGTACAGTCTCTGTGGGCTCATCTCCACAGGTCAAGCAAGCAAGCCGGGCTCCAGCATTCGGATTGGTAGCACGAATCTGGGGTGCCGGCAGGGTGGGACAGTTCATCCTCAGATGTCCAATTTTCCCACAGCTGTAGCACTTCTTGACCAGGTGGGGCTCCGATGATCCCTGATTACTCGCAGGGACACTGCGGGGCGATTGCTGGCCAAGAGCACCCGGGTTGGAAGATGCTTGCTTTGGGGTGCGATGAACTGAAGAGGGGTGTCCCCCTGGTGGTAAAGTCCTTTGTAGTGGGCTGCTACTTGGGCGTTTCAGACCCTGTGACCGAATTGCCACATACTTGTCCGCTAGCTGGGCAGCCATCTTTATGCTCGGTGGCTCCCGATCTAGCACCCACTCCTTCACTTCCTGGGCACACCTGCGGTAGAACTGCTCCCTGCAGATCAGGTCAATCAGGGTATCCCATGTCGTGGCCTTTGATTCCTGCACCCACTTCACTAAGTACTGCCGCAGCTGGGTGGCAAACTGCTCGTGAGTGCTGCCCGGATTCTTTGGCAAGTCCCGAAACTTTTTCCTGTAGGACTCAGGAGTTACAAAAAAACGTTGGAGGAGGGCCTTGGCGACAACATCATAGTCCCCACAGTCCTCATTGGCCACTCCTCGATAGGCCTCCAATGCCTCTCCATGCAGGGTGGGCACAAGGTGTCTTACCCACTCCTGTTTGGGCAAATCATGGAGTCTACAAGTCCTCTTGAAAACTTGCAAATGTCCATCAATGTCCCCATCGCTGTCTGCAAACTTGGCAAACTGAATCCGTCCCGCTCGGGGGGTAGCAGCTGACAATGGTCCTTGGGGTACCACGGCCTGTGGTGCCCGCTCATCGTGCCACATCCGAATGATGATCAAGCGCTCTTGTTCCGTTGCCCTATCCCCTAGTTCCACTAGCCGATCTGCTAGGCTATCCGCGCCGTCCACCCTGGGACGCGGGGATCCTGACCCTGCTAGGGAATGTTGGGAAACGTGGCTGCTGCTAGAGAGGCGGGGCTTGTGAGTCTCACCGGGTCCAGATGAAGGTCCTCTGGACACGGTCACCATCAGCGTGCTGCACCTCCTCCCGACTCGACTCCTCCAAGTGCTTGAGCGCCGCCCTCATTTCGTTTACAGTTGCTTTGGAAGGGATATCCACACCCTTCTCCCGACACACGATCTCGAGGTCATCCTTCGATATTCCATTGAAGTCCGCCATCTTGCGCGTACTCCTGGCTGCAGCTACTCCTCCCTGAGTAACTCGGCTTCTCCAATCAGGTGACTGAAAAGCCGCCTGGGATATCCCACCGCTTTGCCACCAATTTCTGTGACCGGACTCCTGCCCTTTGCTCTGGCTACGCCCTTCGGGTCCACAGATAGCGGTTCCTGGTCTCACGGGACCTGACCAATAGGGGATTCCCTGTTACCGTCAGTAACCGCCTGTTACCGACTCCACCCACTATGCAGTGGGCGGGGTTATCACTGCCACCACCAGACTCCTCCTTTCAGTTTCAGTAGCTGCTCAGGGGGCGGGGCTTAAGCGTGACATCACTAAGCCCCGCCCCCATGCTGGTAAACCAGCAAATTCAGGGATCTCCGTTAAGGGGGCAGGGCTAAAATGACGCAATTGTGTCATTTTAGCTCCGCCCTCTCCTCTGAGACCCGAGGATTGCGGCATTTTAATGCCGCGATCCGGGGGTCAGCTGGGGTCCCCCCTGAATCCGGGAAGGTTGCCCACCCTTCCGGGGGGCCGGGAGGGGGACCCGATTTTCGGGAGACTCCCGGAAATTTCGGGAGGGTCGGCAACCCTGATATAATCTGTGCCTGGTGCCCAGCAGCAGGCTTCAATTTACATCAGCACTGCAGAGGGGTCCTGTCCCAGCTCAGTGCTACTCATACAGTTTAAAACATGTCAAGTGCCCTTGTTCTGAATAATGGCAAAGCACGGAGAGTTAACCCCTTCAGTGCTGTAGCCACCATTAACCCCGTGTGCCGGGCTCTCCGGCCACAGTAGGGAAGGGTGGATCTTATCTTCTAACCCCCTGTCAGCATTCAGGATGCCGGTGTCCTGACCATCAGTAAATCATACTGAAATCTGTCTGGTGGGAACCAAAATCCGGTAATGTGTGAGCAGGGACGTGCAGTCAGGGGAGGCAGGGGAGGCAGTGCTTCCCCTGTCATTTTGCTTTAAAATAATACAAAGAATATACCTATGACACATATTCTGTGTCATAAGTATTTTCTTTATATTATTTTACTAGTTTGAACTATTTAACCTAGTTTGGGAGGCACGATAAGCGTGCCTCCCAAACAGAACTGCAAGGGGATGAAGCGGGGGGCGGGGCTTGGGGCGGGGCTAAGCAGTGGGCTAAAAAAGCCCATTAAAAATAACATCAAAAGCGGCACTTCTAGAAGTGCCTAATTGACAGGGGCTGCTGTGATTGGACAGCTGATCCAGCTGCTGTCCAATCACAGCAGCCCCTGTCATTTAAGGTTCTGACAGTGCCTCGTTTGCTCCCCCCTCCCCTGTGACCTGTGCCCCGGCTCCCTTCCTGTAAGCCTGGTCCCCTGCCGGTGAGTAAATATTTTTTCCGGCGGGCGGGGATGGAGGTGGAGGCGGCGGATAGTTGCGGTCAGGTGCAGGAGGGTCAGCGGTTACGGGTTGTTAGCAGGTTACGGGTGCGCTGGCTGCTGCTGGAGTGTCGGTGGCAGCCAGGTGTGTGGGGGGGCGGAGGGTGGTGGGGGCTGTGAAAGTGCCTCTCCGTTCACAGCCCCCACCGCACGTCACTGTGTGTGAGAGCATATGATGATCAACCATTCGCTCCCAATTGGTGGAAAATAGACAAAAAATATTAGTACAACAGAGAAGAAAAGTCTCACATGCGCTTAAAAGAATTTCCCTTTTGAAAGACAAAAAATATTGTTTGGATAAATTTGTTAATTCAAATGGATATAACCAATTTATCTGAATGACCATTGTCTGTTTTCAAGTGTTTTGAAACAAATGTTTGATTCTCTTTACTCCAATACATAACCAGATTCTGCTCCCACCAGATAGAGTGGACAGATAAATCTTTAGGTGTGTACCCAGCAGTCAGTGATTACTGCAGCAATCTGGAGTAACTTCCCACAGGTGCACAATCAGCCAAGAAAGTGATGCAGCAGCACACAGACTAATACTGAAAGCATAGTAGCATGGATTTCAAAACAAGGCTGTGAGAAGCTCAGAAACCTGTGGAACAAAAAGGTAAGAAACTGAACAGGAATATATGGAATAAGTGAGGTCTGTGACATCATGTTTATGTCTTCCATGTGTCCTTTCTCTTTTCCATTGTCTGTCACAGTCACTCTCCTGTAACTCAAACACCCTCTATTCCTTACCCTCTGCACTCCATCACAGTGGTGATGCTAGAAATGTGGCTTCTCTGCATTTTAAGCAATACAAGGGGAGGTGGTGGGAGGGTTGTTTAGGCAATAAGGGGAAGAGGGGTTAGGATGCAGAGAGTGGGTTGAGCAGAAACTAGGAGGGTTAGAGGGTTAAGAGCAGTGGCGTAACTATAGCTCCGCAGCCCCCGCGGTGGCGGGGAGGCGCAGAGCAAGTTTGGGCACCGGGGGTCTGCGGGGCTATAGTTACCCGCTGCTGTCTGCGGTACCTGCCTGCCGTGCCGTGACTGCCGTCACAGTCCCGTCTCTCCTAGCGCTGGCTCCTGCTTCTATAATGAAAACGGACACTTAGAAAAGCTGCCCCCATACTGCAGACAGTTTTCTGGGGGCAGCCATTTTCTAAGAGTCACATTTCATTATTAGCAGCAGGAGCCAGCGCTGCAGGACCGTGACGGCATGGCAGGCAGGTACCGCAGACAGCAGCGGGTGGGCAGATATGGGCATGGGGGGGGGGGGGGCTGCCGAGGGGAGGGGGAGTGGGGGCAAATTTTTCTTTAGCGGCGGGGGGTGCATAATAAGTAGATACGCCACTGGTTAAGAGGTTTCCTTCGATCCTGGATCCACCATTTTCCTGCTTGCCGGCAGCAACTATACAGCTTGGTAACTCTTTCTGATCTTGCCGGTTACTATATCGGATTTGTTGGCATTTAACAAGATTGCAGCCACTGACAGTAGCAGGTATTCAATCCTTTAATTCCCCTTGTGCAGCGAATCCTGTTTTGGATTCGCTGCACAATCGCCGGGTTCCGGAGGGCTGCAGCATTCGCTGCCAGCCCTCCCTCACCCCCTATTCAACGCCTCAGGGGCTTGCTGCCCCTGGCAGCGAAGTTTAACCCCCCCAGTGAATGCCGCATGAAGCCGGAGGACGGCTGCAGGCAGGGAGATGGAAGCCTCCCTGCCTGCGCCGGACACTGTGGGGGTGACGGAGGGCTGTGGGGGACACAGGGAGAGCCCCCCAGAGCTGGCAGGGGGCTGTGTTAGGGAGCCGCTACGCACTGGTCCCGATCTGTAATGATCGGGACGAGTGTGCAGTGAATATATGAATATTAATGAGCGGCTCCCGGCTCGGCCCCCTGCTGGTGAATGTGTAAAAAAATATATATATATTGTTTAAAAAAAAATAATAATAATTTTAAATATATTCATGTGCTGCAAGCACATGAATAAAAATAGCATGCCCCTTCACAGAAAAAAAAATCTGATTTTTTGACACCAAAATAAAAATAAAAAATGCTTTATTTTCAAAAATCACATTCCAGTTCACCTAAAAAAGATGACGAATGTAAAATGGAGAATCCGGGGAAAATCACAGGAGAAAGCAGTTCTCCACTTCAGCATTGAATACACACTCGGCGAATTCCACCAAAAACCCCATTGAAAACCACTGGCGAATAGCGGAGAATCACAAACAGAGAATCGCCAGACATTCGCTCTTCATTTGCAGAGAATTGTGTCCATTGAATAGGGCAAATTTTTTTCCTGAGAGAAAATTCCCTGTAAACCCAGGGAATTGCCTGATTCCCCAGAAAATATGGCGAATCAGAGGCATTGAATACTGGCCTGTGTCTTTAATTTTTGAACTTTTTGTAGCACTGTAAACTGAGTAAAATCTAAGAAGATGATGATGATGACAGATGCATCTCAAGGTGCCCATACTCTGGTGAGATGTATCTCACCAATTGGTTGCATGCTATTTTCTTGCAATGTGGGCGGGATCTTCCTGGGGTACAGGATCGCATATGATACATTACATGTGGTCCTTTTGCATGCAATGTACCTCATGTGATCCTATTAGGGCTGAACGGCAGCAGCGTAACTATAGCACCACTGCCCCCGCCACCGCGGGGGTGGGGGGGCGCTGTGCATGTGAGGGCGCCGGGGGCTGCGGTGCTATAGTTACACCCCCCCCCCCAATCCCCCGCAGACTTACCTATCTCGCTGGTCCCGGCGGCTCCGTTCTTCTGCTGAGGACCACCACAGAATGGCCGCCCCCATATAGCACACTGTTCTCTGAAACTGTCTGCTGTATGGGGGCAGCCATTTTGTGGTGGTCCTCAGCAGAAGAACAAAGCCGCCGGGACCAGGGCGATAGGTAAGGCTGCGTGGGATTGGGAGGAGGTTTGCATGGGCGGCGGGGAGGGGGCGGGGGCGCCCCCCCCTTACGGTGGGGGGGCGCCCAAAACTTAGCTACGCCACTGCTGAACGGGCTGTGACAAGTCTTTGTGGCAGCCAGTGAGATCTGCAATTGAGATGCGAGGCATCGCAGTAGCACCACATCCACCTGCAATGTGCCAGTTTTCATGAGATCCATCGCAACAATGCATCGCAATCTCATGAAAACTGCCCATATCGCACCAGTGTATGGACACCTTTACCCCCAGCCTTACAGTATTTATATGCTAAAATGTGAGCAACTCAACATACTGATGTGTAAATGTCAGTATGGAAACTTATCTTTAGGTTCTCTAACTTTTTTCCGTACATAGAACCCAGCGAGCCAATTACTGCGGCTAACTGGATACCGCCCAAAGCCAGAAAAACCTCTTAAATACAGTGAAATGTGAGAATTCACATATTTAGAAATCTAGATATAAAAGGCTAACTACTCCTCACCTATATGAGGTAAAATACCCCCACTGCTCACTAGCGGCCACACGGCAGACCAAATGATTCCTTTGTGTGTTAAAAGGTGTCATAACAGAAAGTGAAAGCAATTTTTGCAGGGACACTGGTCTGTTTCAAACTTGCTGGATATGGAGAGAAGGAGCTGTGGCAACAAAGATTGGAGGTAGGAGCAGATAGGCACGTGGGGTGGAGAGTTTGTTGGCTAAAAACGGTCACAGCTCAAAGTGAAAGTACATTGCAGAAGCCGTCATTTTAACTAGTAGGTAATTTTCATCTAGTTCACAAAAGTGAAAATAGATAAATGACTATGGCAGGATGTGCTGTCATGTGCAATGGTCCATTCATAGAGGGAAAGTTCCTGGTTACAGGTCAGTGAATGGGGTTATGTTATTATTTATTATTCCTTCCACATCAGTCAGAGTTTATTTCTACCCATGTTTTTTTGTTTTGTTTTTTAAACATAAACTATTATTATACATTCACATATTAAGGTAAGTTAAGGTAAGCCTGACTAAAAACAGTACATACGTACACACACACACACACACACACACACACACACACACACACACACACACACACACACACACACACTTTTTTTATGTTTTTAGTCAAGATTAACATATAAATAGTTATATAAACAACAAATGTAGTGTATTTATAGCTAAAACAACTTTCATGAATGTTCCATATTATAGTACATAGGAAATTAAATCTATTTTGTGTGTACAAAACCTTGCAACATAATAAACTCACCATCGGCAACCTTTTTGCCGCACACTTTAACAAAACTTATTTAACTTATAACTAAACTTAACACTAAAAATAACGAGACAGACACAAGTGCTGGCGTTTAAAATATATTGTCAAATTTATTAATTGACATTTAAATATCTCTGACTATTAAGTGGTAGGCGGCCCTAAAGAACGGTCATAGAAAGGAGGGGGTAAAGATCACACACACCATTCAAACATCGCTGGTGTTCAACTCTCCCAAACACACCCACCCGTCCGGGTGGTGCAGCCATCCCCTGTCCAAGGGGCATGTGCTGACGACATATCAAATGCCGGGAGAGCGCACCCCACTATCCTCAGATGATTTCAAATATACAAGACCGTTCTTTACCGCCACAGCTAGGCCTCAAGCCACAGCACCGCCACCACTATAAATGCACAACACTAGAACTAATCCAACTAAACAAATTGTCAAGGAAGATGGCCATTCCTTTCTGACTCAAATGGACCCCGTCCGGTCTATTCAGGCTGTCCCGCTTGAATGCAATGCCATCATGGCGGATGACGCCCCCTCCATTTGCTAGCAAATAACGCTGGACTGCAGCGTTCACCTTCTTACGGGCGCCATCCAAGCGGGGACCAGACCTGGCGTTCCTCCACACCCTCCTGGGGATCATGGAGGACCAGACCAACTGGCAACTGGGCAGCACCTGTGCAATGATATGCAGATCTCTGTACTTATGTATTATCTGGGCTCCCGTCTTTCTAATGAGACCGCGTCCCCTCGCAGGGCTTACTGCGCTCGCCACGCTTCGGGCACGGTGGCTCGCTGCGCTTGCCACACTATATAAAATCAACTCCATGCGTAGTTGGATAGTAGGGGTATGAAAAAATGGGGTGCATTTAACATGGGAGCCCAGATAATACATAAGCACCCAGATCTCTAATAATGACGGACCTAAGCTCTAAGGCCGTGCAGTGCCCCAGGTCGTTGCCACCCAAGTGCAGTATCAGCACCTCAGGGACTCCAAAGTCCCGCAACGATTGCAACAGCAGACTTTGCAAATCAGTCCAACGCATTCCTCTCACACCAATCCATCGGACCCACTGGGCCCGCGGGGATACACACGCAGCCAAGAGCTCCTGAGACCTTGAAGCCCAATGCACGAATGAGTGGCCCATCACCCATATTGACTTGGCATCTCGAAAACCTGCAATATGTCAGTAAACAGGTTAACCAGAATGCAAAGACAATCAACACGGGCCACAGGCACACCAGGGGAGTAGATGGAAGAAGGAGATAGGAAGAGAGATAAAGAGAGAGGAGAGAGACCATGGCCGACCAGACCTTGAGGCACACTGCACAGAAAACCCCCTCGAGTAAACTAGCAGTAAGTACGCCATATCAAATTGAAATTAGCCGAATTGTGCCCTGGGGGAAAGTGGACCACCTCAAGACTCCTCAGGACTCCTCAGGACAGAGAGACCAGGCTGAATGTATCTGCGGAACGCTGCAGAACGCCATCGACCCAGAGACTGAATCTCTGTGCCGGAATGGCCCGCCGCAGCAGCAGATGTGGCCACCCCGATCCTAAATGAGTGCGTACCAAACTCCTTTGGATCGAGGCCAAGAGCGCCCAAAGCCTGCCCCAAGACATGGCAGAACTGGTACTTGGTCAGCGATGAGCCGTCCAAATGCATGAGCCACGCTCCAGGGAGGTTGGGCCGCACCATTTCCACCGGGCAGATCCCTTCCACTGAGCATGGCCGCAATGACAGCCAGCGACCCCTCCCAGCCTGGTCAGTCTTTGAGCGGCGCAAGCGGCACAAAACCAAATCGACCTGTAAAACCACGTCCTCCCTCAGAAGCGGAGAAGGTCGAGACCTTGAGGGAGCAACCAGCTCACCGACCCTGAAGGCTCCATGGAAAGCCATGGCATAAGCCAAGCGAAATAGCTTGACTTCAAAGTCCGAGCGGCATATGTCCCGTAGAGACCCCAAAAGAGGGGGCAAAAGGGAGATATCAATCGGCCGCCGACTATCTGGAGCCACAGGTACGGCTCGCCGCCAGCCCCTCAAGGCTCGAGCCACAATAAAAGATTTTGCAGGGTCCGACCTCCCATACAGCGATGAGAAGAACGACACCCCAGCTAACAAACGTCTGACAGTTGCCACTGAGTGGCCTCCAGAGTATAAACTCCACACAAAGGCTAACATGACCTTACGAGGAGTCTTACCTGCCTGAGGAGCGGACAGTCTTAATTGCTCCCATTCAAGCCAGCCGGCCTGATAGCATCTTAAAGTCCTAGGAGCAATGGCCCGCATGGCTAGTTCCTCCATGCCGGCCTGATGACCTGCCAAACATAAGTAGGACAAGGTTCACCCACCAGGTCCGCACCAGGTGCCAGGGATCGAAACTTTGCCCATTCGCCTCTGGACAAAGCATCTGCAAGGTAGTTGTCAACACCCGGCACATGGCGAGCCACAAAATGTACATTAACCTGCAGACAGCGGAGCACTAAGCGAGCAAGCAAACGCACCACCGGCATTGATGACGCACTTTGCTTATTAATGGCCTGCACCACTCCCAGGTTGTCACACCAGAAATTGATGCATGCATCCCTCAATATATCGCCCCAGAGCTCCATGACCATCACTATCGGGAAAAGCTCCAGCAGCAGCATGTTCCTGGTGAGCCCCCCCCTCACCCAATCGACGGGCCAGGTGGAGGCGCACCAGGATCCATGTAGGTAGGCCCCAAAACCCACTCCCCCCGCAGCGTCAGCGAATAGCTGTATTTCCTCGCTGTTCCGAGGGGGCGAAGGCCATATCAGGACCCCATTAAACTGCCGCAAAAATACCTCGCAAACCCGCAGGTCACGCTTCAATTCTGCATTTAAACGGACAAAGAACAATGGCCGAACATTACCCGCTAAGAGCGTTCAAGCTTTCTGCAGAATACCCTCCCCATCGGTACCCTGCAGGCGAAATGGAACGCGCAACTTGCCGGAGGCCAGTGCTTGGTAGATTGCCCCCTGTAGCCGTGCAAGCTTATCAGTGGGCAAGCGGCAGCAACCAGCAACCGTGTCAATCTCGATGCCCAAGAAGGATAGGCACAAAACCGGCCCCTCCGTCTTGTCCACCGCTATCGGGACCCCAAAATGGTTAAACAGTTCCTGCATTCTATCAAGCAGAGCCCCGCATCTCGGTGACCCCGCAGGGCCCATGCACAAGAAGTCGTCCAAATAATGGGCGACCCCCAATTCGCCGGAGCTCTGCGTGACGCACCAATGCAAGAAACTGCTGAAGCATTCGAAGAACGCGCATGACACTGAGCAGCCCATGGGGAGACATCTGTCGACATAGAACCCAGAGGGAAGCTTAAATCCCATAAAGCGGAAAGACTCAGGATGCAGGGGGAGGAGTCGGAAGGCCGACTCTATGTCGACTTTTGCTAATAATGCCCCCGCCCCGAACCCCCGCACTATCGCCAGCGCTTCTTCAAAGGATTGGTACCGTACATGACACAATTCCTCAGGAATCGCATCATTCACGGACCGACCCTTGGGGATGAGACAAGTGTTGAATGAGGTGAAATTTTCCAGCCTCCTTCTTGGGGACCACGCCAACCGGGGAGAGGACCAAGCCCGGGATTGGAGGGGAGGGAAAGGGACCCACCATCCTACCCAAGGCCACCTCTTTTAACACCTCCAAAACGATGTGCGGCATTTCCACGGCAGACTTCAAATTCCTAGTAAAGCCGGTCGTCACCTCCCTCACCACGGGGAGGCGAAAGCCGCTATCAAAGCCACTGCCGAGAAATGCTGCCGCGTCCTTAAGGGGATATTTGCAAAGCCAGCTGGCCATACGCTCCCCTTGAACTGGTGAGGGAGCCCTACTGAGGAGGGCCCCCGGGATCCTGCTTGGGAGCCTGTCCACCTGATTTAGGTTTTGGGCAATCCTTAACTGCGTGGGGACCCAGCACTTAGAGCAGAGGTGTTTAAATCTGCAACGGTTCCCTGCTGGGCAACCCGCCCCGTTAAAGGCAAGACACCTCCCCGCCACGGCCCCCCCAGTGCCCCCTCGAAAGGACGAAGCAGGCCTGCGAGGGGTAGCCAGGGCCTCCAGGGCTGCCGGCACTGCCGTGGCTGTAGAAGATACTGGAGAGGCCGACCGCTTCAAACCCATCCAGATCTCCACATCCTTACATCCGAACTTCATGATGTCAGAACCCGACTGCTTCCGTCGGAATTCCTCGTCTTAGGTCCGCCATGAGGTACCCCCTTCCTTCACGAACATGGCATGCATCATATGTGTGTAGCGCACCATGTTCATGTGCTCTTGAGGCCTAGTCTCCAAGTAGCACGTCACAAACATAAATAAGCCCGTCTGCCATCTCTGGTGCGTGCAAAAGGCCTAATTATCCTCAATCAGACACATTAATGCATACTCAGGGGTTAAAGTGGGGTAAAACTGGGTGGAACTGAGTTTCATCACCTGTAATGGTAGGGGAACTCAGTTCCATCTCCACCACAACCCTGCACAGTAATTACAATAGGAAAGGCTGTTTCAGTGGCTTCCATTTTCTGGCACGGCGTATGTGATGTCATGCCTTCTTTGTCGCTGAAGTGAACAAGATAGGAGAGGAAGCTGCTGGAGGGACAGAGATAGATAAGTGTATAAAGGGCCCAGGGAAATTAGTCCCACCACCTCTCCAGGACCACTTTAAGCCCTGTGCACAGGGCCGGCGCCACCACTAGGCAGCTCTAGGCATTTGCCTAGGGCGCCGGCACCTGGAGGACGGCAGTTCGCCCCTCACCCCCAGCATGGAGGGTTAAAAAAACTTGCGGCGCCGGCTTCCCTGCAGTGCTGGAGCGGGCAGGGGTGTCCGTGCCGCGGGGGTACCTGTGGCACTGTCATTGTGTATAAAGCTGGCGGCGGCCGGAGGGGGCCCTGCAGTGAATAGAAAATAACTATCGCTTACTGCGCCGCCGCGCGCATAGCACTAGTTATTTTCTATTCACTCCAGGGACCCCGCCGGCCGCCGCCAGCTTTATACACAATGACAGCGCCGCAGGTACCCCCGCGGCACGGACACCCCGGCCTACTCCAGCACTGCAGGGAAGCCAGCGCCGCAAGTTTTTTACACAGGTACCACCACCACTGTCCCCCCCCCCCTGGCACCAGGGCGACCCCACCCCGACTCGCCTGGGGCGCTCCGGTGCCTTGCACCGGCCCTGCCTGTGCATACTCTACCTAGTACTCCATAACCTTATCACTGCAGCCATCGAACACGTCTCTTAAGGTGCCCACACACTAGAACGATTTTTGGGCCAATTGGCCTATTTCCGATAAATTGTCCGGTAAAATGTCCGATAGTAAAGATGTGCGCTTGCCTGAAATCTTTTGTCCAGGACGGAAAAAAGATTTCAAGGCTAATTTATGTGCACATCTTACGATTGCAGATCTTTCTAGTGTGTGGCCACCTTTACACATAGCCCAGTAACCACAAAGGTTTCGTCACTGAAGGAGAGGAGGGATGAGGAGAGAGCCCCACAACAGCTTGTCATATGGCGATGACATGTCCAGAATAATAGTTATAGAATAACAAAAGAACATAAATATCAATATAAAATATAACAGAGCTCTTTAGTGACTAGGCAGTGCATTATTTTGTATTTAAATACTTAAGGTTTAAGGGAGGGATTAATATCACACAAAAAAGTCTTGAGTGTATGTTAATTTACATTTAGATTAAATTAAAGAGACTATGCACCAAAAAAGAAAATCATTCTGCACAGTATTTTTAAGAGGAAAGTTTTTTCTTCAGTAGGCAACTCAGAACTATATGGGGAGTTGTTCCAAAGGAAATGTATTTAATCTCATCTCATTTGAAAGGACAGGATTTAGATGTAAAACTAAAATGATCAAAATGTGCAGATATTTTGTGCTGGGATCAGAGCAGTAGCTAGGTGACATGGTGCCCTGAGCAACGGTATGTTTCGGTCCCCCCCCCCGTCATTTACCCCTCTTATCATAATGCTCCTTTATGGCCCCACAAACTGTGTAATACACATTACATGATGGTTGCCAGGAGTTCCATGCTTGTTGTTAGGGGTTCCTTGCTCGTTGCCAGGGGGCATACTGAGGGTGATTCAGCTTCATTCTGTGTTATCTGAATTCAGACCCATTCAGCCTGCGCGATGATGCGATATGTAGCCCCCCCTGTGCGCATGCCTTCGGCGACTATCACAGACGCCGAGGCGTTGGCAGGCATCAGGGCGAGCAGGAGGATGGTGCATAGGGACACTGAGCCTTTCCTGGGCGTGCCCACAATACGTGGGTGTGCCCAGAAAACCGCTGGGTGTCCCCATCCGTACACAGGTGTGGGGAAGCCCGCACGGGGCGGGCGGGCAGGCAGCTGACATCACATGAAGTCACCACCCACCCTGTTCTCTGACATTTCCGAGCCAAATAAAAGTCAGTATAGACTGACTTTTTTTTGCGTATGGTGGAACCATCGAATGATTTTTCCTACATCCACTCGCATGCGAATGGATGTGTCAGCATACACATCCAATCTTATGCTTCTGTGGGGATATATGGGGTGGTGGGAATTGGAGGTTCATTTGCCTGGTGGGAGGCATTAAGCTGATCAATAAGCAGGGAAGGACCGCTGCTTAGCAAGCAGTCCTGAATCACCCCCACAGTACATATTAATACACACAACAGAAACACAGACACTTAAGTTTTTAGAGTGCCCTGGAGGATGCCATTGCCACAGATGATCATTAATGGGGTACTGGGGAACATCTCTTTTCATCATTAGGACCTGCCTCCACAGCATTTTGCCGCGAATCGCGGGTCGGCGGGAGGAGGCGGAGCCAAAATGATGCAATTTAATGGGACCTTGTGTCATCATATGTGAATCACACCCTCCCCCTCCCTTCACAGACCAGCAATTTACGGCATATAACCGCGAATGGGCGGTGCTACAATGAAAACATAATGAGAAGAGGAGCTGCTGCTGCTACTGCTGGTCAGGCACAGCAGCCCTCTTCCCGCGGAAATTTTTAAACCTCCCCCGCTGCCCTCACTTGCTGCTGTAGGGTCCGGGCTGAGCTGCCTGATCCCAGCTGAGAGTCCCAATCACGGCAGCCAGCCTAAAGCATGAGTCGGAAAGAGGCTGCAGGACGGTGAGTGGATGGCAGAGTGAAAGAGTGGGCGGGAGTGATAGGTGGAAAAGAGAGGATATCCTTTTCAAGTTGCCGGAGCTGCTGTGCTGTCATATAGATACACTGACAGGCGCAGCACAGCCAGCAGCAACCACAGACATGCAGAGCCTGCTGTATGTCCGTGGTTGCTGCTAGCTGTGCTGTGCCTGTCAGTGTATCTATATGACTATGACAGCACAGCAGCTCCGGCAACTTGTAAAGGATATCCTCTCTTTTCCACCTATCACTCCCGCCCACTCTTTCACTCTGCCATCAACGGGCGGCATCCAGAGGGTGGACCGGCGGGCAGGGAGTGTGGTGCAGGGCGCCCAGCTAATCTTCGGCGCCCGGAGCCAACGCTCTGCCGGCTCCACCCTCGCTACGCCTCTGGCTGGGGTATTCATTTGGTGTTTGGAGAGTGGTATCATGTGCATTCATCTCTACAGTAAGTATGGTAGGGGCGTGAAGATGCAAGTCAACCATACACTATACACTATGTTGCATCATTTCTAGCATGTACCTATATACCAAAGCCATAGTGCAGTGGTTCCCAAATGTTTTTGTATCCCGGAACCATGGCGTATCACAATCTTTTTCAGAGCGCCCCTAGGATAATAGTTTCTTATTGCGAAATTTAGGAGAAAAATAAATAAATTAAGTACTGTAGATTGTTTTTATATATCATCCTTAGGTTTAATTATATGGGAGGGACCGCACTCACTTCTGTTTGTCCACACAGTTCACGATTTTCAGCATTGGTTTTGCCTATTGCAATGACTATAAATAATTTGCATTGGTCTTGGACCACCAACCTGGGGCACCCCTGCAAGAGTCCCGAGGCACCCCAGGGTCTCACGGCACACAGTTTGGGAACCACTGGCATAGTGTATTCATGCTTGATAATGATAATGATGACCATTCAATGGAATTGTGATTTCACTAGTTAATCCATGCTGAATTAGGCCCATAGATACTGTATATTGATAGACAGATAGATTAAAACTTCCAAATGCAACTAATAATAGAAAGATATATTGTCATTTTTGAACGTATAAAAAAGTTACAATATTATCATTCACATTAATTCTATTTTATATGAATACAATAAATAACAAGCAGTATCCAAATAATGTAGGGGAATCTGAATTTGATGAACTACGTGTCTCTATCAGAAATACAGGTACCTTTTGAAAATATTTTTTTTATTTTATTATATGTTGATGTAGTAGCAGCATACTGTACATGCATTCAATTATTAACTGTTGAAATCTTTGTGCTTTGCACTAATGACTTTTTATGAGTGGACCATAAATGGAATGAATTAAGCCATAAAATGAGTATTGCAGATGAGAATGAAATGCCAAAAAGCTTTACACTGAAAATTCTGTAAGGATAAATGTAATGCTAGAGGGACTGGATTTCCAACATTAATGTTTCTTCAGTGACTGTACAACGTAAAGTGTACAGACTTTCATTTACTAATCTAACACCGGGTACACACCGGGCAATATGTTGTTCGGTTGCCCGGAACAGTGCGGCATGTAGCGCCCAGTGTATCTGCACGATATGCCTGTTTCCATGATTGATTGCCATGACACTAGCTTTGATGTGTTGCACATCAAACCTGGCGACATCGCTAAGGACACCATGCATGTTAATGAATGATGGAACAGTTATTGTTTTGTCCTTCATTAACATTGCTTGTGTATGGGCGATATGTGCTTACGGGGATTTTGGAATGACTCCACGTGGTACTTGTGTAGTTTCACGGCGCCGCCGCGCGCACACTCTGTTTGAAACAGCCTGCCAGACTCTGGGCGCGTGCCGCTCTAGCTGTTCTTAAAACTACGTTACCAGCATAGCGTGTGCGCGTGCCGCTCTAGCTGTTCTCAGCGCAGCGCTACGTTATCAGCGTAGCGTCTAATTCCGTCTAAACTCAGCACACCGCTATCAAAGGGGGTGTCCGAAATGCAGACGCTACAATTTAGACGCTTTAGCATCTGAATCCATATGCACTGTGCAAAACACTCTTAAACCTGTCTACAATGGCACTAGTCAACGCAACAGCTTTCGACCTTGTAAATTCCACTATCCACGCCAACCCAAAGCGTGGCGAGCGGCGGCGGTACGCGTCCTACAACCTTTTCTTACCCCCACTATCCACGTCGGGGTGGAGTTGATGTTATAAAGTGAGGCGTCCCCTCGCGGGCTTCTCAGGTATCCGCGTCCTCACGGGGCTCGCTGCGCTTGCCACGCTTCAGGCTCGGTGGCTCGCTGCGCTCCCCACACTTTATAAAATCGACTCCACACTGACGTGGATAGTGGAGGTATTAAAAGGTCGTAGGACGCGGAATTTACAAGGTCGACAGGTGTTGCGTCGACTAGTGCCACTGTGGACAGGTTTCAATAGTGTACCCCTAGACCCAACTAAATTCAGAGGCTTTAGCGTCTAAGTCCAGAAACCCCAGCTTCTTAGCGGCTAGCAGTTAGTTGGGTTTCAGACGCTTTAGCGCCTAAGTCCAGAAACCCTGGCTTGTTAGCGGCTAGCAGGTAGTCCGGTTTTCAGACGCTAAAGCGTTTAAGTTTTAGCGTCTGCATGGGGGACACGACCCCTTCGTAGCGGCTAGCAGGTAGTCGGGTTTCAGACGCTTTATCGTCTGAATCCTGAGTCCCCCTTCTTAGCGGTTTGCAGATAGTCCGAGTTTCAGACGCTTTTGCGTCTAAATATAGCGTCTGCATGGGGGACTCCCCCTTTGATAGCGGTGTGCCGGGGTGTGCCCGGGGTGTCCACTTTTACATGCCCCCATTGTCAGCGGTGCGCAGGGCTACCTATTTCACTGTGGAACTACACAGTACCACAGTGACCTGTCAGCGCCTGGGCAGCGCAATGCTGCTGCTGCCCGGCGCTACGCTGATAACGTAAGCTGACAATACGTAGCTTACAGCTAGAGCGGCACGCGCACAGTCAGACAGAGCTAGAGCGGCATGCGCACAGGTAAACAGAGCCTCTGGCAGAGACAGAGTGTGCGCGCGGCGGCGCCGTGAAACTACACAAGAACCCTCCCCGTCACTCCAGTGTGTACCTGGATTTGGCCTCTGTCTTTTTTAGGTCATGTGTTGTGCACTAAATCTATATAAACATCCTGATATGTACAAATTTGATTGATTTTTACCAATAAGAAAGGGAAAGCAATTATATACATAATAATGATTATTTACAAAAACTCAGACATCTGCAGCATTCTGAATCAGCGTTTTCCGGCGAGTCCCATCAACATCGTCAGGGGCACTGCCGCTTGCTGCAGCACAGGCTGAGCGGTACCAGAAGGGAGCCATCCTGTCCCCTTTTCCCTATAGCAGGGCTCCTGGGACAGAGTCAATTAACTTCTCATCAGTACCAGATTCGAGCTGTGTTTGAGGTACAGAGGTCACAGTTGGATCCCACTGTTCACCACACAAGTGCTGCTGTAAATGCAGGTGCGCCCTTCAATGCTTGGAGCCCGGAGGAAGGGGACTCCATTGCCTTTGGAAGTTGCGCCCCTGATTGGTGGTACAATGGACACCACCTTGCTAATAAAGGGGAGTATATATAGTAATGATAACTTTTTCCACCTGTTAACCCATTTAATGCATTTTACTTGCAAAACTTCTTTCAGATGACTGGAACTTCCTTTATCAAATTTGAATATAACTTCACATAATGTACAGCACTCTAATACATTCCCCATATGCTGCCTGTATTGCTCGCCCACACTCTATGTTGAACACCAATGTTTTCCCCAGAGTGAGCATACTGTAGAAACCTATGTATAGTTTGTGATATAACCATGATGAAAAGAGCAGAGTTGAGCTCTTGGGTTATCGTTTGTCACCTGTCTGGGGAAGGATCAGGTGGAAATAGAGATGGAAGGTCGACTTCAAATAGTATATGGTCCTATTATAACCAAGTTCTGTCTAAGTAGAACTCAAGTATGAATCAAGTTAAGCTACTTGGAGCTGCACTTTACACATTTATAATGAAGTTGGAACATCCGAAGTAAGGGGGTCATTCTGGTCCATTCGGACGGGGCCAAATTCATACATATATATCTGTTATTTGAAATAAATGAAAAAAAAAAAAAAACACATAAAGGTACTTTCTTCCTTTTGCAGTTTAAATAGTTACAGTTTTGGCACCATAATAAAACACCATAGTACTGACTGGTCTTGCTAAACATATTGCACTTATATGTAGCTCGGTTCCACAGTGTAAACAACACACTTAGGAGGTAATTCTGATTGACCCGCACCACCAAATTAATTGTATGAGCAAAACATGGGGCATGCTTCAATTTGCTGAGATGTAATTTTGGCACAATATTGGTGGCATTGCCAGATATCACAAATCCCCAGGAGACTATAAGCAGGGGTAAGCCATCGTGCGATGATGTCCCTGAGGTTCTATAAGAGGTTCTCAGAGGTGTGCCTCTTACAGAAACTGGTGATACACAGCATAGCCTGTCTATGCTGCTACTGGTGCCGCTGCTGTTGTTGCTGCATAAGGCTGTCACAGTCATGTTGTGCTTAGTTTGCCCTGTTCCACTTGTCCACATGTCCGTGGTTAAGTGGACAGTGGGTACAACAGAATTTTTGAGGACACTAAGGACACTTTTCTTAATGTCCCTGTACAGTCTCAGAATTGTTTGCCTAGTGAAGGGGAATCTAGATGGGATTTGGTACCGGGGACACAGTACGTCCATCAACTGTCTAAATCCCACTGCACCGATGGCAGATACTGGGTCCGCATTTAACACCATCATAGTTGTTATGGCCTCAGTAATGCACTTTGCAACAGGGTGTCTGTCATACTTCATCTTCCTCACAAAAGACTGTTCGACAGTCAACTGCTTAGTTAAAGTAGTAGAAGTCGACTCTTTGGGATGACAGTTGACTCACATCAGCAGCAGCAGCAGAAGTAAGCGTTGCACTCAAGGATCCTCCAGAGGAATCCCAGATAGGAGAGGAGTTAGTGAGTATCTGTCCTCCAAGGAAAAAAACATTGCCAGGAAAAAACATAGTTTTTTCCTGGCAAAATTTGCCAATCACTGTATCTGATTTTAATATGTACCAGTTATTGAGGATCACCTCTCAATTTAATTGAGATAATGGAAAATCTTGTTGGAAAAATGTTTCATTCCTTCCCCTTAGGTATATTAACATTCTGTAATAGCTGGTGTCTGTCAAGAACTAAGCAATGATTAATGGAGTCTTCCACTTCAAATTTATTATATCTATGTTGGAGGAAATCCTCACCCATTTTGGTCAATGCTGGCAGGAGTGAGTCCCTATCTGAAGATATACTCACTACTCATACCATCTGGGAAAAGGGTAACCCCCTTTTCAAAGGTTGTGGATGAAAACTGACAATTTCAACAGTGACATCTAAAAATTAATACTTGAAGGGCTGCTGACATAGGTGGACCTGATGGTACTTGTTACACAGTTTGATATGCCATGAATTCTAACAGAGATTGTTCTCCACCACACAAATATTGATAAATCGAACAGAAAGTGAAATTAAGTTTGAATATTGTCTATTTTTGAGAATATGTAATTTATTTATTATTAACAGTTTCTTATATAGCGCACACAAATTCCGCAGCGCTTTACAAAGCATAATTAGGAACAAAAACACATATCAAATAACAGTACAAGACAGTTTAGGACAAGTACATGGTAAATATGGATAGTTGCATCAGGGGACAGGACACTGAAGCAATCATCAGGGTGGCAGAGGTTTATATATTCTAAGAAAGGCACAAGAGGAGAGAGGGCCCTGCCCGTGAGAGCTTACATTCTAAAAGGGGAGGGTTAGACAGACGGGGTGACACAGAAGGGAAAGAAGTGGGCATAAACAGTAGGTTAGGATGAGAGATGGTCAAGTTTTATGCTGGAGGGTGGGAAGAGGTCAGCTTAGTCTTTGATATTTTAAGTCTAAAAAAGCGCTGGGTCATCCAGGAGTAGATAGCAGAGTGACAGTAGGAGATATGAGTGAGGATGGAAGGAGAGAGATCAGAAAAGGAGCAGTAGATTTTAGTATTATCAGCATAGAGGTGATAGTGGAAGTTAAGTGAGCAAATAAGTTCACCCAGAGAGGACATATAGAGATAGAGAAGAAGAGGACCAAGAATCAAATTTTGGGGGACACCTATTATCAATGGAAGAGCAGGAGAGGTGAAGTCATTAGAGGTACAGCAGGGCATTTTCAAAACAGACAGTGCAAATACAAGCATTAACAGTGATATTCAAAGTTTTAGCAGTTGCAGAAATGGTGATAAGCTGGATGAACAGTCAGATACCCAGCAGTAGTATGTTGTGAGTATGAAGTGAGCTCACTCAAAGCAGTCCCTTGGTTTTCTGAGTTGCTGTAGTTTCTGTTTTTCTGAATCACTTTGATATCAAGATGTTAAGTTGGTTGGCAGTTTCTGTCCAGTTTAAGTCCAGAATAAGTCCAATCTTTAATCTATGTAACTTTTTCTCCCTACTTAAAAATCAATCACTCATAATGGTACATAAAAAAAATTGGCGTAGGCTGGGGCCATGTTTGACCCCTTAGCTGTTTCCTGCAGTTATAAAGAAAATGAATTTTCAAATAAAACAATTGCACAATATAGCTAACCAACACAAGAAAAAATTATACCGGAGGGCCTAGGTAATGTTCACTTGTACTGATAGCCTCTTTAATGTCCTCTAATCCTTATTGATGTTGAATATTAGTATACAAGCTCACAGGTCACCATTAAACATCTAATATTGGGGTCACCAAAGTCATCAATTCTCTTCTATGTACCGTGGGGCAGAAAAGTATTTGGACAGAAACCGATTGTGCAAGTTGACCTACTTGAAAAGATTAGAGAGGTCTGTAATTTCCATCACAGGTACACTTCAACAGTGAGAGACAGAATGTGGGGGGGGGGGGGGGGGGGGGGGAAATCACATTGTATGATTTTTAAACAATTTATTAGAATAATCTTGTGGAAAATAAATATTTGGACTATCAAAAAGTTAAACTCAATACTTTGTAATATAACCTCGGTTGGCAATTACAGAGGTCAAACATTTCCTGTTCTTCTCAAGATCATAGCTAACCCACAAGGTGAGATCTTCAATGGAGTCCCAGTTCGAGGGAGATTGTCAGTGATCTTATTATTATTATATATTTATTTATAAGGCGCCACAAGTGGTATGCAGCGCCGTACATATAGAACACATTAGAACAGTACAGGGTAAAAAGAACTAGACATAACATAAGATCAAAAACAGAGCACAATTAACAACAGCACAAATCTTAGTACACAATACAGCTGAGATATAGGGAAGTGGGTGAGAAGAGATGTGGGTATAGATTGTAGGTGAGTAAGAGAGCTGTAATTGAAATGCAAGTAGGGTGCTGTGAGAACAGGAGGGAAGAGGGCCCTGCTCTAAGGAGCTAACAATCTAGAAGGAGGGGGAGACATACAGGTGACATGAGGTGCAGGTAAGGAGACCGGAGGCAAGAAGCGAGGATTGCAGGGATAGTCAGGACATGAGGCAGCACGTAGAGAGAATGGACAAAGTAGTCATCTCCCTCCTCATATCCTCCTCCCCCCCTCCACCTGCACCCTTGACCCCTAACAGCCCTGCACTGTGGCCCATGCCACAACACACCCTGCTAGGGGCATAAAGCATGCAGAGTGAATAGGTAAAGCACAGGATTGAGGAACCATGGCTCTGGTACAACAGTGGAGTTCAGAAAGATAGTGTTAAAATAGAGAAAATAAAATAAGTACAGAGTTAGGATAGGTAGTGTGAGAAGCAGATGTAGAGGGACATATACAATGCACAGAGAACTGATGTGGAATCTGGAACACTGAAATAGATACAAAGAAAATATGACTTGTGATATTAGGGTGAACAGAAAGTTCTGGCTATGAGCATAGGTCTTAGAGACCTGCAGGCAGGGAGCCCAGTGGGCTGTCCAGGCTGTGCATTCAGAATGTGTTGGAGGTGGTGAAGTCCTTAGCTCACTGTTGTAGGTTCATAGCAGTATGTTTGGGTGATATTAGAAGGTAGGTGGGTGTCCTCCTGTCCTCTCCTGTTTATCTCCAGAATATCTCCAATATTCTTATTAATATTCTGCACACTTTACACTACACACTTAACAGCTGCACACAACACAGCCGCACACGGCAAACAGCCGTCCAGATTCAGATCAAATAGAAATGTCTCAGACCTGTGTCTGAGCCTTATTTGGTAGCCCTACTAACAGCAAAAGGTTTACTGCGAAGTGTGAATAGGGAAAGTCCAATACACCCCCCACTAATACAATGTCCTTTCCTGCCCAAATACAGACTTATATTTCTTGCATTTTTAGTAATTGCACCAACAGTTGATCGCTTCTCACCAAGGTGCTTGCATATTGTCGAGCACCTCATCCAAGCCTTGGGCCTTATTTTGGTTCATTCTTTCTGACAAAATCCTTCTTAGATGGACAAAACCATGTGCACTGCAGGGGGGGCAGATGTTACTTGTGCAGAGAGAATTAGATTTGGGTGAGTAATTTTTTTCTGTGCAGGGAAAATACTGACTGCTTTATTTTTACACTGCAATATACATCTCACTTTGAAGTAAAACCCCACCCAAATCTAATTCTCTCTGCACATGTTACATCTGCCCCACCTGCAGTGCACATGGTTTTGCCCATCTAAGAAGGATTTTGTCAGAAAGAATGAACCAAAATAAGGCCCCTTGTGCAGCTCTACAATTTTGTCCCTGGTGTCCTTAGACAGCTCTCTGGTTTTGGCCATGATGAAGAGCAGGGTTAGGGAACCTTCGGCCCTCCAGCTGTTGTTCAACTACACATCCCAGCATGCCCTGGTACAGTTTTGCTATTTGGCCATGCTAAAACTGTTGCAGGGAATTCTGGGATGTGTAGTTGAACAACATCTGGAGGGCCGAAGGTTCCCCAGCCCTGATGAAGAGGTTCCAGTCTAACTGTTTGAGGGTGTGGCCAGGTGTCTTTTATACAGATAACCAGTTCAAACTGGTGCCAGTAATACATTTACTGAGTGGAGGATAGAAGAGCTTCTTAAAGAAGAAGTAACAGGTCTGTGAGAGCCAGAAATCTTACTGGTTGGTAGTTGTCCAATTATTTATTTTCCGCAAGAATATACAAATAAATTGTTTCAAAATCAAGAAAAAAATTCCACATTCTGTCTCTCACTATTGAAGTGTACCTATGATGGAAATGACAGATCTCTCTCATCTTTTTAAGTGGGTCAACTTGCACAGTCGGTGGCTGTCCAAATACTTTTTTGCCCCACTGTATGTATGTACAGTATGTGTGTGTGTATGCATATATATATATATATATATATATATATATATATAAAGTCACTTAGAATCAGGGCACTCACCAAGCAGCTATAAGGCAATGCTTCTTTTATTAATCCATCAGGTATGACAAATAAGCCGACGTTTCGGACCCATTTGGGTCCTTAATCATGGCGTCCTGGATCTCACAGAGAAGGCAACAAATACTTTTTTGCCCCACTGTATGTATGTACAGTATGTGTGTGTGTATGCATATATATATATATATATATATATATATATATATGCGTCCACTTAGGCGGCACTCACGGCAATAAAATCAGGCTGACAGCAACGTGAATTCCAACGTTTCGAAAAACCTTTAATTTTTCGTCATCAGGGTACA
This sequence comes from Crinia signifera, assembly GCF_055691185.1. Classification (NCBI taxonomy): domain Eukaryota; kingdom Metazoa; phylum Chordata; class Amphibia; order Anura; family Myobatrachidae; genus Crinia; species Crinia signifera. Next base: position 115,259,461 of record NC_139217.1, on the reverse strand, counting down.
AAGACATAACATACAGTTTCACCTTATAAACCCTCTAATACAAGTGTCCCCGCCTCTTACCTGATGCAGCCATGACCGGAAGTGCACGCCTCCTCCACCCTGCGTCACACTATCCAGGTGCATGTTGCCAGGTAATCAGTAGCCATAGATACAAAAAACAAACAACAAAATAAAACAAAACACTCAAAGCTGCTGCCAAATAGATCGACATTGGAGATCATTACGGCTATAGAAGTAACAAAATAGCCAGTATGCATGTGATACCTTTTACAATCAAATTGTTACAAAAGACATAACAACACACATAATAGCAATGACAAGAATTTAAAGGAAGCATTGGAATATACAATACATAAATAGAGTATATAATAATACATCTATTCAAGATATATCAAGTTTAATGTAAAGATTAGCGAAATATATTTCATAAAAACAAGTGATGACTACCATACATACAAAAATAGGAATTCAATTCTCAAATATCACAAAATCAGTGCAACCTATGTAGTCGACAGAGAATGTCGACTTTTTTCAAACATGGTAGGAAAATACCCGTAATAAAGCAATAATTTTTGTAATAAAGCAATAAATTTACGTGACCTATATCAAAGGAAAGCTCCTAGACCTCTCTGCTCATTGAGCCCTCCGGGAGTAAGAGTACCCAACCGCTGTATCCAGTTAGCCTCGCACTGTAATAGAAGTCTGGAGCGATCACCACCCCGTCTCAACGGCGCTATGTGGTCAATAATCACATAGCGCATAGAAGCTAACGTGTGTCTGTGTTCGTTATATCGATGACTTGTTCATCATTTGGTCTGGGTCTAAGGAGTCCTTCGTACAGGTCATTGAGGCACACAATAGCTCTATGAGCCCAATTAAATTTACTTATTGCATTGACCCACACACTGTGAATTTTTTGGATGTACAGGTGTCTCTGGGAGAAAAAGGAATTGAAACTACTCTTTATTGCAAACCGACTGATAGGAATACTATCTTGCATGCTGGGAGTTTTCATCCCAAGTCCCTTAAGTACGGGTTGCCCTATTCCCAGTTTATCAGAGCCAAGCGCATCTGCAGTGATTTGACACAAGCTACCATTCATATTGATCGAATGTTACAGAATTTTCTTCAAAGAGGTTATTTGAGTGGTCCCCTTCTTCAAGCCCGTGAAAAGGCCCTTGCTGTTTCGAGGGTCGATTTGTTAAAAAGATCCAACAAAAAATCTAGTGGTAATAAATTCCCGTGGGTGAATCTGTTTAATACACATAGCGGTAAAATCAATGCTATCACTAAAAAACATTGGCCTATAGTTAAGACCGACCCCCAACTTGAACTCAACAATGTTGATATTATGCCCTGTTATAGTAGGGGTAAGAATATCCGTAGCTGGGTAGTTAAGACTGACGTGACAGGTTTGGGCGAGGAAGCTACATCTAGTTTTCTGAGCCCTAAACCAGGATGCTATCGATGTGTCAACTGCATTACATGTCGATCATTAATGACTGGTCCACACTTTTTACATCCTTCAAGTGGTAAGAAGTATATGATTCGACACAGAGTATCTTGTCAGACCAAATATATTGTTTATTTGATTTTGTGTCCCTGTGGTAGGGGTTATGTCGGGAAGACGGACTGCACGCTTCGGGAGAGGATGGCAGGACACAGGGCAGCTATACGTGCTGCTCTGGAGACTGGCTCAAGCGAGCAGCCCGTAGCCCGACATTTCCTTGAACACAGACACACGTTAGCTTCTATGCGCTATGTGATTATTGACCACATAGCGCCGTTGAGACAGGGTGGTGATCGCTCCAGACTTCTATTACAGTGCGAGGCTAACTGGATACAGCGGTTGGGTACTCTTACTCCCGGAGGGCTCAATGAGCAGAGAGGTCTAGGAGCTTTCCTTTGATATAGGTCACGTAAATCTATTGCTTTATTACAAAAATTATTGCTTTATTACGGGTATTTTCCTACCATGTTTGAAAAAAGTCGACATTCTCTGTCGCCTACATAGGTTGCACTGATTTTGTGATATTTGAGAATTTAATTCCTATTTTTGTATGTATGGTAGTCATCACTTGTTTTTATGAAATACATTTCGCTAATCTTTACATTAAACTTGATATATCTTGAATAGATGTATTATTATATACTCTATTTATGTATTGTATATTCCAATGCTTCCTTTAAATTCTTGTCATTGCTATTATGTGTGTTGTTATGTCTTTTGTAACAATTTGATTGTAAAAGGTATCACATGCATACTGGCTATTTTGTTACTTCTATAGCCGTAATGATCTCCGATGTCGATCTATTTGGCAGCAGCTTTGAGTGTTTTGTTTTATTTTGTTGTTTGTTTTTTGTATCTATGGCTACTGATTACCTGGCAACATGCACCTGGATAGTGTGACGCAGGGTGGAGGAGGCGTGCACTTCCGGTCATGGCTGCATCAGGTAAGAGGCGGGGACACTTGTATTAGAGGGTTTATAAGGTGAAACTGTATGTTATGTCTTTGTACCCTGATGACGAAAAATTAAAGGTTTTTCGAAACGTTGGAATTCACGTTGCTGTCAGCCTGATTTTATTGCCGTGAGTGCCGCCTAAGTGGACGCATGAATAGTAACTTCCAGAGTGGAGGTATCATGGAGGGCACCGGCCTGATTGACTGAAGTTAATACAAGAGTGCCATCCACTACAGATCCCTATATATATATATATATATATATATATATATATATATATATATATATATATATATATATATATATATATATGTATATATATATATATATATATATATATATTTAGCAGAGCATAGAGCACTCACCATTCTTCTTGATAGTCCAAAAAAAAGTTTATTCAAACATCATATATCAAGGGAAAGACTCTACTCTTGTTTGTGGAAGATATTTGGATTTTGTTTCTGAGAACCAGCACCCCAGCAGTTAACAATATTGAAGTTATGTGTTGTTCCACTTATCTCCTACCTCTATGTCAGTTTGTTTCTACCCAGTTTGTATAATCACTGTTGTTCCAATTGTAAAGGGCAACGGAAGATGCTGCGCTATATAATAAACTGTAAATAATAATAATATTTACATATGGGGTGACATCTAACAGGAATCTTTTTTTTTGTGATTTAATCGCAAAAAACTGCAGTTTTTGCACTTTTTACTGAAATTGCCAACTTAATGGGATGCGAATTGCACCCCAAAAAATCTGCGTTTTGCCATGAATTTGCACATTCTGAAGTGGCGATTTTTAGTCACTTGCATCCAGATGTTTTCCCATTATAAAGTATACAAATCGCCAATTTAATAGAAAGCAAATTCAGGAAAACATTACTAAAATTGCCACACAGACCAGGTTGTGATGGGCGAATTTGACAGAACCATGCACAGACTAGTGTGATCTGTGCATGGCTCTGTCCAAAAAAATTAGAAAAATTATTAAAATTGGGAAGAAAATGGCATAGGGTCCCCCCTCCTGAGCATAACCAGCCCTGGGCTCAAAGAACTGGTCCTGGTTTCATAAAATCACAGGGAAAAACAAATAGGGTTCCCCTGGATTTTATAAAACCAACACCAGGCTCAAGGGCTGGTCCTGGTTCCTAAAATATGTGGGTGAAAATGAGTAGGGGCCCCCCATATTTCAAGAACCAGCATCAGGCTCAACCAGCCAGCAGGGTAATACCTCAGCCGGGGGGGGGGAGACTTTTTATACAAGTCCCCCCGGCCAAAGCATTCTGCCCCTGATCGGTCAGCATGGACAGGGGTCCTGGGGAAGTTGGGACCCCCCATGAAGGGTTCCCCCACTTCAGAACCTACCTGCCCATGCTGAAACCCGAGGCTATCTCCGATGGCCGTGGGCTGCGGCCATCGGGCTGATGAAAAGTATAAAAATAGAATAACCTATTGTATATTGCTGTCGAACTACAAGTCCCAGAAAGCCTTTACCACATGCAGGGACTTGGAGAATCACAAGTCCCAGAATGCGGGCAATAAAGGGCCCGCTGGGACTTGTAGTCCCACAGTAGTACAAATAGTTAAATAAATACACACACAGACATCAGAGAAATTTTCTTGCATACGGAGCCCATACATACAGATACTTACCTATGTTGATAGTAGATCAGTCCACTTCTCCAGTAGTATCCATGTGTGGACCCTGTTGAAGGAAAACATACTCACTAGCCAACTTCTTGACTTCTCCGGGACCCCTGCACCACTGTAGTCACAAATCAGTCTTCTGTTTACTTCTGGGGCTCCGCCCCAGACTGGGAGTTAGGCTCATCACCAGGCAATCATGGCCCGCCATCGGGATTTCCCGGTCCATGATTGGCTGGTGGGCGGTTCTATCACCCGGGTGCTGGTTTTATAAAATTCAGGGGAACCCTATTTGTTTTGCCCCTTGATTTTATGAAACCAGGACCAGCTCTTTGAGCCTGGGGCTGGGTATACTCAGGAGGGGGGACCCCACGCCATTTGTTTTTTCACTTTTTTTTACACAAAATCGCACATGTCTGAAAATACGCACATTTTCATAACTAAAAATCGCACATTATCAGGACTAAAAATTGCACCATATCACACTTTTTTGCCATGAATTCGCATCTCATTAGTCGTATTCCAGCAAAAAAATGCTATTTTAAAAAGTGTGATATGGTGCGATTTCGGAAAGTGCCTAAAAATCGCATTCCATTAAATGTCACCCTTTGTGTTAACCATCCTGGGCGTAGTGTCAGTAGATATAAATTACCTTAAAGTAAAGGATTAAAGGTGCCCTTACACATTACAATTATTGTAGACAATATTGTTTACAATATCGCATCTCATTGCATCACTGTTTTGCGATGAGATGAGATCTAGTACAAAAACATACTTTTTTCTAGTACATACTTTTTGTACTAGATCTCATCTCATCGCAAAATCGTGATGAGATGCGATATTGTATACAATATTGTATGCAATAATTGTAACGTGTATGGGCACCTTAAGCTCCCAAAAGGTATATACATACTGTACATAGAAATATAGAAAGATGCAGTAGGACGCAGTCCGCAGACAGGATACAAAGGGTAAAACTTAAGCAGACAAGTACATATATGTAAACGTAAACCTCTTCGAGATTAGAATACCACGTGGACCAGTATAAATCTGCTACAGAAGATATATTGTTCTATATGAGGTGCTTTGATCAGGCAAAAGTCTCAATGGTGTGTAAGCAGTTTTCTCCTTCCTGCAGGAGCCACAGCCACTTCTACCTACTGCCATTCAAAACTGACTCACTGGCAGTTGGTGTTTATCCTTTATTTGAATTTTTAACTGTTCTGCAGCCCCACCCCTGGAGCCGCCACTGGTTCTAAAAAAAAATTGTACACAGCAACAGAATTTATTTTTTCTTTCTAAATCAAAGAACATTTTTTGAGAAAAAAAGAACAAAAAAACCCCAGCTTTGTGTAAAATATAAATGAGAACAGAATACAGCTGGAATGATGGAATGATACTTAGTAAACCAATACCGTTTGACTTTGTCAGGATATTAACTTTATTTTGACTATTACTGGCCAGCTTTTCATCTGATTTTGCTTTCTTTGACTTTATTTTAGGCAAATGTCAAATTAACTTAATATAAATTCTGATTTTTGTTGTTGTGAAGATTGATTTAATAATTTAATGAATTTAAAAGAGCATCGGTTCACAGTTGCGTGAGGTGTTAGAGCAATTGTGTGTTATTATGCTTTAGTAAAGCTGTCTTCAATCTTCCTTCTGACCCCTTTTCTGTTTCTTTGGGGTCTGGAACATATCAGACAGGAAAGTCATTTAATACTGAGATAATTGCTCTAAAGGCACTGTAGGATTTCCCCTGAATGAACTTGATGGAGTAACTGTTATGTTCAAAGTGTCTGAAAGATGAAAACTCACTTCTCTGCTGGGTGTATTTGCACTCTGTATTGCCGTGCCTCCTTCCAATGACAATAAACTTTGCCATTAGTTGTGTAATTAATAAGCTCCATAGTTACTGTAAGCTAGAACACAAATTGTTTGATCCCCTAATTTTCCCATAAACTTCAATTCCACCCAGAAATGAACACATGTAACAAAGCAATACAGTAAGGATCTAGGAAGGAAGTTCTTTTCAGACACTGCTTGATACATTTCAGGCTAGTTTCAGAGGAATGAAGAAACAATGTCTCTCCTAACAGCGGGACATGGATTGTAACAATACATAAGACTAATTTATTTTGCAGTTTAGAATCTGGAAATGTAATTTTTTGGCTTTGCAGATCACTGTAAAAATCATCACTAAACGTGCATAATATTTCATTCCAACTTTAAGTTTGCAAAACAATGACTCAAAACAAATGGCCAAGATGCATATGTTGTTTGTTTTAAATAGTCAATGTTTATTAGGAAGTTGAAATTGTTCTAGTAAACAATTGGTAGCAATTTGTAATGTTTGTCCTAACTTATTCAAAGACGGGATCCATGCTTTCTTAAAACCCAACCCCCCCCCAAAAAAACAGTCTTAATATACTGTACATAGAAACTCAGACCATCATGATCTCTGCTTCCATAATCCAAATAGATATAAGTGGAGTTGTATCAAGTTTTGAAGAGAGGTAAAGTGGAGAGAGACAAAGTACCCACCATTCAGCTTCAAACTGCCATTTTACAGGCCAGTTAAAAAAATACAGTTAGGGGCTGATTGGCAGTATATCTCTCTCTAGGTGAACCTTGACATGCTAGAGTGGGAACAAACATTCATTGGGTATTTAACAACTTAAGAAGTGGTAGACAAGGTCATGAAAAGCAAGTCAGGTCAAGTGTGACACGGAACTGAATTACTAAAAGCAAAGCAGCAAAACGGATTTACCTAGATGGCTCAAAATAAATTGAATCTTAGCAGAGCCCAGGGTGTATATTTAATAAAGTGCAGGTTTATACAAGTCGAAATGAAGCTGGTCTACGAAATTGAGCAAAAAATTAGCTCCTAGAAGGTGCTACACTGTTATGTTACAGGAAGGGTTTGAAACATGTCAGGTAGGAGATGATTGTTTGGTTGTTTATCACTCTCCACTTTATCTCTTTTGAGTATTGATACATCTGGCCCTCAGTCACACTAGGGGGTACATTTAGGAAAGTGAGTCTTTAAAAGTAAATATATTGCCCATAGCAACAAACAGGTTCTAGCTTTTTTCCTCTAGATTCACTTTTAAAAAACTCATACTTTAGTAGGACTTATACTTTATAAAATAATGTACAGTATAATAAAAATGTAAGCGCCTTGAGCCCTGTTGGAGAAAGTGCGCTATATAAATTAAACTAACTTACTAATAAACATGGTATTGGTTTTTTTTTAGGTCTTATAAGGTGAATGGCTGCTTAACTATATTGTTTATATATTTTATATTGATATTTTTATTCCACTATCACTTTTTTCAATTTTGTTTAGAGTATTGAACACATTTCTGCCTTTAATAAATATGTCTTTAGAAGTAAGTTTGAGAAAACTGTGTAGGTGGTTTGTATTTGGTTCAAATTGCCTAAAAAGATAAATTGGGTGGTGGGAATCTAATTCGGTTGCCTGATTGAATGGATTTTTAATAAGATAGAGCATGCAGCCTGAAAAGTTCTATTACTGGGAATGGAGCAGGGTTGAGTTGAGTGTGGGCAAATCTCTAAGGAAGCTTAGAAGGCCAGCAGAGTTGAAAGGTAGAATAGTAATCTGAAAGACAGGTTGGGTTAGAATCGCTTTCTTCAGAGTAGTGTCAATAACAACATGCTTCAATAGTGAAGGAAAGGTACCTGAGAATGTAGAATAGGAACTGAGCAGAGTGTTGTTCAGAGAAGCTATACAGTGCATTGTGTCATTCTGGATCTCATCAATCCTTATCTTGAATTAAGGAGAAAGATCTTGGTCACTGATGGTAAACAGATGGTTTTGTTTGGAATGTATGAATATAGATTTACATGTATTAATGAGGAATGTGAGGATACAAGCTTCAGTAGCAAGATACATTGGATATATGATTATCAATGTCCAGAGTATTTCATTGGATGGAACATTTTGGAAGTCATTACAAATGAGAGGCTTTTACCAAAATATTTGTACGCATCTTGTCTCTTTAGTATGTACTTGCTGAGATTATGGGGAAATTAGTTTGGAGACGCATTGAAAATGTGGATATTAAATGATGATAAAATCATCCAAGATGTTGGTGGGCATGTCCAACAATGGACTGGAAATAGAATAGCATGTAGCGGAACAGTTGGCGGAAATTTGCAATGTGGTAAAAAATGTCCCTCCTGTCACCCCATTGTGAAAGGGCTTCAGGTGAGTAGGACAGGGTTAGGGGGGGGGGTGCGGGCAGGCGGCGGGGATCCCGGGGGAAGCGATGGAAGCGTCGTCGGAAGGGGACACGCGCACCTCTCATGCGCGCGTGTCCCCTTCTCGCTAAACAGATGGCGCTGGCGGGGGATGGCGGCTGGTGTCGCCATCGCCATCCCCTGCAAAGATGGGACCTGCCCCATCTGTATATCGATCAAATGTATACATTTTATTTTTTTAACTTACAATATTTTATTACATTTTTTTGTTGACAAAAATGTAACATACCAAAACATTTTACTGTAAATTTTATTAGACCAGTTAGATTTGCAATCAGGCGCATTTCTCAGTTAATTCAAATACAAAACATGCACTGAAAAGCTATTTAACCATATATAAACCATTTGCTATGTAGCAGAGCCAAAGGATATTGTATTTTATTCCTAAAGGAAATGAGTTCAGTAGTTTTGGTAACTTTGTGTACAGGCCTCAGTATTCAGTGATTTTCTTGAAAGTGGTTATAGCTGGAAGACAAGATGTTCCCATAGAAAAGAACACATTGATTTATTTGTATATATGCATTGTGACACAGACACCTTGCGGATGAGGCTCACACTGTAGCTTTGGCTGTAACAGTCTGTTTCATTTGTCAGGACTGCAAACAATTTTCGCACAAATAAAAATGATCCCTTCTTAACAATCCCTAGTACTGCTGTATTTAACAGAGTCCATCTGGTCTGGCATTGATCACCCTGCCCACAGGAAACACAAACATTTACACCCTGAGGGCCAGATATATCAATCTTCAAAAAGTGATAAAATGGAAAGGGATAAACGGCTAGCCAATCAGCATCTACCTGCCATGTTACAGGCTGGTTGTTTATTACTCTCTACTTTATCACTTTCTGAAGTTTGATACATCGTGCCCTAAATATGGATGGACATCGGAAGCCTGCCACTGAATGTTTTTCTGACTTCTGGGCAGAGCCAGATTAAAAATGGGCCTGATGGAGCTGCAGCTCCAGGCCCACTCTCCAAATAGCCTGGCCCCACATCGCTAGCCCTGGGAACCAGAGATAACACCGGGCAAAGATGGAACATTTTCCCCATAGGATAACATGGGACCCGCTAATTCCAATCCACACCCGGTACCAATGGATGCCAGTTCCCCCTCCAGCATCGCAGAAGCTCGAGGTTTATTTCAGTTGAACCTAAATCACTGGGCCTTCAATCTGATATCAGGCTGGTCCATATGGGTTAATTAGTTCCAGAGATATTGCGGGTAAACCGATTTTTTTCATTTCTGAAATGTAATTTCATGGCTGTTCATATTGTTTGAGGACAGATTTCTCTGGAACCAAAAGACCCAGTTTCACAGGTCCAAAGTTATTCGAAACCCTCTCAAAAGTTCTTTAATATGATACTGGTTTCATATAAATGGGTCAGTTGGTTCTGAAGATATAGTCGGTTGGTTAAAGGGGGGGGGGGGGGGGGTTCCTCTCCCCCTAACACCAGAAAATGCAGGGTCTAGGCTGGTCTAAAAGGGGCCAGCCCGGGGATGTCCCTGCATGATCCTGGGACCATATTCCCAGGTAAATCCCTGGATTTTTGGAATATTATTTCAAACAGCTGGAACCTGCAATGCTCTGAATACAGCCAGGCAGCCCCCTGCTTTTTACCCGGCTGTCAATGGCTGTCACTTCTGCCCTGCGGCAGCTGTCCCCCCAGTTACCGCGAGCATGTATTCCCCCTTGGCAATGAGCATGTAATCCCACATGGCAATGAGCATGGAACCCCTGGTAATGAGCATGGAACCCCAGGCAATTAGTATATAGGTAAGCAGCACTTAAGTAGCATAATTTGTAATAGGCATTATGGTGTTTGGCATAGTACGTAATGGACATTATGGTGTGTGGCATTATGGTGTACATTTTTAATGCACGCCTTGGGTGCGCAATGCCCCTGTTTATGAAGCACATTGTGACTTTTTGCTCAATCCGTTTGGTACAGTATACTGTGTATTTTGGCTCAATCCATGTGGCAAAATGTGAATTTTGGCTCAATCGGTGTGAATTTTGGCTCATTCCATGTGGCATAATGTATAAGAGGCTAGTATAGTATAAGGGGGTTACTATTGTGTTGCATGATTTGTATAAGGGGTATATGGTGTGGTAAACTTAGGTGACCACATACAAGGTGCTGAAATGTTGTCTACCAAGTTTTGGCTTTCAGTATTTTTTTATGACTGGAATGCCGCCTCACCCCGCAAGTATCTTAGGACATCAGCATCCTGCGGGTGCATCTTTGGAGGGCACCCGACACTATATCTCCCTGCATCCTGTGAGTGTCGGAATTTGTAATATATATGCATTAAACTGCACCAGCTCTTTTCTTAATAAGTTTGGAGCCTATTGCGTGCCACCCACTTTCCTGCGACCATATAGAATGAACAGAATGAACTCACCCCTAAGGAGGTAACCCAGATTTTGGACACCGGAGTGCCGGGGAAGATATTGTGTGTGTGTATGTACTGTGTGTGTGTGTGTGTGTATATATATATATATATATATATATATATATATATATATATATGGTACTTGTTTCCTATCTGGGCGCCCAGGTTTTCTACGTACGGCACCGTAATGAAATCGGATCGCATCGCATCGTACACATACACGATACTGAACGATGCGATGCGATCCGATTCGATTTCCCATAGGAAACAATGTGAAATGGCTCAATTTAGCCAAATTCTCATAGGAACAATAGTAAATGGGCCAAAAACACCCCTGAACATTGAAATGTCTCCCCAAAAGTAGTTGACGCCACCCCGCCATCAACGTGAACCCGAAGCGTGGCGAGCGCAGCGAGCCCGCGAGGGGCGGCGGTACGCGTCCTCCGACCTTTTCATGCCCTACTATCCACTAGGGCGTGGAGTGAGAATAGAATAGTGTGGCGAGCGCAGCGAGCCACCGAGCCCGAAGCGTGGCGAGCGGACGCGGATACCTTCACAGTTATACGCGTCCCCTCGCGGGCTTCCCAGGTGTCCATGGCGACGCGGACACCTGGGAAGCCCGCGAAGGGACGCGTTTACCTGTGAAGGTATCCGCGTCCCCTCGCGGGGCTCGCTGCGCTCGCCACGCTTCGGGCTCGGTGGCTCGCTGCGCTCGCCACACTATTCTATTCTCACTCCACGCTGACGTGGATAGTAGGGCATGAAAAGGTCGGAGGACGCGTAACGCCGCCCCTCGCGGGCTCGCTGCGCTCGCCACGCTTCGGGTTCACGTTCATGGCAGGGTGGCGTCAACTACTTTTGGGGGGACATTTCAATGTTCAGGGGTGTTTTTGGCCCATTTACTATTGTTCCAATGATAATTTGGCTAAATTGAGCCATTTAACATTGTTTCCTATGGGAAATCGAATCGGATCGCATCGCATCGCATCGTTCAATATCGTGTATGTGTACGATGCGATGCGATCCGATTTCTCTACGGAGAATAGCATGGTGCGCAATTAACTTAGCGGGCGCCCAGATAGGAAACAAGTACCATATATATATATGTGTGTGACTTACAAAGCAAAACTCCAGTTTCAGTTTATTAAATGTTTTTTTTAAGTCTAAGTACCTCTACCTTGGCTATATATATATATATATATATATATATATATATATATATATATATATAGCCAAGGCATATATATAGCCAAGGCATATATATAGCCAAGGCATATATATGTCGACTAGTTTCGGAGCATAAAGCTCCTTCATCAGGACAACTGACGTGAAGGCAATACAAACAGTAATGTGCAGAGTGTACTGTTTGTACTGTTTGTATTGCATTCACATCAGTTGTCCTGATGAAGGAGCTTTATGCTCCGAAACTAGTCGACATCTCTTTTTGCTGACATGCCTGTTAGATGATTTGAAATACAGTTTATTCACATATTTTGGAGAGTGTCGCCTCCTGTCTTCACTTAGCTTCAAGGAACTACCTGGAGAATCGCTTATATACTAATATTGTGGAAGGCACCCCTGCAGCTGCATCCAACTGTCCCAAGTGCCGGTCCCGTGCTCACTATAAATATATATATATATATATGTGGACAGAGGACTGGCACTTGGTACACCAAGGGTTAATTGAGCAGGGTGCCTTCCAAAATGGTAGTATAGGAACGTATCTCCAGGTAAATGAAAAGCAAATTTTCCAAATAAGAGAAAACAGGAGGCGGCACTCTCAAATAAGTGGTCAATTATATTCAATCCATAACAAGTGAAAAAGAAGAAGTCAGCATATTGGTGTCGACAAGTTTCGGAGAATTGCGCCCCTTTCTCAGGACAACTGACTAGATAACAATGGCATATATATATATATATATATATATATATATATATATACATATATATGCCATTGCACTCTTTGGCTGGAGGTAGTGTGCATATATATCGTCCAATGCTATCAGTGCTGGCGATACATGGTCGGCACTGCAGCCCAAAGTCTGCAGCCACCGCTGCAAGGTAAGTATATCTGCAGCTTCTATTTTCCCACTTTTCTGTGCCAAGAGCTTGCATATGCCAACCTATTTGTCATTTTCTACCCTATACTAAACCCTTTGCATTTTTTCCTATTCCAGCCCCCTGCCTTTTCCAGGCATATGTAGTTATTTAAAAGTATTTACACAAATAGAGACAAACCCATGAGCAGACCACCCAACCAGAACACTGGTCACGCCCCCACATTATTAGGTGCTGGCCACAACCCCTTTTATTGCACATAATAGGCCCTTGATCATTTTCAGCTCCAGGCCCATTTCGACCTTAATCTGGCACTGCTTCTGGGTCTTTGCAGCAAAACCATTCATTGGTATAACCATCAATGTTTACACTGTGTGCAGAGCTTACCATCACACACACTGATTCTTTATTTTATTTTCCATGTGTTGGAACTTATAACTTACTTGAACTAAAAAATTGCCAAAAATACAATATAGACTCATTTTCAACATCACATACAGCATGCACACATCTATAGATGACAAAGAGTCATAAAAAATTTCTTCACTTCCAGACTCAGTAGGCATAAGGGAAAGATTCCACTTTTATTTATTAGAAACTTTAGTTTGGTGACATTGCAAATGGAATTGAGGGTAAAATGTGCTTTTTTGCAGATGACACAACAGGAGGGGTAAAACAAATGATTGATGATCTAGGTAGATTAGAGGAATGGTCAAGAGCATGGCAACTACAGTTTAATGCCAAAAAAATGCTAAATCATAAAAAGCACCCACAATGTGCCGCTGATGGGTCCAACCTGACAGATTGAACCTGCAGCAGGTTCAATCTGTAAGGTCCGACCCGATGCGCACAGGACCGCACATCAGGTCAGAGGGAATGTCAAACACATCCGATTTGGTCCGATTTCTTGTCCAGATCCATTGGGATCATGCGAAATTAGGCCAAATCGGATAAGTGTATGGGTACCTTAAGTGAGTTAATATGTGTGGCAACAGCAGTCTTTGAATGATTTTCTAAAACAATAAATAGTCCACTTGGCAACAAAAATAAAAATGTTCTCCAACTCTCCAAGGGTCATTAATTAACCTGGTATAAAACTTTTTCTTAAAGCCTGCCCTACTGAAGCCACACTAACATAGCGCCAAGTAGGTTAAGTGTCCTCGTCCCATCCCATTCTCTCTCTCTCTACTAGGCACTACGGGGCAGATTTATTAAGCTTGGTGAAGGGATAAAATGTCTGTTTTTTATCACCGGCCAATCAGCTCCTAAATGTGAAGTTACAGGCTTGGTTTGAAAAATAACAGGTAGGAGCTGATTGGCCGGTGATAAAAACCAGGCGCTTTATCACTTCACAGAGCTTAATAAATCTACCTCTACACTGACTTCTATGAAAAATAAAAAAAACGTAAATATATACTTACATATATGTGTGTGTGTGTGCATATATTTATATATAGCCAAAACTGGACCGTGGTACCCTCAGCAGATAATTTTACATATGTACTGTATATGAGAAAAGAACTGCGGCACTGACAGTTTAGGTGAAAAAAATATGTGTATTGGTCACACCATTTTGTGATCAGCAATCACCTTGAAAAAGAGGCTTGAGCCTCAAAATGTCAGAATGGGATGTGACCAAAACACTTTATTATTATTTTCACCAAAACCGTGAATGCAGCAGTTATTTTCTTAAATATAATAAATGTTCATAGTGAAATAATTCGACAATGAAAATATTTTTGTATAAATTGGCACAAGTTAATACTTACATCCAGAGCTTGCGTCATGTAAAATTCTGTATAATAGTGGCATACTTTTCAATCGTACACAGCTAGATGAGGTGGTAAGCTTCGCCTCGTTTTCCACACCTGCTACAATATGCTAAAAATTTTATGGGCAAGTATATTTATATGTTGGCTATGGAGGACAATCATATACTGTATATTATGGTGTATAGCATTGTGGTCCAGGCTTTGTTATGGAAGCCATGCACTGAGTTATAGATACACAATCACCAGCTGGTTTCCATTAAAAAAAAAGTGACACGAGTGGGGGTTTCAGGTAAAGATCAGTGAAGCAACAGAGAAAACTGGTAACCTTCACAAACTACGTGACCCTCCTAATGGCTGATTCTGCTGATTGCATTTCCTCTTCTCATTTAACAATTCCATTTTCCTTGTTATATAGTATATAACTACTTAAATAAATGTTTGCGTTATTGAGGATTTCATTTGGCCCCATTACTGCATACATTTCTGTTTTAATGTTGATTTTGTTCTGTTAGGGTTCTCTCTGTAACCATTTTTCCAGCAGTACACACTTCAGTTTACCAGATTAGTAACACAAAATAATACTGAAATCTCTTCACCTACCTTGTTGGTAAATACTTAAAATGCTATAAAATAAACAAAATTGCCTGGAGAGTCCAGGAGTCTAATATTGTTTGGCTGACTGTCATGGGCAGCATGGATGGTGTAGTGGTTAGCATTACTGCCTCACAGGGCTGAGGTCATGGGTTCAATTCTCACCATGGCCCTAACTGTGCGGAGTTTGTATTTTCTCCCTGTACTTGCATGGGTTTCCTCCAGGTACTCCGGTTTCCTCCCACAATCCAAAAATATACTGGTAGGCTAATTGGCTCCCAACAAAATTAACCCTAGAATGAATTGTGCGTGCACATGTCGTAGGGAATATAGATTGTAAGCTCCAATGGGCAGAGACTGTTAAAATATTTCCTTTGTAAGTGCTGCAGAATATAGGGGTTATTCTGGTTGATTCCCAAGGCTGCAAATTCGCCCGGCGAATGCTGGGCCGCCTGCCCCCCTCGCAGCGTGTGTTTGCATGCACTGGCTGCAAATGGATGTTTAGCGTAAAAATTAATTTGTAGGCTGCGGGGGAACACCCACATCATTGATGGTTGGCGACCTCCACCCGCACCCCTCCAGGCCCGCCCCTACACGCACCCTGCCCGCACAATCGGGTGCTAGCGCCCAACAAACACCCAGTTCGCTGTGGCCGCACGCACCCTGCATCTGCACATGTGCGAACTCACGGGAAAGCAAATAAACCTGAATAACCCCCTATGTGTCTGTTACAGTATATATGAAACTTGCAAACAGTTGCAGAGCTCACTGGGATGTGGACCTGCAGTGTTGAGTTTTTATTGGCCCCAGGTATAATCTGACACTGCTTCCAGGGCCTAATTAGCAATGGGGTGGATGGATCTGCAGCTCTTGCCCTCCTAATAAAAATATGCCCACGGTCATGACAGCAATGCTGATCACCAGACACCAACTGGCCACATGGTTGGCCATAGATCATAAGTATTAAATTGTGTTTCTATTTTAGACATCTGTGCAATTTTGGACTTTTATATATGTAGGGTGATCTTAGGCTCGGGAGGACTCGGGTGCCTGAGCACTCCCGAGTCCCCCCGAGCAGCGCCGACCATACCCAAGCCTGCCGCCAACGTCACTGTAAAATGAGTGACGGTTGGCGGGCAGGCGGGTCAGGGGACCTCCGGCGCACCGATCGCCAGAGCAAAGGTGATGGGGGGACTGGGGGGACTGCATGTTTGTGACGGGGGTGTGCTGTAGAGGTGGGTTCTACATGCAGTATGGGTTCTACATGCCGATATGGCACTGGCCTCACCTCTTCTACTTCTCATAATAGGCCCTTGAACATTTTCAGCTCAATGCCCATTAGACCCTTAATCTTAGCCTCCAACAAGTGGCTCCCCTAAACACATGCCTAGTGGGAAATGGACCACTGCACACACTGTGCATCCCGAGTGAGCATCTAAAGTTTGTTGCTGTGACATTGAAAAGCACATCCTGCATAAGTACTGTACCTTAGAATAACCTACATTACTATATTGATTAAAATTGTTGTAAAATTACAGATTTATGCCTGTATATATGACATACAGTACAGGGTGGCCATAATTAAACTTGACCTATTCACCGCTATCTGCACCTTGATCTAGCAACCGGAATATAACCAAATTTGGAAGGCAGACTGATTACTATAGGACAAGGATAGTTGGATTCATCAGGAATGAATCTTAGTGCGACAATAGCGGGAATATGGTGTTGTGCAATGTGAAAACAAACAGTGTAAAAAATGGACAGACAAATGAATAACAAAACTAAACTGTAATGAACAACTTCCTATATTCAGTGTGTGATTGTGGACGTATCTGCATACGAAATGTTACTTTACAGTGTAATATAGCATATTGTATGCAGATACACCTGCAGTCACATACCGAATATAGGAAATTGTTAATTACAGATTAGTCTTGCATATCATTTTAATCAGCAGAAGCTGCTTGTGCTTACTTTTGCACAACAGGACACTAAGGAGGTTATTCTAGTTGATGCGTAAATTTCCGAATTCTTTCGGAGTGGACCGCACGCCTTGCTGTGCGGACGTCGTACGAAGAAACGCCCATCGGTCCTCCGCATTCGGACGGACTCACTCTTTAAGAAGAGGGCGTGTTTACGGACGACATCCAAACCTTGCGTGTGCGGTGGACACACACATATTCTGCACGGTCTTACAGCGTCTGCACGGTCTTACAGCGTCAGAACGGACGGGAACCTGCCCGTGCGCACCGATGCTGTGTATTTCTGCAAAACATACTACTATCATCGGAACTCATACATCACACACATGACACACTTATGCAATTAGACTACCTCATTAAAAAGGGATTGTTTTTAATGGTCATCTATTATTTTTCGAATTGATCATTAAACACATTACTACCACTTTAGATTAACCCTTACATCCTGCAAAGTTCCAAACATTCTTTCTTGCCCCTTTACGCCCATGTGTTATGTATGCATGTATCATAAATTATTCTTCAAATGCAAACACACACACATACACACCAACACACTATGTACATCTTTACATTACCCTTCACTTTCAAGCACTTGTATGCAACTTGTATGGACCAGTAATGGTCCATTTAGGCTGCAATGGTTCCAATTGAAGCAATGAAAAGAGTGTAATTAATGAGTAATGAGTAGAGGAGTGGATTGTATTGTGTTCAGCTGACTGTGGTTCAGGTGCGGCTGTACTAATTGGGTGATCCGAATGCCTAGCGCATGACCGAGTGGTGTCCGCAAAGTGAAACTTGCTTATGAAGACCGCATATTTCCTGGTTGTTGGTTCGTTTGCAGTCGGTGTTCTGTCCGAATGCATGCCTACCAGAATTAGTGCACTCCCTCGTGTACGTCCATGTTTACGCCCAGTTTAGCCCACTTTGAAACTACGCCCCTGTGTACTTCCGGATGACGCCCATATTACGCCCATATTTTCCGAGTGAATGCGGTTCACATTTCTGTACGGTATTAGTGAGAACGAGTACGGAGACTGTGCGTGGCACATGCGCATAGCGTTGCCCACGCATGCGCAGACGGCTAAAAAACGCCATCCGAAAGAATTCGGAAATTTACGCATCGACCAGAATAAGGCCCTAAGTGATGAAGGACATATGTTATCTATAATGTGACTTATAGCGCACAAAGAATAGATGTATGGACATATCTGTGCTTTTGTGCCTAATCCGGTACATTGCTGCAAGCATAACACAGTGGTAAGTTACCCGCCCTTCTGAGTCTGACCAGCAGCTTGCACAAGATTGCTCCACAATAAACTTCATTTAACCATACAACTTACATGAGGCCTCATAAAAATGCCCCAACTGTCCTTAAATACAGTTTTTACCTCACAATTGACCTTGTGGGCCTCTTGGGTCGTGCTGCCAGTTCATAAATGACTCTCAGCTTCTATGTATTTATATGCAAACCACCCAGGAATCATAAAGAACACAGATTTTGAATGCCACAAGTTTTCACAAGCAGAAGAGTACTTGTAACAAAATTGCACCTGGTTGAAATTAACTGTGGGTGCATTAGAGATTTAGCGCTCATTTCCACTTGCAGCTTTCGTTTATTTTGTTGTGTGCAGCAAAACTGCACAAAACCCATCTGTTTGGGCATATTCTCCTCACATATACTCAGCATCCAGTATACTGAAGGCAGAATAAACATTGTGAGTAACCATGGAATATGTCACAAGCTGCCTAATACAATATTACAAGGTGCACATAGGGCCTTATTCAGATCTGAGCTCAGTACAAATTTGTTCGGAAAATGGGCAAAACCATGTGCACTGCATGTGGGGCAGATGTAACCTGTGCAGAGAGAGTTTGATTTGTGTGAGTTATTTTGTTTCTGTGCAGGGTAAATACTGGCTGCATTATTTTTATAATACAATTTAGATTTCAGTTTCAGCACACCCCACCCAAATTTAACTCTCTTTGCACAGGTTACATCTGCTCCACCTGCAGTGCACATGGTTTTGACCATTTTCCAAACAAAGTTGTACTGAGCTCAGATCTGAATAAGCCCATAGTGCACAGAGAAAGTGATGATTGCACCAAGGAGAATTCTTTTATTTCCATAGATTTATATGAATGCACATGCATGAAACCGGATGTTTGTAAATGGATTACTAACAAGGGTTTTGGTGACTCTAGGCCCCTATTCACGGGCCTGATTCAGAACTGTTCAGTGGGCTGCATATGTTCGCAGCCTAGCAAACAAGTAAACGCCAAACACCCGCCCCGCGGCACATATACCCACATTTGCATGCGAGGGAATATGTACGCTTGCACATCCCCTTGCATATTTCCGCACAGGTGAAAAATCACAAGATGGTCACTGACCATCAATATTTTTTTTTTTCCGTTCGCAGATAAAAGTCAGTCTAAATGTCCATCCGCCCCTGGCAGGTATCGACACACCTGTGTGTGCAGGGGAACACCCAGCTTTTGTATGCTGCAGCCCCCTTACTGCCCCCCTCCCTCCTACTATGAAGTGAACTAAAAATTAAAAGAGGTGATGCTGCCCATGGGAACCAATCAGACTCTCAGCCAGATGCACTAAGGGGGAAATTTACTAAAGGAAATTTGTAAAAAAATAGGTGTATTTGTATCCAGAAATACACTTATTTTTGACATGTACTACCCCGAAAATACGGCAATTCATATTCGTATTGATAGCACATCAATACAACTACGAATTGCTGTATTTTCGGGATAGTAAATGTCAAAAATAAGTGTATTTCTGGATACAAATACACCTATTTTTTACAAATTTCCTTTAGTAAATTTTCCCCTTAAGCTTCAAAAGTGATAAAATGGAGAGTGATAAAAAAACCAGCCAATCAGCTCCTGTCTGACATTTTTCAAACCCAGTCTGAGACATAGCAGTTAGGAGCTGATTGGATGGCAGTTTATCACTCTCCATTTTATCACATTTGAAGCTTACTGCATCTGGCCCTCTGTATGTAATTTTCTAGGATGTAATAGAGAAATGATAAACAGAATCTGATTGGTTGCTATGTGCATTGTGCAACATCCCCTATTTAATTTTTAGAAGTTTTAGTACATTTAACCCCTATAGTGTCAGTATTTAAAATGAGTATTTTGTGTATGGGGAACAGATGTGTGTGGCAACAAACGCAACTGAATGTTAGTCTGTGTCTTATTATGTAATTGTGTGGGAAATCTACTAAGATGTGTATTCTACTTCACATGTGATGTTGCTATGGGCAACCAATCAGATCCTGTGTATAATCTTAGAGGGTGCTAAATAATTAAATAGATTCTGATTGGATGCCTATAACAACATCACATGTGAAGTAGAATACACATTTTAGTAAATTCCCCCCTGTATATCTAGATTTAATTTTTATAGCACCAAATCAATAGAAGTAGAGAACTGTTGGACCTGCTGTTATACATTGCTAGGACTCCTACCTAAGTGGCCCATTTATAATTGAATATTTGAAGCTTAGTTTCAATGGGGCAGATGTATTAAGCCTTAACAAGAGATAAATGCCAGGGTGATAAGGAGAGATAAACACCCAGCCAATCACCTCCTTACTGACTTTTTTCAAACACAGCCTGTAACATGGCAGCTAGCAGGTGATTGGCTGGATGTTTATCTCTCTTTATCACCCTGGCATTTATCTCTTGTTAAGGCTTAATACATCTGCCCCATTGTATCAATGTATCACAAAGTAACCGCAGCAGTTTTCTCTGCAATCCCTCCATTCCTGCCAGCATCCGAAACCTCCATAGCTGTAGCCTATGGGCCACACATCGCAAATTTAGCTGGCAGAGGGTTCTCTTGGAACCTACCCTGGCAATGGCTGCTGCACATGTGTAAGATTTCCAGCAGCACTCATGAGTACATCGCAGGGATGGTCTCCTTTCGCAGCCACTGTTCCTTCAGGTACTAAATAACAAATTGTGCTGATTCAATCGCATTTTACAATGCCATTCTAGACACTAATATCATGCCCAGATTGTATTGAATATGTAATTAATAATAAAAAAACCTAAATCATACTTGCGGCAGTTGCCTCTTCGGGAAAAGTCCAGAGAGTAGATCCACATCTGCACTTCGGGGGGTGTGAGGACAAGTCTGGCATCACAAGCCCTGCCCCCAATTGCAATTTGTGGGTCCGCGAGGAAGGGGTGGGGCTAAAAATTAAACAAAATTATGTGATTTGCATAATTTTAGTCCCGCCCACTCTCACGGACCTGCAAATTTTGGAATTTGTTTCAGTGGGTCAGGGGGGAGGTGGGAGCTTTGGGGAGCATGTGGGAGACTTGCCCACCTTCCCTGGGGGCTGGAAGGGGAAGGAGGGCAGGCAAACAATTCTACCATCTTGTTCCACAAAACTATATGCCCCAGTGAAAATCTCACTATATACAGCCCTGCAGAGGAAGGTAGGAAGCTGCTCAAACTGGCATCATCTGTTGGTAGATACTTTAACTGCTGTAATATAAACAAAACTGCCTGGAGAGTCTCGGAGACTAATATGGTTTGGCTGACTCTCATGGGCAGCACGGATGGTGTAGTGGTTAGCATTACTGCCTCACAGCGCTGAGGTCATTGGTTCCATTCCCACCATCGCCCTAACTGTGCGGAGTTTGTATATTCTCCCCATGCTTGCGTGGGTTTCCTCAGCGTACTTTGGTTTCCTCCTACAATCCAAAAATATACTGGTAGGTTAATTGGTTTCCAACAAAATTAACACCAGAATGAATGTGTGTAGGTGTACATGTGGTAGGGGATATAGATTGTAAGCTCCACTGGGGCAGGGACTGATGTGAATGTTCAAATATTTTCTCTGTAAAGCGCTGCGAAATGCAGCAAAATGATGTGATTTGCGCCATTTTAGTCCCACCCTCTCCCGCTGACCTGCAAAGTCTGGAATTTGTTTCAGGGGGTCTGGAGGGAGGCAGGAGCTTTGGGGAGCATGCGGGAGACTTGCCCACCTTCCCGTGGGGCTGGGAGGGGGGTCCAATTTTTGGGAGCCTCCTGGTAATTCCAGGACGGTAGGCAAGTATGCCCTAAATTCTGCCATCTTATTCCACAAAACTATATGCCCCAGTGAAAATCTCGTTATATACAGCCCTGCAGAGGAAGGGAGGAAGCTGCTCTGTCTGGTCATTAGCTATTGCACATGTGCAAAAAAACAGGAAAAAAATACAATTACAAAACTTGTTTAATGGTTTGGTCCAAGCAGGAAGTTCTGCCTCTTGCTCATTCATAAAGATATTAGAAGTTAGATAAAAAGAAATTGACAAAGAAACGGAGGTTCTAAAGTGTTGACATTAAAGACACTGCACATTGGGGCCAATTCTGGTCTACTTTTAGTGAACCAAATTTGTCCCATGCCCCGATGGTCAGGGTTTGCGCAAGTGCATTTCTGCGGATGTGCGAACCCTGACTGTGCTCAGCCTCAGTGATTTACAATGTCACCAGGCCATTCGCAGCGTGGACGGGGGCGGTGGTGGGGCAGAGCCAGGGGAATGCGGAAATGACTAAGTATGCAGGGGTGGTCAGCTGATGTCACATGACATCAGTCACCCGCCTTGTCTTTGTCCCAGCGCCTGCAAATATAAGTCAGCTTCCACTGTCTAATATTTGTGACCACCATTGAATGATTTCTCCTGCAGTGGGCACATGCAAGGGGATGTGTCTGCATAACACATCCCCCACACATGGGCCCTTATTCTGGTTCGGGCGGTACGGCCCGCGTGCGGCCGTACCGCCGATGTTTTTCTTCTGCACATGCGCAGAGGTCAATCTGCGCATGTGCAGCCCCCTTCGCCGCAGACGTATTTCGTCCGCCGCAAAGGGGGCGTATAGGGGCGTGAGAGGCTTCATGCCCTCATTTCCCTATGTGTACGCCCCGCCTTTCATGGGCGTTCCCATGCAAACGCGGGGCGTATGCATGGTAATGAGGGCATGACGCAACTCATGGGGGCGGAAAGCTGACGTCGCCGGATGTCAGCTTTCAGCCCCCATACAAGCTACCACACGGACGATTGTCCGTGTGGTCTCAGCTTGCGGGAGCTGCCGGGGCGTGCGGACCTGCCTTCGATGGTCGACGACCATCGAATGCAGGGGGCAGCTCCCACCATGGTGGAGGCGTACGCCTCCACCATTTTTATGCGGATCGCCAGCCGTCCGTGTACGGACGGCCGTGGCGATCCGTAGGGTGGGCGGGGATTGGTTTGTGCGGCCGGAGCCCCGTGTGCGGCTCTGGCCGCACCAACCAGAATAAGGGCCATGGTTGTGAGCGGAAATGGTGGTGGGGGGAGGGGGCGGCTATTCACTGGGGCGGCATCACAAGGACTAGGTAAGCTGCAAGCTCCGCAGTTTACCAAGTCAATGAGAATCACCCCCTTTGTGTGAGTCTGGAGATTGCTGTCTACCAAGTTATTCATGTATGTATTCGCATACATATAGTACAATTGGATAAAAGAGTTGAGGGCTGATTCTTAGCCACAGTTGCAGGAAACACAGAATCACACAGAGCTTTTCATACATGGCCATGAAAATCCCATGACATTCCCACAAGTTAGGATGTTTCCGGGCACCCATTTTTCCAATCTTCCAAGTCCAGTGACAGTGACTTTGAGCACTAGGTGGTGCTTAGGTCTCTGACAAAAAGTTCCTGATGTTTTGCGCATGCGCAGTAGGGAAATGGCCAGCGCACTATTTTCCCAGAGACCTGTGCGCCACCTAGTGCTCAGTCATTGCCACTGCTGCTGTATGACTTGCAGAGACTGTTTAGGGCCCAGTCCTCTTTTAATATGATCCTGTATGCAAATATGTATAAAAATATGTATAAAGCCACTTCTGCTGATGCACTGTATACAAAGAGAGATCTGTGTTACTCAGAATCTGCCCGCGTGGACAGAGGAGATTCATCAGCTCCTT
Organism: Crinia signifera; assembly: GCF_055691185.1. Taxonomy (NCBI): domain Eukaryota; kingdom Metazoa; phylum Chordata; class Amphibia; order Anura; family Myobatrachidae; genus Crinia; species Crinia signifera. The sequence goes on along the minus strand of NC_139217.1, from coordinate 115,235,298 downwards.
CCCTCACTTAAATTGCCCTGTTAATAAAAAAAATCAAACAAAGCAAAGAAAATTTTGTAAAATTACATTAAAAAAGGTCATCAGTACATTTTTCACTTGGTACTAAGTTAACTTTTTATTGCTGATCATAGACACTACACCATCCCTTCAATTTCAACTTCCATCCATTTTTACACACAGGGCAGCAACATAGCACGGGGGTTACAAATAAAATAAAAACAAAGTGATGTCTAGTATTATAAAGATCTTCGCCTTTTTGGGGTAAATATTGGTAATCACACTAATTGTGTAACAATTACACGGGGAAGAAATGTGCCTTTGCCAACTCCAATTTTTCTTACAGTGGAGCAGGTATATTCTGGTAAGGCGATAAAGTGGAAGGTAATAGCGCACCAGCCAAAAACACCCTAACTATCATTTTTCAAACACAGCTGATTGGCTGGTGCATTATCATCTGCCAATTTGATCCAGATGCACTAAGATTCAAAAAGTGATACAATGGAGAGTGATAAATCACAGCCAATCAGCTCCTAACTGCCATGTCGCAGGCTGGGTTCGAAATATGCCAGGCAGGAGCTAATTGGTTGGTTGTTTATCACTTTTCATTTTATAACTTTTTAAAGCTTAGTGCATCTGGCCCCACTCAATCACCTTTACCAGACTTAATGCATCTGCGCCACTGAGTATCACATACTGTAAAACAAAAACACTTCTATTCTAATGTACTAACAAAAGGAACCATTCCTAGTTATGAACAATGTCTAAAGTGACTAGGTTATAGAGGCAGACACCCTGCCAGCAGTAGCAAATGCAGGATTTTTACAGGGGAGTTTCCAAATGTAATCCAGGATCTCCAAATCTGCAGTGCATTGGAGTAAGTATAGGAGTCTGCGAGAGTGGTAACAGCCCTGAAATTTTTTTGTATTTTTGTACACTGGATACAATATTAATATTACATAGTACAGACAGGGCCGGTGCAAGGCCCCGGAGCGCCCCAGGCGAGTCGGGGTGGGGGCACCCCGGTGCCGGGGGGGCGGTGTTGGTGGGGTACCTGTGTAAAAAACTTGCGGCGCCGGTGTCCCTGCAGTGCTGGAGCGGGCAGGGGTGTCCGTGCCGCGGGGGTACCTGCGGCGCTGTCATTGTGTATAAAGCTGGCGGCGGCCGGTGGGGTCCCTGCAGTGAATAGAAAATAACTAGCGATTCCCGCGCCGCCGCGCGCATAGCGCTAGTTATTTTCTATTCACTGCAGGGACCCCGCCGGCCGCCGCCAGCTTTATACACAATGACAGCGCCGCAGGTACCCCCGCGGCACGGACACCCCTGCCCGCTCCAGCACTGCAGGGACGCCGGCGCCGCAAGTTTTTTACACAGTTCACTAACCCTCCATGCTGGGGGTGAGGGGCGAACTGCCGCCCTCCAGGTGCCGGCGCCCTAGGCAAATGCCTAGAGCTGCCTAGTGGTGGCGCCGGCCCTGAGTACAGACAGCCTATTGTATAGGTCAGTGGTTCCCAAACTGTGCGCCTAGACTCCCTGGGGTGCCTCGGGACACTTGCAGGGGTGCCTCGGGTTGTTCGTCCAGGACCAATTCAAATTATTTATGATCAACATTTAAATAAGATAAGGGGTCAGGAAATGTTTAAACATGTCATAATAAATAAATACACAACTATAATAGAACCAGTGCTGCACTCACATTCTCCCATTTCATGGTAAGACTCCTGTCTCTAAATCCTAGCAGCTACTCTCTGGTACATTGTGATGTTTGAGGGCTCATATACACACATACAGTAAATGTGGTAGAAGAAGCTGGTACACTAGGCATGTGCAGCAGCTCTGCTCTGTCCCTTACACTGCATGATGCGGTGGCAGCTCTGTCGATCATATTATATACCAGTGCTATTGTTGTCATAATTGAAGTCACTTGCCAAGAGGAGGGGGGTTTCCGGGCAACCAGAAACCCCCCCCCCCCCGGCATTTGCATATGCCTGCAAGCCATAGAGTATGTCAACAAAATACAATCAGTGTAGCAATCCCAACTTATAACAACTGTGCATAAATGGTATTTACATGATGTATGCTTTGGTCATTATACTACAGGCTATAGTGAAAACTTGGTTGTTTGTGAATTGATTTCATTATTAAACTTTCAACAATATTTTAAGCTTCCATTTAAAAAAATATCCTCAAATGAAAATAGAACATAACACTCTTATACTACCTCCTATCTGTTATACAAATGAAAGTGACACATGAAAGTTAGTGTGTATTATTATTATTATAGTTGGTACAGGCTGTAGGTTGCTGTCCCTACATAAGACTAGGATGGAGATGTAGAGCTGAGTGCGCAGTCAGTGCCAGAGCAGTGATATACAGTAGTACTAGGAGGCAGCAGATGCTTACTGCAGTGCAATACAAGGAGCAGGCTTTGCCCTTGCCTGAGGATGACGTGCTTAGGACCAGGCACAGCTGTAGACAGGCAGAGCAGAGGCACTGCTTGTCTGTACTAGGAGGAGGGAGCACTGCAGGGACTGGGCTGCTGCTGCTGCCACCACACACACTCACTCACACTTGTTATTCCCATCAACTTTTCTCTGCTGCTTTCTCTCCCCTCTCTTATCTGTGCTCCAGAGGATTATATGATTTTCCAATTCAAAGAAGAAAAATAACAGCATCCAATAATGCAGAGCATGCACCTGATTCGGTGGGAAAGGACAGAGATCCAGCAGAAGAAAACCAGATGTGAATGGAAATATTAAAGGTCCCCCCCCCCCTCTTTTGCACATACTGTAGGACACTACAAGAGACAGGATACAGCATTGCTTCAAGGAAGGAGGGAGTTCTTTTCTGGATCTCAGCTTTACACTAGTCTGCCAGGTCATCTGGACCTTTAAAAAAAATCCAGTCCTTGCATTTAAACATGGACAGCAGACACAGGAGGACATAGGCACCGTCTGGGATGTGTGTGCCCTTCTTATAGAGGAGCTAAGTCTTGTATCACACTCACTGGCACACAGAGCACCTACCTATGCCCGGGCATGGCACGGGGAGAGCGCTGATGTGCCATAGCCAGCCGGAGGAATTGGTGCAGCTGCAGTGAGTGATGGCTGGCATAGGTAGACTAGGGTGCAGAGGTAGACGTGACAGAGTGATGGGGTGCTGCTGCCAGCTATTGCCTCTGCACCCTGTACTACTGCTGATGCTGCTCTGCATGCGCTGCTGCAGAGCTCAGGTGTACAACCTCAGCCTGGCCGTGGACGAGGGGCTGCCAGCGGGCACCCTAGTGGGGGACATCCGTGCGGGACTGCCCGAGGGGAGCCCAGGTGAAGGATTCTTCTTGTCGGAGGAAGGGGGCGAGTCCCCGGTGCTGCGGGACTTCCAGGTGGACACAGAGACCGGCATCGTGCGGACACTGCGGGTGCTGGACAGGGAGAGGAGGGAGCGCTACAGCTTTGTGGCCGCCACCCTGCAGGGAGACGTGGTGCAGGTGGAGATCCGCGTGCGGGATGTTAATGACCACTCGCCCACGTTCCCTGTGCCAGCCCTCCGGCTACAGGTGTCTGAGCTTACCCCCCCTGGCACTAGCTTCAGGCTACCTGCTGCCCGGGACCCGGACACTGGCCACTATGGGCTGATGGGCTACACTCTGCTCCGGGGCAGCAGGGAGGCAGCCTTCATCATTAGGTATGGGGATGGCACATTCAGTGTGGGCTCTGGGAAGGATGGGCCAGTAAGGGAAGAGTCAGAAGAACATGACCAAGGACCATGGGGAGCAGTGACTGGTGACTTGGCCAGGTTCCCTATACCTATGGGACAAGGTAAGGAGCCAGGTGCTGAGGGACAGGCACCTAGGGATTTGGAGTATGGAGAGGGACACTTCTATGGGGGTGAAAAGCAGGAATTTGTTGCAGAAGGCAATTCTGATCCTCATTCTGATGGCTATCTGTATGATTCATATACAGGGGGCAATGGTGACAGGTCAGGATCACATGAAGAAGCACAGGTAGAAAGGCCATATTCTACCCTGCACCCCTTAGACCTTGTACTGGTACACTGGCTAGACAGGGAAGAGCAAGATGGGTATCAGCTAGAAGTGGAGGCTTTTGATGGTGGCCACCCTCGAAGAACTGGGAGACTTTTCATAGATATTACTGTCCTAGATGCAAATGACAACCCCCCAAGCTTTGAGCAGCCTAAATATAATGGCTGGGTGTGGGAAAGTGCTCCAGTAGGTACCCCAATATGCACTGTGCATGCAACTGACCCAGATTTAGGGAGCAACGGTCAAGTCAGCTATAGTCTATGGTCTGATGAGGGTTATTTCACTGTTGAAGAAACAAGTGGGGTAGTAAGTATCAGTCGTCCCTTGGATAGAGAGCAAAAGGCCCTACACCAGCTAGTGGTCCAAGCTAAGGATGGAGGGATGCAGCCTGAGGTATCTAGTGTCCTAGTCATGATAAAAGTCCTTGATGTTAATGATAACAAACCCCAAATTGAAGTCACATTACTCACTGACAGTGGACAACCAGAAATATCTGAGGGCGCACAAGTTGGGGAGTATGTAGCACGTATTTCGGTCTCTGACCCTGACTTAGAGCTGGAGGAGCTACCCTCAGAGGCTGCTGAAGATAAAGACATAGTAGAACGTCCAGGGAAAAATCAATATAGAGGACCCTTGAGAGAAATCGATGGTATAAGAGGACAATCACTGTTAAATGCAACACCCGACTCTAATGAGGAACAGAGCAAAACATCTCAGAACAAAGAAAAAAATAGAAAAATGGTAGAAGCTGGACTCTTTGGGACAATGCAACATGTGTCAGTGTCTTTGGAAGGTGCGGATGGCTCCTTTTCTCTTCGTCCTGCTGGATCTCAGATATATTTTCTATGTGTTGATGCTCCTCTTGACCGAGAACAAAAAGATTTATATGAGCTGCGGGTGTCTGCTACAGATTCCGGCTCTCCTCCTTTACAGACTCTAAAAACACTACTTTTGAGAATTGCTGATTTAAATGATCAGTCCCCTGTTTTTAAGCATCCTGAAGGCTACCAGGCCACAGTATCAGAAGCAGCACCTCCAGGCACTGCCTTGCTTACAGTTAATGCACAGGACTTAGATGAAGATGGCCCAAACTCTAGAATAACCTACACTCTCCAAAATAGCACTTCTTCCTCATCTTTTGCATTAGAACCACAAACAGGGATCCTAAGCATTATTAAACCACTTGACTATGAGGCAGAAACTGTATTGAACTTGGTTGTTATAGCTACTGACCATGGGAACCCTCTACTGTCCTCCAGTTGCCAAGTGACCATAATGGTTGAGGATGCCAATGACAATGAACCGGCCTTCTTGCAGCAATTTTACAACGTAACCTTGCCAGAACATTCTACCATAGGGCACTGCTTCCTTCAGGTAAGAAAAACAAATTCTAATATTTGAATGTTTATTTTTTATTTTTATTGTGAAACCTCTTTGAAAAAAAATAATAATATTTCATTTCCATATACAGCAGCAAACTCCTATTATTGCTCTTTATAAAGTTAACATTACACAAATATCATTGAAAACATGCTCTCTTATCTTACTTTGGTACTTATGTAGTAACTGGGCTGCCGATTTTGAAATCGGGTCCATCGCATCGCATCGCACCCGACCATATCGCATGCGATGCGATGCGATGCGATGGACCCGATTTTTCCATAGGATTCAATGTTAAAATGGACTCTGTCCATTTTAACATAGAATTCAATGGGAAAAGGGGTCCTTTTCATACCCCTACTATCCAAGTGGGCATGGAGTGGGATATAAACCTGTGGCGAGCGTAGCGAGCCACCGAGCCCGAAGCGTGGCGAGCGTAGCGAGCCCCGCGAGGGGACACAGAATACCGTCCCCTCGCGGGGCTCGCTTCGCTCGCCACGCTTCGGGCTCGGTGGCTCGCTACGCTCGCCACAGGTTTATATCCAACTCCATGCCCACTTGGATAGTAGGGGTATGAAAAGGACCCCTTTTTCCCATTGAATTCCATGTTAAAATGGACTCAGTCCATTTTAACATTGAATCCTATGGAAAAATCGGGTCATCGCATCGCATCGCATCGCATGGTCGTATGCGATGCGATATCGCATCGCATCGCATCTGATTGTATGCCTTAACTTAAGGCATACAATCAAAAAATCGGCAGCCCAGATACTACATAAGTACCCTTACTTTCTATAACAACAATGGGATACGGTCATTAGGTCGATAAGCATTGAGTCGAAATGCATTTGGTCGCCACCATTATGTTGACATGCAGAAAGGTTGACATGGGTCTAGGTCGACATGGGTGTAGGTCGACGTCATTGGGTCGACACAATCATTAGGTCAAAATGGGCAAGGTCGACAGTGAAAAGGACGACATGGGGTTTTTCACTGTTTTTTGAGCCGACATGTGCCGTCAGGCGGTATTTCATGCCCTACCATCCACTAGGACGTGGTGGGAGAATAAAGTGCATCGAGCCATGCGAGAGAATGCTGTTGCTACGTTTCAGTGTCCATGTCGACTGTGTTGACATTCGGGTAAAAAAAAAAAACAGTGAAAAACCCCATGTTGACCTTTTGACTGTTGACCTTGCCCATGTTGACCTAATGCATGTGTCGACTTAATGAAATGTTGACCTACACCCATGTTGACCTACACCCATGTTGACCTTTCTGCATGTTGACCTAATGATGTCGACCCAATGCATGTCGACCTAACTGGTGGAGACCTAATGATCCATGCCCACAACAATAATGAGCACTGGGCTACAGAAACAGCTGATGTGTATCATATCCTCCTTTGTATCTACTTATTCCTTTATTTGGTGGGATACAAGCTGCAGGTACAGCTCATGTATCCCACCACAACCTCTCATTTATGTTTATTCTAAATGTCTTTTCAGGTGGGCTTTAAGATCCTTAAACCTTTGTATATTTCCCTTGTTTAAATATATGTTCTCCAGTTGTAAATGTCTCATGTCTAATTAACGGGTAATTCTGTAGCCAGCATTGTTGTTTTAATTCAAAATTGTTTGTTATTTACAAATAATTCTACTTTCCTTCTGTTCAGGATTTAGGTATGTGTAGGCTAGTACTGTATATATTTATACATTAAATTGTACACAAACAATAGTAAATAAATAGTAAAACAGCAAACTTAAATGCAAAGTAAGAGGAATTCAGGGAGTGTTTGCCTAAATGTCTCCTGGGATATGTTACAATTTAAACCACTTTGTGTACCATCATAAAGGTTTGTACCCAGGACCAGATTAACAATGGAACTGATAGAGCTGCAGCTCAAGCCTCCACATAAAAATACGCCCATTATAACAGCATGATGATCACAAGCCACCAGCCGGAAATTTGATGGGCTGTGCTGCGCTGCCAGTGCATCAACAGGTGCTTCACCCCCCCCCCCCCCCCCATAGCTCACACCTCATTCACTGAGGGCCCCCTGCGACGCTCCATGCTGCCCCCCCACCCAACATCGACGTTGATCCAGCCCGTCACCGATTGGGAAAGTCCGGGCTGCTTGGGGGCACCCAGCCGTGCTTGGCCGCTCAAGGCCGTTCATGTATTTGGCCGCTCGAACACATGAATACCTGAGCGCACAAATGTTCGAGTCCCCCCCAAGCGGCCCAGAACTCCCCCGAGCGGCCCCCAACAGCTGAAGCCAGCACCAGCAGCCCCAGGGAAGCAGGGAAGTGCATCAGCTACGCCTTCTGTGGTGAATATTTCTGGGCCTGGTAGGTTTGTCCTACCCTAGGAAAACCCACCACTCAAGGGGTTAAATTGTATTTCTATTTTCCACACACAATGTATGCAATTTTTGTACTTTTACATATCGAGACACATGTGTACATGGCACTGGCCACACCCACACAGCACTGGTCACACCCCCTATGCTTCTCATAATAGGCCCTTTAACATTGTCATCCCTAGACCCATAAGGTCCCTAATCCAGCTCTGTGTGTACCAGTTTGTCACACTTACCTGCTAATTGCTATCATTTGCTGAATCCAAGTATTAAATAATTAATATAAAACACACTGTTAAAGTAGATTCCTTGATGACGCGAGGACCAAGTGCGTAATATTAGTTTACCACCTAGGGGTAGATTTACAAAAACTTTTAAAACATACAAGTAGAAGTGTTGCCCACAGCAACCAATCAGATTTCAGTACTGGATGCAGTAGAGGTATTACAGCTATAATTTGATTGGTTGCTATGGGCTCCACATATCTTTTTTAGAAGCGTTAGTAAATCTACCACCTAGTGTTAGAGTCATTAAAATCTCAGTGTTTCCTGCTGTTACTAGTAGCAGTAAGTGCGGCTGAGCCATATTGTTCCCTGAGACTCACAGCATCTATAAGCAGAATGACAGACTGCTGCAGCTGACTTTTCTGCTCTGAGATATCTGACATCTGGAGACGGAATGAGAAACCATTCCAGCAGACTCACTTGCTTTGAGACATGCAACATCGGGAAGCATAGTAAGAGACCACTCCAGCAGACTCTCCAGCTCTGAGAGTAGGCCATTTGGCATTAACATACTATTGGGCCGCTCCGCTCGTAGTTGATAGTTTGGATGACAGCTACTTTTTTTAACCTCAATTATTCAATTCAAGGACAGGTTATTGCAAGAGAAAAATCTGTGGGATGAACAGGTGCACTCTAGTAAAATTGTGCTTGCTGAAAGCTATGAATTATTTTATTAGCAGATGTATGTGTTTTACCACATTACTATTTACATTCCTGTATCAATAAGAGATCTGTTTTTATTTCCACTTAGCTGGCTCGTATGAGTTATATGTGCTATGCATGTTACTTGAGGAAGCAGAACAGGTGTCCTAACCACAGTACGTTCAATGAATTGTCTTTTCCAGAAGCAAAAGTGTTTGGTTTTCTCAGTCTATGGATTCAGAAATCGCTGAGCAAGTTCCTTACACTATAATAAGTCTGTGTGTACAGTATCTGCTCTGCTCATTGAAAAGCTGCGATGCCATCTGTTCAGATTATCAGCCTAAAACAGTGGTTTTTAACCAATGTGCCGTGGCACACTTTCCCCCAGATCTATAGCTGCCCCCAGATCTATAGATGTCCAAACCAGTTTACAGTCACCACCAGTTCAACTGTTACTTACTGGTCTCTTCTTTTCATGTAACGGGCCAATGTACTGTATTTTATTTTTGTTACCTGTGGGGACCAGTGTGATCGTTGTTTTTTTTTTATATGGGGGCCAATAGCTTTTTCTTTTTTCCTGTGGGAGACAATGTGTTTTGCCCTGTGGGGATCTCATGCTGTGCCTTGGCAATTTTAAAATCTTATTTAGCGTACCGCAAGGTAAAACAGTTGAAAATCACTGGCCTAAGGTTAGCACTAAAGATGAAACTTTAAGGTGCAGTTTTACCGTCAAAAGAGGTGTTGCCTTTTGCAACTCATCCGATTCTAGCTATTATTAACCCTTTGAGTGGCAATGTTGCTGTGAGAGATCCTCAAAATATCCACAAAAAATGCCAGTGTCGCTGACAGCGTCTGTTTTTTTTTTTTTTTGGGGTGGAATATTTAACTAAACTTCAATTAATCGACTTGACTGTATTTGTATTTATTTATAGTAAAAGTACAGTCGCTTTGAGCGACGCTGGCATTTTAGCAGATATTTTGAGAATCTCTCACAGCAACCTTGCCACTCAAAGGATTAAACTAGAACATTCTATATAATGGTTAGTAGAACCTGTTTGGTTGCTATGGCAAACACCTCCACTTTTTCTCTTTGAAAGGTTTGATGAAGTTCATAATGATCATTTCTATTACAGCGTCCTTTTATATTTAATTGTTCATGACCTGTACTGTGCTGCATTAATAAAGCATGCAGAGCTATCAAATGGGTTATGAATATCAAAGTCCTCTGAAGAGGCTGTGTGTCGCTCCAATACAATTTTTGTGGCACTATCAGGCCTACTTTTCTAGAGACAGGCCCAGACACTTTGTGTCTTCCGCCCTACACAATGCATCTACTTTCTTTCTGAATGTCTAGGCATGTGGGTGTACAGGACAGCATCAGGGTTTTTCTGGCACATTTGTGCAATGTAGTCAATTATCAAATTGTGAGTTGGGCCAATATCATCATTGCACATTCACATCTGAGGATGCAGATGGTGATAAATCGACTCCACCCCACAGCCTTACCCTAACATCTCCTCTTCTAACTGGCTTAACTTAACCCTCCCTCCTCACAGCCTAACCCTAACCTGGCCCGCATACTTTTGAAAAGAACAGTTGTTATGGTAGGGTGCCGGACTGCTCCACCGACAGTCGGGATTCCGACAGTCATTACTCCGACGTCGGAATCCCGACTGCTCCCTCGTAGGGGTCCACGACCCCCATAGAGGGAGAATAAAATAGATGGCGAGCGCAGCGAGCCCGCAAGGGGCTTCATTGCGCTCCCCACGCTGTGCAGTCGGGATTCCGACGTCTGACTTATGACTGTCGGAATCCCGACTGTCGGGTAATTATACCACACCCTTATGGTATTACTACCACATTCCAGGGGAGTTTGTGTATAAAAGATTGTGTGAGAGCTGAGAAACCACTACTCATAGACCTCCATTTACAGGGTCCTTGAAAATAAGCATTTACTCTCTGGGCCGCTGCTGCTGGTGGTGGCATTAGGCAGTGTCTTACCCCACATTTCTCCTAGGAAACACTTTGCTTTAGTCTTGTTCACAGACATATCATTGGCACAAACCACCAACGTGCCCACAGTTCTATATATTGGCTGTTCGATTGAACAGCTAGTATATTGTGCAATGTGCAGCATTAGTAAATCAACCCCCCCAGTGTCTGTACCACCTTTACCACAGAGCTCTGATCCCTCCCAACCTTAAATCAAGACCTCACCTGCAGTAATGACATATATCTGCTGAATGATATGGATTGGCAATCTTATGTTCACCTGCCCAGATCACATACTTACTGGTACTTTTGACATACTGTATATACGGAATGGAAGATTACTAAAAATCTGTAGGCACCCTCAAAATCCCTTCGCCCTATGCTGCAGCCTGATTTGACTACCAGCTAATCAGATACTGGCCCAAAAATGGCAACAGCCTTCTAGGAGACAGATGCTAGAGGTCCTAAACCGCTAGCGTCTGTTAGGGGAAGGCAGTGTGCCCAGCGCTACACAGGAAGTGCGGATTCTGGAAGCACTGGTGAGCTCTGAGCAGTAACCCCTCTGGCAATGAACATGTAACCCCCCTGGCAACAGGCATGTATATCCCTGGCAATGAGCAAGAAACCTCCTGGCAACAGGCACGTAACCACTGGCAAAGAGTGTGAGGGTACGAGTTCCTCAATCACTCAGACACCGAGCAGATGAAACCAAAATATGGTTTATTTTTATCACAGCACACGAAAGTAGATGAAGACAGGAAAAAGATTCAAATGGTAGCATAAAAACATCCGGGTAGCAAAGTCCTTGTAGCATCACAGTCCAAAGCACAAAACTATCACTTAATCCACACAGCAGTGATAGCATATAAGTCCACACGATACCTAGACAGAGCATAACCTCTTAGTCCAGGACAGTCCATCAAAATCTCTCCCCTCTCTTCCTGCAAAACCCCAACTTACATCCCAAAGGCACCCCTCTCCCCCTCCCTCAGGAATTCTTAACCCTTCCTATGCTGGGTGCAGTTGCATGAATGTAACAGGGTCTCCTATTACCTGTCCAGGGGCTGATTAACTCACTCCCTTCATCTGGCTTTGAAGCTTGTGTATGTGAGGGATTTCACACCTTCATGTAAACAGATCTCTTCTCTGGAGAGTGACCCTGGTGTTATCCAGCCTTTAGCTTCTTGTTATTTGGGGGGGAAGTGTATGTCTCTGCCACTACCTGTTGTCTCTGTTACTAAACAGCCTATAAAGAGGTCCTTTGATCCCTGAACCAAAAACTATACACAAACTGAACAGATTCTAATCTAAGCATTTGGTCGCTTCTAGCCGGACCATTTGTCTCCACATACACAGTTACAATATTTAAGTAATACGCATTTGGGAAGACTGCCATAATTAACTTCATAGTCACAAATCCCTTATTCATGATACCATCACAGTTTACTAAGAACATTACCTGGAGGCAGTGACGTAACCACGGGCAAATGGTCTCAATGGTATAATGCTTACATGAATAAAGTCCTGGGAAATACAGACATACATAGGACTACAGGGTACAGACTGACTAAAGTGTACATTTTTCACTACAAATAATAAAATATCATAATTACAGTCTTACGGTCAGCCTGCTAACCTCACACTCCTCCCCCTACATCTTTAGTCACTGTGCCCAGTTGCTCAGGAACCAATAACAACCTGGAATAGCGGGATGCAGAGCCGAGAATCTGGGGTTTGGTAGTACCACCGGAGTCCCACAGGGTGACATCATACCAAACCCATCTTGTAAAAGGCGGCTGGTTTGCCGAACCAGCAAGGGCATGATTACAGTCTAAGTCATACATTGGAACTAACAAGGGATGTAGCGATTCCTCTTCTTCGGATTCTGGGTACCCCCCCTCTGCAACATTGTAACCTACTAATACTTTTGCCTCGGGCACAATGGGGCAGGGACCACTTTCCACCTCCCCCTCTTGCCCAAGGAACAGGGGCCAAACAGCAGGCCAATATAGGGGCTCTGGCCCTGGCACTTCCACCACCCCGTCATGTCCTTCCTCCCCCAAACCCAAACTAGGGGCATGGCAAATTTCAGTCCAGCATTTGGTCTCAATGTCCAGGGCTGAGGAGGGACCCTCCATCACAAACAATTCCGCTGGTGGCTGCAGGACAGGCTGTGTCAGCTCTGTCCCCTTAAAAGCCAGATGCTCACCTGCAGCTACTTCTGCGCACACCTCCTTCTCCGCGATAGCCTCCTTCCCCAGCTGAGTATGCTGGGCAGCCCGAAACACGACATCATCTGCGACTGGTATGCTTGTGGCCTGGATGTTTTTGGATACTCCTCTAACCACGGTGATCTCCTCCTGGGCGCAGTCCTCATAGATCCCCTGGCAGCAGGTTAATAATTCTGCATCTCCCACCTCAGCAAAAGGGAAGCAGTAGTGCAGCTCCTCCCGGGGTGCCTGGCGCAGAGGCCTCACTTCCTTCATTTTGGGGATAACCTTCCCCTGTATAGAACACTGAGCAGCTTCTCCCCTAGGCTGTGGGAGAAGCTGTTGCAAGCGGTGCCTTTCATCACGCCCCCTGCGACACTGATCTTGCCATGCTGGGGTATCCAGGAGCCCGCGATCAATCGCCTCTTCCTCTGCCACAATAAAGCACTCCTCCAGACACTCCAATTGTTCCCACACACTCAGCTGTGCACCGAAATAAAGGATACATGCCCGATAATCGGTAAATGCTTTTGTAGGATCTCCCTGATCGCGAAGGATCTGCTGAAGGATTTCCCCGCGAGTGCAGGATTGGATGGGTATACCTCGCAGCTGACATTCTGCTATCAGCTCCTCCATACTCATTTCTTCAAGGGCAGTTAGGGGCCCCCCTGACAACGACCCTTCTCTTGCGGTAACAATTAATTCCGTGGCAGACCCCTCGGTTGTCTGCCCAGATTGCAGTAGCCCCCTTCTAGACCCTTTCTCTGGTTCTATCTGGGGCATCAATTTATTCTGGACTTGTCCTTCAGCCTCAGAATATTGTCCTCTTTGTAGCATCTGGGTAACTGTAGCAATCACTTCCTCTGTGAATTCTACAAACTCTGGCTCCCCCAGCAGATTCCAAGAGGTGGCCTCACCTTTACAGTGCAGGAATGCATCCCCCAGGTAACACAACTTGTCCTGAATGCTGGATACTCTCCACCCACTGATCATCTGCTGAGCTTCTTCCCAGTACTCCCAGATATACTGCATTTTCCTGACAATAAATAACAGATCCGGCTTCCCAGCCTGCCGATACACTGAAGAACCTCCGTCCCTGAGCTCCTCTGCTGCAGGGGTCTTGAGGCATCGATTTTCTTTCCTTGGAAACATTTTCCCTTTCCACAGGACTGACACCTGCTCACTTGCTGAACTTCACCTTATTGCATTTTCCGTTTCCTTACATATGGTCTGGTCCTCTGTTCTCTGTGCTTTCTGTGCTCGATGGTTGGTGTCTGAATGATCCCACTGTCGCTGCCGCCAAATGTGAGGGTACGAGTTCCTCAATCACTCAGACACCGAGCAGATGAAACCAAAATATGGTTTATTTTTATCACAGCACACGAAAGTAGATGAAGACAGGAAAAAGATTCAAATGGTAGCATAAAAACATCCGGGTAGCAAAGTCCTTGTAGCATCACAGTCCAAAGCACAAAACTATCACTTAATCCACACAGCAGTGATAGCATATAAGTCCACACGATACCTAGACAGAGCATAACCTCTTAGTCCAGGACAGTCCATCAAAATCTCTCCCCTCTCTTCCTGCAAAACCCCAACTTACATCCCAAAGGCACCCCTCTCCCCCTCCCTCAGGAATTCTTAACCCTTCCTATGCTGGGTGCAGTTGCATGAATGTAACAGGGTCTCCTATTACCTGTCCAGGGGCTGATTAACTCACTCCCTTCATCTGGCTTTGAAGCTTGTGTATGTGAGGGATTTCACACCTTCATGTAAACAGATCTCTTCTCTGGAGAGTGACCCTGGTGTTATCCAGCCTTTAGCTTCTTGTTATTTGGGGGGGAAGTGTATGTCTCTGCCACTACCTGTTGTCTCTGTTACTAAACAGCCTATAAAGAGGTCCTTTGATCCCTGAACCAAAAACTATACACAAACTGAACAGATTCTAATCTAAGCATTTGGTCGCTTCTAGCCGGACCATTTGTCTCCACATACACAGTTACAATATTTAAGTAATACGCATTTGGGAAGACTGCCATAATTAACTTCATAGTCACAAATCCCTTATTCATGATACCATCACAGTTTACTAAGAACATTACCTGGAGGCAGTGACGTAACCACGGGCAAATGGTCTCAATGGTATAATGCTTACATGAATAAAGTCCTGGGAAATACAGACATACATAGGACTACAGGGTACAGACTGACTAAAGTGTACATTTTTCACTACAAATAATAAAATATCATAATTACAGTCTTACGGTCAGCCTGCTAACCTCACAAAGAGCATGTAGGTAAATAAAATATAATTAATGTTAAGGGGGGCGGCTCTTCTGTATTTGTCTAGGGTAATCAGGTCCTTACTGTTTATCAATTCAATATGCAAGGGTGTTATCTATAGCAGTCCATGTGCGAGAGGACAGAAAGTACTTTATGTAGCTTCATAATGAATGTATCTAGGCAGTTATATGATCTAGACAATAAAGAGGAGAAAGTGACTGCATATTTAATTCAGACTCATGTCCCAGATTGTAAGTAATAGCACTCTGACCTATTGGAGGCCGACTGGGACTGGAGCACACATTTTGATGGGTATTACGTTATGCTGGTGTGTAAATCATAGTTACATCACAATATGTGACCACATGCAAACAAACCAATTAAAGAAGTCTGTAAGTACTGTACCATCACAATCAGCTTCCAGACGTTCCATTGCTCTTCAACTACTTTGACCTCTCAATCAATATGTTAGAACTATGAAAACTATCAAATGTCACAGTCTAAAGGGAACAGCAGATTTCTCTTCTTTGTGCTATAATTCTGAACTTCTGTTCAGTTTTGTGGCATATGGCAAAGTGTTAGAGACTCAGGGAATGGATGACTTCTATCTCCTAATAAAGCATCGAAAAAACTGCTATGTGAAAAATTGATTTTAAATTTAAGTTTTACAACACTTTCTTCTTATCTTAGTCATACATGTGATTATCTATCTATCTATCTATCTATCTATCTATCTATCTATCTATCTATCTATCTATCTATCGTGCCCCATTGAGGCAATAAGTTGTTGCTCTGACCAGGGCGCCCATTTCTTTTTATACACCCAAATAAATGGAATTTAGCTGCGAACAGTGGCTAATCCTGTCTAAAGAAGTTCATGCAATGCCAAAAGTCCTGTTTGTGCACCCAAACAGGGCTCATTTGCTACATTTCTGCTTCTACCTCAGGATGCTGTGAGCAGAAATATCGTCGCCGGTGGTGATTGCGTCTCTGTACTGCTTGTTCATACTTGTATATGGATTGGATGTCTCCAGCTATGATAGGAGGCTGCTATGCCCTGACAGGCAGCCAGTGAGAATTGTGAGGGGAGGTGGCAGGGGACAGTGTCCAGGCAGCTAGCCAGTAAGAGCTGTATGAGTATCCTGTGAGGCATCCAATTACATATGTAAGGGGAAGTAATAGGGTGCTGCATAATGACTGGTAGCCAGTGAGAGCTGTGAGGGGAGATGGCAGTAGGCTGTGTCCTGGCAGGCAGTCACTTATGTATCCCTCAGCAACTGATCAGGGTTCCATTTGGTGCCACTGCCTGCTGAGTAGGCTGCCAGTCACACAGGTAGGGATTGGGGACCTGCCTGGAGACCTTGTGGATGGATGATGCCACAGCCGAACTAAGGTTGGCGGATCAGCATATAGATCTACCACCTGTACATGTAGACAAATCCCCCCCTCTCTCCTGCATTTGCATGATACATATGTAGCCATGCTCATCGTTGCTGCGCCAATCACCACATGTGAATCCCATGGTGATTGGCACAATCCCATTGCCGTGCACCTGTTTCTAGTTCACTCCCTCAGTTCCTATAAATACATTGAGTGGTGATATCGCTGCGTGACGATGTCAAGCCGTGGGTGCAAATTTGGCTCGACAAACGGGCAAGAGCGGTGGCGGTCTGTCAATGATGAGCATGGCTACATCTGTGTGTGCTTCAAAATTACTTAGCCAGTCTCTGCTTTAAGCCCAGCCAAGTGTCAGTTCTAGCTACCAAGTCATAACCTCAACTCTGCAGCCAGGCTTATCTTCCTCTCCCGTCGCTCTAATTCTGCCACTCCCCTTCAACAAAATCTGCACTGGCTCCCATTCCCCTACAGAATCCTCTTCAAACACCTCACACTCACATACAGGGCCATCTCTAATTCCATTGCTCGATATATCTCTAACCTCATCTCCATTTATACACCCTCCCGCCTTCTACGGTTTGCTGACGACTGTCGTCTCTCCTCCACCCTGATCACTGCTTCCCATGCTAGAGTACAGGACTTTGCCCGTGCTGCACCCCTTCAGTGGAACGCACTCCCTCGCTCCATTAGACTCTCCTTGACCTTGCAAAGCTTCAAACGGGAACTGAAAACTCACCTATTCATCAAAGCATAAACTAGCTGGTTTTCCTACCCCTTGCCTGTTTACATCCTGCTATCTAGCCACCACCCACTTGCTTGCACCTCTTGTAATCTGTCTGTCTCCCCTTCCTACTAGATTGTAAACTCCTCCGAGCAGGGCCCTCTTCCCTCCTGTTGTCAAAGCCCACTTCTCTTCACATGTCACTCACAGCTCTCCTATATGCAAACACTCAGTGACCATCTTCGTCCGCATACCCATCTCCATCATTGGCCACAAGCCTCTAGTAGTACGTTGATTGAGTCCTCACTACTTATATTTAAGCTGTAATGTGTATTGAACTGTGGCGCTCTTTATTTGTATTTTTGTTATTTATTCTATGTTATGCCAATTTTTATCTCCCTGTACTGTTCCTTTGTACGGCGCTGCGAAACACTTGTGGCGCCTTATAAATAAAATTATAATAATAATAATAATTCCTTCCAATATCATACTTTCTTGCTTGCCTAATATGAATGGATGACATGTCATTTCTTCCCATATATTTCTCCCACTCCTAATTCTCTCATTAATACTTGCTGATTAAATTAATCCTTGGCTTTAAAGGGAAAAATGTTAAAATAAAAGCATAATTATATATCAAAGTGTACATGAACAGTTAAATGCTGAGGTCATAAGGTGCTGCCTTCAAAAGGTATTATGGGATCTGTGAACAATGATATATGATAGATACCGGACAGGGCCATTTTACGGTACTTAGCTTGCTTGAAGGGACGCTGTCACGGTCTAGTGCCTCATTCTTAACCTGATACAGTGTTTATATCATAAGCAATGTGAGGAAGCATGGAGCGTGAACTCTGGTAAAGCCTATCCATAGATACGCTGTCAGCTATGCTTGCTGATCATTTGTGATAACTCTTTTGCTATAAGTAACGGCCACATAGCAGTAGACTGATCCCAGGCAGACAAGGTGCATCTGCTTTGATCTAACAGCCTAGACATACTTCTGTGAGAGCCATGTAACGAAAAACATTCCTCCATGAGTAAAGCATATATTCAGAGGGAAACGGGAATATTTGATCACGCGTCTGTCTTTACTTATAGTCATGTAAATATATGTGTACATGACTGCAGGCAAGCATAAGCATTTGCTCAATGTTCAATCATGAAGAGCTGCATGTACTATATAGCATTCCAGAATATAATGTACTAGTTAAAAGCACGTCAAAATGACAGCTTCTGCAATGTACTTTCACTTTGAGCTGTGACAGTTTTTACATTCAATGTGAGCTGTGACAGTTTTTAGCCCAAAAACTTACCACCCCACCCAGTCTGGTGTTGGTCTGTCAAGTGTCCACTAGTGGCCACTGGCAGTAATTCCCCTTATAGTGGTGAGCAGTAGTTTGCCATATATATATATATAGATATATATATATAGATATATATATATCTATATATATATCTATATATATATAGATATATAGATATATAGATATATCTATATATCTATATATATAGATATCTATATATATATATATATATGGAAAGAAGAGAAGTTAGATGTGCGCTCTGTATATTTCACCACTTTTGTACATTAATGATCATACATTGGTTCATAAAATTTGTATTTATTCTGTTTTTTATACAAGGACGAAAATTAATAAAAGCAAATTTGTACAAGATTCAATGGGTGGACCCACATTCAGACACACTTTGTTTGAGTGAATATCAAATAGATCCGACTTCAAAAGAGCAAACTTCTTTTGATAAAAAATCCTACGCGTTTTGTTCATTAGGACTTCATCAGGGGTAAATAGGCATCCAATCTGAATTGTACCATAGGAAAAGATTCCTTCCAACAGTGGTTGATTTAAAAGATTGCTGACCACGTCAGTTTTAATAAAACCTCTGTCCTGCAGAGGTGTAGGACTTCAATAAGCCCAAATTTCTGCCGATAATAGCTTGGAATAGCACAAAACTGCTCAAAAACAGGGGTCTCTCCCACGCATGTGTTGTTATAAATACGATTATGAAGAAGCATGCATCTAATTCCTGTGGGTGACCTGCTCGCTGCACACCCACAGGAATTAGATGCATGTTTCTTCATCAAGATTTCACGTATGGATACCCTTATGAGAAAGGTCCATTGACCGAAAGGCATTGATTGCATTTGCATTCACTTACCCACTGGACTTCTATATGTATGTATTCTGATTTTTTTTTTCCTTTTTTTAATGTTTATTTTTTTCTGTATATTTCTATTGGATTGTGAATATTGGTTACAGTTCTGTCATCATGCTGCTATTTTATTACTAAAATAACTTGACTTTTTATCTGGAAACTTGGATATACAGTATTTTATATAAAAAGTGAAAAGGCCCTCCTCAACCATACTGGGGTTAAAGAAACTGTTATATGCGGAGAACCTCTACAGAAAATAGTGAGTGGGGTACGCCTATTCCTTATTTGAGTACCTCTCTTGAATGAAGTCACACTAGGGTGGTAAACTATAAAGAAACCATTACAGGCATTTCCCCCCCTTATGTTTGGTTCGTAAGGTACGCCACCGGTCTCCCTATTGATAAAGAAACCGCTGCAGGTGTTCTCCCACCTTATTAGTATTGATTATTAAGGTACATCTCTTTACGGGTAAAGAAACTGCCACAAGCACTTTCCCACCATAAAAGGCGTCCCCTTCCCTTAGAACATAGGAGACATTTGAATTGCCTGATCCCTCTATAACTTATTACTACACATTGGAGGTCTCTCTATTCTTTGTCTTCCCCTTATAACATTAATGGCTAACCTTGACACTCCAGCTGTTGTTGAACTACACATCCTAGCATACCCTGCAACGTTTTTGCTATTTGGCCATGCCAAAACTGATGCAGAGCATGCTGGAATGTTTACAACAGCTGGAGTGTCAAGGTTAGCCATCACTGCCTTATACACTGCACTTCTGAGCCACTGGAGGGGAACATCTGGAGTTGACAAGAAAAGAAACCCTTATAGGAAATAACACCTCTTGTTCCATGTGAATTATGGTACACTGTCCATCCATTCATCTTATCTTGATTAGAGTCCAATATAATTTCCCCGGGTCCTGAAAGAAACCTTTATATGTCTGCACACCTATACATGGTGTGAGGTGTGGTACACCCGATAAGTGGTCCTTGCAGTATCATATAAAAAAAGATACCTTGATATATGTCTCACTACACCTTGAATGGTGAGTGAGACTCTGAAGCTAGTTTGGATGAAAAGAAGCCACCACATGACATGTTTGAAAATTCTCCACCGTAGCATGATTTGGGTATTTACAGCATCTTCACCTCACTGTGGTCTTCCGCTAACTATACATTTAGGGCCAGATGTATCAAGCTTCAAAAAGTGATAAAGTGGACAGTGATAGACAAGCAGCCAATCAGCTCTTACCTGTCATTTTTCAAACACAGCCTCTAACATGACAGATAGGAGCTGGTTGGCTGGCTGTTTATCACTCTCCATGTTATCACTTTTTGAAGCTTGATACATCTGGCCCTTGATCATTATGAATTAGTGTAGTTGGAAAGATTAGCTCATTTAGTTACATTTTTCACTGATGCTGGAACCCTGCCAAGAAAGGTGATGCGAATCATAGATTTATTATTTTACATACTGTAGGCATTTCTACTATTAGTTCATTGGAGGAGTTATACAGTTAAAATGATCAGATATGTTTAATGTTTAACCATTTTTTATATTTTATAAGAGCAGTCATTTATACAACAAAGTAGTGACATTTTGCACTGGTTGTCTGTTCCCCTTTTTCTGCCTGTTTCCTGGTAAATACAGCAGCAGCACAGACAAGGAGAACACATAAACTTACATCCCAATATTCCTGAGGAAGTACAGTGTCTAGGAATCTTGGGTCCCAAGACAAGTGTCCCCCTTATACCCTTGTCACCAGGCTTGAGTGTGAGAAGATCAGGGAGAAACATTGTGTAGCTAATTTAGAGTTGCAAGTAGCCCGGCATGCATCTCATACATTTCTTGTCTCTGAGAGGAGCCCGGACTGACATGTCATCAGGCCCCACCCCCAAGGATGGGGAAATGCCCGCCATTCGAAAGTCGGAAGGTAGGAGGTGGGGCTAACTTACATCATTCATATCAGTTTTTAGCTGTCCCAGAGTTTTCACTGCTTTAATCATCATACCATCTGCTTCATACGGTCTCAGGCAGGGTGTGGCGGGATTCGGGATAGTCACTAAAGAGATTATCCTAAAAATCAGGACACTCCTGCAGCTACGGCAACTATGGTGCATCTGCATTGTATGCCAATCCTACCATTTATACAGAGTTGTAGTCACTTCTCCCACCTGTCTGTTTATTAATGACTTAACTCTCAGGGCAAATTTGTGTTCACCTCTGTATAGCCTTCAATTCTTCCTACGAGTCAATTGGTATGCTCAGCATACTTGTGAATGTTCCGTGGCTGCCCAGTTTAATTAATTTATCTGCAAGTAGATATGACTCCACATCATCCATAGCGGCTCATTGCTGGCTACAGAGCATACAAAATGTTACACTTCATACAAATCTGCATCAGGCCCTGTATGAGCATACCCCTCCCCCAGTCTCTGTGCCGAATATACATTAATACGGCAGCATGTGGTGAGCAATTTTGAATAAACAATGTTGAATAAGTTATTATTTTTCTGATCACTTTCATATTAAACATTTAGGTGATGTAGTTGCCTTCTGTTCTACACATAATGGAGGTCATTCAGGTTGATTCGCAAAGCTGCAAAATTCGCTGCTTTGTAAGTCAACCAAATGCCGCCCGCCACCTGCATGACCATCCATTCCCCCTTGCATGCCGAGTTTCCCCACACACGAATGGATGTTTTGCAGGGAGGAAACCATTCGATGGTCGCCGACCATCGAATGATTTCTACAGCATTCACAGATGTAAGACACATCTCTGGTGTATTACATAACTGCGAGTGACCTGTGCAGGAAGCAGACGGGCAGCTGACTTCTGCTGATGTTAGCTGCCCAGCCCCGCACCCGTATCATTGGCAAATTACCATGGGAACACGCATGAAATGTTAGGCGTTCCCATGGGCGCGATGACGGCCTGCCCCCACCGACAGCGCTGTGTGCAAGCAGCCGGTGAATAATCAATTTGCCGTGCCCGCCCGCACCAAGCAGCTGCACATGCACATAAATGTTCACCGTTGCAAATTTGAATGGTGAGTGAGAACCTCAATGACCTCCAATGTATGTAGTGTTTTCCTTGCACTGGCACTAACTTGTATTCATGGATTATTTTTCTTAAAATACTTTATTTTTTTACTAATGAGTTTGTAGTTGTTTAGCGATTTGTTTGTTAATTATGCAAAACTTGCAACTCTTATGCTGGGTTTCCTAAGGTCTTCTGTGTCAATGAACAGAGAAAGCAAGAAAATAATAATAGGATTTATTAGCTGAAGGGTTGCAGAGCTTTGTATGTGGCAATGTTGCAGAAATAACAAGCAGAACATCACCTATTTTTGAACCAGTAATTTTGTGCTGCCTCATTAGTGACGACAGAACAGTTTGTATTCTCTCATTTAGAACTATAAGGTTTTTGTTACCAGTACTTCAGAAGATTTCCCAAGCAACAACGTGGCTCCCTGAACCTACCCATAGTCATATATGCCATTTTAAATGTATTGTATTTTTAAAAACCCACACAGTCATGTCTCAAATGCATGATTTTACATTACTAAAGGTCCATACACACTGGGCGACTATGCCCAGCGTGTATGGACAGTGATGATGACAATCATTGTTGCGGGGAAAGCCGCTCAGTTTCATACACACTGAGTGGCTTTCCCCTGCCCGGCGCCAACGGAGGGGGGAGGACGGTGTTGCATAGCGGAGCACTATGCAAAGCTGCCCTGAAAGCCGCTCATCTGCTGGTATAACCAGCAGATGAACGGCTTTCCCGGCGATGTTGCGGGAGCACGCAGCAGCGCTCACCGCTCATCGCCGAGCCATACACACTGAGCTGCTTTGAGTTGAAAGATGCTCAAACCTGCTGTTTTGAGCGACTTTCAGTTCAACGTCGCCCAGTGTGTATGGGCCTTTAGCGACACGATCCGTGAATGTTTTTGTTACTCTTTCAAAATACATATTTTATCTTAATAGTTCTTGTGCTCCTTTGTCTCAGGTGAAATAGGATATACTAGATATGAATCATGTAATTGTGGGGCAGCTGTGTTAAGCCTGTTAAAGTGATAAAGTGGTGATACTGTAATGCAGTGATCAAGTGGAAGGTGATAATGGATCAGCCAATCAGCTGTGTTTGAAATCTAATAGCTAGGAGTTGAATGGCTGGTACGTTATCACGTCCCAGTTTATCACCACTTTATCACTTTACTGGGCTTAATATATCTGTCCCAATGTTGGGTATAACCAATAGTAAAAATCCATTCAGAACCATTGAGTGATCTGTAATCGCTTTGCTTCCATTTATATTTCCAAAAAGAATTGTTATCCTTGCAGTGGGTATACCTGTATAACAGAGTAAAATGAGTTTACATAATGTGGCTACTATCTAATCCAGTGTTACACACAGTAACTCCGTTCTCATATTATTTGTTTAACCCATTTTGGCCCAGGTGGGTGGTTTTCTACCAGGCACTTTAATACTTTTTTTTTCCCATTATATCAGAATAAAGAATTCCACCATATTCTCTTATTTGTGGCAAAATTAGCCACCCCTCAAACAAATATTTTAACATTTTAATCAAAAATAGGTTAAAGGGGATTATTAAATTATCCAGAATATTTGTATATCTTTTTTATAACAGAAAAAGAGCCATAGATTAAGCGGCGGAGAGAGATAAATGGAAGGAGATAAAGTACGAGCCAATCAGCACATAACAGCAATGTTAAAGTGGCAGTTAGGAGCGGATTATATGATACTTTATCTCTGCCCACTTTATCTCTCAATGGTTTAGTACATATGTCTCTTAATGTGCTACGTGCGATTACTTTTAAACGCAGATCTGTAAATAAGGGTGCAAAACGGACACGTGGCATTATTGCTGCCATCTGGGGTCCCCATGTGATTTGGGAGGCGCACAACATAACTTTAGGATACTCCCGCCACCAAACTCTTTGCATGCGGCCAATCTCTTCCCTTACATCATGACCTCAAATCTGCAGGTGTGTCATCTGTAGCAGGGAGCAGTAGAGTCCTGCCAAATATCTGATAACTGGCGCTAATTCTTCATCAATGTGTCCACTAACAGTGGGCAATGCTGGCAATTTGTATTATAACAATCATTAAATACATAAGTATACAGTTAAAAATTAAAATGATAAGTCCAATGTATTTCTATGCATAGTCCTTTTACTTATTCTGTGAGTTTAACATTTTGGGAACAGGGGATATAATTAGTAGACATTTGTAATGATCCTGGGAGGCAGAATGGAAATAGTAACATGAGCTGGCTAATTATTTCGGGGGTTTTCTACAATGATCAGACCATGACGTCCAATGTTACTTTCATGTCAATGTTTGGAATAGACTCTTTCCATTTCTCTTCTTTATGCAAAGAGTGGCACAAGATGAAAGATGCTTTGTCTCAAATCGCTTTCCCTCTGGGCTATACCATAGAAAAGGCTTCATTATTATAAAACAGCATGACATAGATAGGATGTAATCTAAAGACTCAGCCAGCAGGAGGGCAGGATTTGATCCTCTTGGATTATGACTGGTATCTTTTATGTGTTGAAACTGTGTCAATAATGCCCCACTTTAAAAGGTATGAAACGAAGGAAATGACAGATACCTGTCCTACATACTGTGGCCTTGCTGTTTCATACCTGCTTCAGAACTTTTCAAAACTATCATACTTTTTGCATTAAATATGGTTACTGCAAATAGGTGATCGTAGAGCTTCACAAAGTGAGAAAGTGGAGAGTGATAAACAGCCAGCCAATCAGCTCTTACCTGTCATGTTTCAAACGCAGCCTGTAACACGACAGGTAGGAGCTGATTGGCTGCTTGTTTATCACTCTCCACTGAGTGTCCTATTCTGTCAACTTCACTGAAAGTCCAACACATTGTCCTCAGCTAGTGTCACTGGGCATGCACAAATGTGCCTCTAAAGTACTGCCTGCTGCCCCATGCTTCCATTATGGCACCAGAGTGAGGGGGAGATTCTCTAAAAATCGCGGCTCAGCTCCGCCCCCCTTCGCCGCCCATCGCATACATAATTATCGCATATGTTCTAACATATGCGATAATTGTGGCAAAGGACAGCTCTTGCGTTAAGAGCTGTCGTTTGCGGTGAGAGTCGCCGGGTCCCATCGGGTCCCGGTGGCTCCCCCCTCCCTCCCTGCTGCTGCGCCGGGCTCTCCTCCTCCCTGCACCCGGAAGAGGATTTTAGTGCAGGGAGGAGGAGGACACAGGTAAGGAGGGGTCGATGCGGGGCGGCGGTGGGTTTGCGTTAGAAGCCCATAGGCTTCTATGGGGCATCGCCAGACTTTTCTGGCGATGCCCCCCGCCACGGTAACCCGGCGGGGGATGCTTACAGCATCCCAAAATGCAGTAAAAACCCAGGTAACGGGTTTTTACCGCATTTTTTGCTTAGAGAATCTCCCCCTGAGAGAGAGAGTCAGTCTTGGCCCCCTTACACTTGTGAGATTTGACCCAATTCAGATGGTTTGGCCAGTTTATCTGACAAAATCTGATGTGGCTGATGCTGCAGGACCAATGCATGTTCCCAGGCATATTGGGTCTAACAAAGAGATTGATCCTCCTGCACATAGGATAAATCTCAAGTAAATCAGGTCCAACTTGTCCCTCAGAGAAGTGTAATGGGGCCTTAAAATAGAGTCTTGGTACTGTGGTAAAAAGCCACTCTGACGCTTTATTGCAGTAGCAATTAGTGTTTCAGCAGTAACAAGGCAGTGGTACAGCACCAACATAACAGTATTGCAATATCCCAGCAAAGCAGTATTACGTCATAACACTTAGAGGTTCACATGTATTGGAAAAAAAAAAACACATTTCAACTACCAGTCCTTACCCAGACCGTGAATTAACCAAGTGTATTTTTATGTAGTCGTGTCTGTGACTTTATGATAATGGCAGTATCAGCCCTTCCCCTGTTATTTAAGCAGGTGTCTCAATGCGCAAGGGTTGGCACATCTTTGGATGCAACAATCCCATTTGGGAGTTTGGCCTCCCATGTAAACGATGAAGCAGTTATGAAACACACCAATAGCATTCCCTTAAAACGGTGCATCTCAATGTGACATGGCCACCTCCTAGGAACGCCCAATGGCTGTGGCAAGTCATGCACAATATGGGACAAATCTACTGTGTGACTTTTAAGTGACTTGAAAAACATCAACCAATTGCATCAATATTGCCAATGTGTCCGTGCTACTACGGTATTCATTCTCACTCATTCTCATATGTGACAGTGTAACATTTCCAAAAGGTAACACACATAACAATTGATTCTCGTTAGTTCAGTAAATAAAGTCCATTTCTTTCATGAGCTGGTTTATTCGTACATTATGTTGCAATGACAAGATCATGTCGTGGATGTCTAGAACACTATTATAAAGTGTAATATTCCCTGAATGAAGTGTTTTCAAGGCCGAACATAAATAATTATAATTATTAATTCTTTTACATATGAAATCTATAACCTCACTTACAGGAGCAGCTTTCAGGAACACCATCTGGCCAGTTACTGTGCATGTGTTCTAGGTAGGGCTCTGAAGGGATATTAAGGACACAAAAACAAACCTATATGTGCATTTGTTCTTTTTGGAGGGTTTTGTAATAAATTCTATACAAATGTAAATTGTAACAAACAGAACATATACCTTTATTATATCCGTTTCATAGCTACCTGTAACAACATTTTTGATTGAACATAAAACATTACCTCAAAATCACTAAGGTAATGTTATTTATTTGCAATAATTTAATATTTATCCATAAAATCTCGTAAAACAATTGCTGTGAAGTATTAGGAGCTTTAAGATCTCTTTGGATAGAAGTTTACATAATTTTTTCTTGTGAAAGCGAATAGTGCCCATGGGGGAAGTGAACAAAAATGCAAAAAAACTTCAATGGGTTTAGAATCGTTGCACATTATCAGCTACAGGTACTTTTCCCTCCAAAACATCAGATTTACTATCCAGTGGTTTGGAGGCTTGAGATTCAACTCAGCGAAGTGTGCAGTGAAGTGGGAGGTTTTAAAACAGCAAACTCACTGGCGGTTGAAATCAAACCAGCAGAAAAGTAACAAGAAATGGTTGCAATTTGGCTAGATTGCTCAAACTGCATTCAGATTTAGCTACATTTACAAATGAAAATGATTTCGTAATGACAGAGGCAAAGCAGTTAATAATTATCCTTGTGGGGGTACAATTAATTTAAAAATGCATTATGGAGCCAAATTACTATTATTCTATTAAGCAGACAATATCATTTTTATGTATATTTAGCCTGCTTTACTCTTTAAAAATTAAACTATGGAGCAACAATGTTTGAATGTTAATGGAACAATAGTTATTAATTAAAAATGGGTAAAAACTTAGTTTTTCATGATGTTGGTGCCTGAACCATGTGGGCTTTAAAGCTAATTTTCAGTGGGTGGAACATTGGCGATTTTAACAGATTACGGGCCAGACTCTCTTAGCTTCAAAAGTGATACAGGTTGAGTATCCCGTATCCAAAATGCTCGGGACCAGGAGAATTTTGGATAACGGATTATTCCGTATTTCGGAATATTTTAATATTTCAATGATGTATTTTGAAGTATCTTGCATTTATGCTGTATAAACACATAATATACACACAAATATATTTTATTACCACATAAAATACACACAAACATATTTTAATTGTTCAAAAAACGAGGTTTCAAAACGTGAAACAAAATGTGTGTACTATCTCAGCACTGAATTTGAATGCCAAGCAATCATTGTCTTGCACATATATAGTGCCAGTTACATATCATGTCCCCAGTGATGCTGTTACATATGTCCCCAGTGAGTTTTTAGCAAAAAAAATTTTTTTTTTCACTTTCTGGAATGTCCGTATTTCGGAATAATTCGAATAACGGATATTCGGATACGGGATACTCGACCTGTAAAATGGAGAGTGATAAACAGCCAGCCAATCCGTTCCTGTCTGACATTTTTCAAACACAGTCTGTGACTTGGCAGGTAGGAGCTGATTGGCTGGCTGTTTATCACTCTCCATTTTATCACTTTTGAAGCTTAGATAATCTAGCCCTACAACTTTAAAAATCCACTTTAGTAATTTGTCCAATTTCACCTCATTGTAATATTATTATGTAAAAGTTTTTTTTATGGGAATGTATTATCCTCTCTTATTTGACTGCTACTCTGCATTCTATTACTGAGCACATTTGAAAAGTGATGGTAGATGGGAGAGTGGCTTGTTTATTAACTACCTATGGGTAAACAGCTGGCTCAAAAGTACATTTTAGAATTCTGATTCAAAAAATAAATATGCATTAGAAACTTTTTTTAAAATGTTTCTTTTTGTATATCAGCAAAATTATTTATTTTTAAACAATGTTTTATCTTTTATAGTTTATGTAATAACCATAAATATATACAGGGCCAAATACAGTGAAACCATATTAAACAATTTCCATAGATTTATGAGTACAAAGCAAGAACTTGAAAACAGGACCCTTTATTACAAAAAGGGTAGCAGACTACCATAATGAAAAACACATTCAAAAAGTTTAAACAGTTTAAATAAACTTAAATTAAAGGGAACAAGCAAGTGAATTTATTGCTGCGTGATAAGTTAAGTGAAACGCAGCAAAGAAAGGTTTATTATTATAGAGCTGGAAAATGGGCATATGAAACGTCTCTTCTGTTCTCTGCATACATATACATGCATTAGACACAGTCATTTAATGTGCAGTGTGGCAGAGGCATCTTGTATCTTTAAACCAATTATTCATTTTAAACAAAGAACCGTTCATTGTTTTAATATGTCACATTACTACAGCTGCTTTCACGTGTGGTTCCTCAGCTAATTGGAGAACACATACTTGCATTGTACTTTTATTTCTTGAGGTGTGCTAAGGAAAAAGGCAGCAATTAGTCTTGCTGCTATCCTTTGTTCCCACATCCCCTGTGCTTCCTAAAATACACGACAAGCAGAAACATATGTAGAAACTGTAAGAGTAATAGGTGTATGTAGAACACAATCTTTAAGCTGCAGCTGAGCGCATGAGTAGGGCAATTTGTGCAGACAATGAGAGTCCGAATAGAGAAAGAATCTGGTAGAAGAAGAACAGCGGAGGCCTGCAAGTCTCATAATAAACTGTGATACTGGAAAAAACAAAGTCTAAGTAATGTAAAGGAGGTAACGAGCAATTTAAAAACTGTTATTCTACTACTAAAAGACTAAAAGAACAAAGAATTTCAACCGCTTCAATAATCACTTTCAGAAAGAACTATAAGTTTTGCATATATTATAGCGATGCAGTGTACACACCATTATGACAGTATTCATTATGCAGACAGTCAGTAAGCACTTTATGTTCCTCCAGCATTATGGTGCTGTAAGTGGACCAAATACAGTATGTGCCTAGGTTACCAGTATAAAAAAAAAATCATAGTGAGTTTCAGGTCGGATAAGCACCATGCATTTGGATAAGGTCGACAAGAGGAAGGTCGAAATGCATTAGGTTGACATGCATCAAGGTCGACATGTCTGAAGGTCAACATGGGGTTAGGTCAACAAGGTACTTAGGTTGACACATGCAAAGGTCGACATGGGGGTTTTCACTTTTTTAATCCCGAATATCGACATGGACACTAAAAACGCTAACCACGTCCCCTTGCATGGCTTGCTGCAGTTGCCATGTTTTGGGCACAATATTTTATTCTCCCACCATACACTAATAGATGGTAGTGGTACAGCACATGTCGTCTCAAAGGCAGAGACAGGGCCCCTTTAGGCAGAGACAGGGACAGTGGTAGGGTTTTTGGCATCCCCCTGCAAACTAGAATGCTTTTATGTGAGAACTACTGTGCAGGGCCAATGTTGAGGTTACAATGTTCCACCTCACCATTTAAAGGTGGTGGAACTCAGTTTCACCCAGTTCACCTTCACTTTAACCCCTGGTACCATATATGGGCACCTTTAGATCTTTGATGAGATCAGATAATTTAACAAAATATTCCTAATGTCACTGAAAAAACAATTGTGTTGTTTTGTGCTTGACTTATGGAGATAGTGGCACACTTGCTGATCGCCATTGTAACTACTGGCACATACGAAAGTATAGGAGGGGGTAACTGCACTGGACAGCTGGCCCATGCATCTGTAATTGTTGGAGAGGGTGATTGTACTATGTATTTTGTAATGTTATAATTCATGTATTTCCTTTGCTCGGGTATCTGCGTTCTAGAGAAATCTATTACATCACTAGTTAGCTGACGTTGCTATTGTTGTGTTTATTGTCTAGTGTGGAGGCACTATATCATTAACGCTATTGTTGCGCTTATTGTCTAGTGTGGAGGCACTATATCATTAACGCTATTGTTGCGCTTATTGTCTAGTGTGGAGGCACTATATCATTAACGCTATTGTTGCGCTTATTGTCTAGTGTGGAGGCACTATATCATTAATGCTATTGTTGTGTTTATTGTCTAGTGTGGAGGCACTATATCATTAACGCTATTGTTGCGCTTATTGTCTAGTGTGGAGGCACTATATCATTAACGCTATTGTTGCGCTTATTGTCTAGTGTGGAGGCACTATATCATTAACGCTATTGTTGCGCTTATTGTCTAGTGTGGAGGCACTATATCATTAATGCTATTGTTGTGTTTATTGTCTAGTGTAGAGGCACTATATCATTAACGCTATTGTTGTGTTTATTGTCTAGTGTGGAGGCACTATATCATTAACGCTATTGTTGCGCTTATTGTCTAGCGTGGAGGCACAATATCATTAACGCTATTGTTGTGTTTATTGTCTAGTGTGGTGGCACTATATCATTAACGCTATTGTTGCGCTTATTGTCTAGTGTGGAGGCACAATATCATTAACGCTATTGTTGTGTTTATTGTCTAGTGTGGAGGCACTATATCATTAACGATGCATGCACCCACAGGTCATTAATGACCCTCTTTGTCCTCTGTACATGCAGTACAGTCCGATCGATAGCATGCTCCTAGATATGGCCACTAAACTATATCATTTCTAAATCATTTAAATGTGTGTGCACTATATCTTTGGCTCAGGGAGGACAGCCAGTTCAAGAGAAATCGTTGATGACATTGCATCATTTGCGATGTCATCTAATTTGTATCCAGCATAACGCCCTCATACTAATAGTAACAGAGTTTGTTATGCACAGCTCATTGCCCTGCAGTTTATAGGGCACATAGCTTAGCATGTAAATTCTAGTTACACATCAGTAGAAAGGTATTAGTAGGTGCACTTCTAGCCACATTACAGGAGATGAGCACTTACAGTATCACCAATGATTGTGTCAGCCTCACCATGACAGCTGGTAGAGTAGTTGTATTTACCAGACAGATGAGAAAGGGGTCATTGGAGAGCACAGAGTGAGGATGAGATTAGGAGCGCGGATCATGTTGGTTAATACCATGAATAGGAACCATCCTCAGGCTGAGCGACTGGCTTCAATAGTATGAGTATTTTACACAGTGGGAATGAGTAGCTTGTGTCCTGTAGAAATTGCACATAGGGAAAATGTATCAAACCTTCAGAGAGATAAAGTGGAAAAGTTGAACAAAGCAACCAATCAGCTCCTGCCATTCATCTAGCTTAGGGTATGAGTTTAGCTAGAAGCTGATTGGTTGCTATTACCAGCTTCTCCTTTCTATCTCTCTTGAAGATTTGATATGGACCCCCCCCCCCCCCTTTCCCATTTCATAGTGCGGGTCAGCTCCTTGAGCTGGATGGGGAATTTACATACCCGGGGGTCTTTAAGAGGAAACAGGAACTGAGGTGGTGAGGCCCTTGAGTGGATATAACACTGGACTCAAGGGGATAAATTTACAGAGATGGAAAGTCTAATGAAGATGGGATGTTGCCTATAGCAACCAACCAGATTCTACTAGTAATGTATTTGTACCTTCTAGAAGATAAGAGATAGCATCTGATTGGTTGCTATGGGCAACATCCCATCTTGAAGAGAACTCCCATCTTAGTAAATTTACCCCCATGAGTGTTATTGGCCTTTTGAGTGCCAACATCTCTGTGAGAGATAGGCAACATATCCACTAAAAATGCCACAAAAATACAACCCTTTGAGTGCCAATGTCTCTGCTTGACAATTTTCACACCTATTCACTTGGCACTCAAAGGGTTAAGCAGCAGTGAGCTGATGTCCTACAGTGGTTGCTATGACTTTGAGACATTGCGGTGATGGGGGGGGGGGGGGGGGGCAATGCCATCTGAGGGCTTTGCTCTATTCTTTTAAGTATATGTTGGGTTTGGTGCATGAGCAGAAAAGCCACTGAGAGCTATATGGGCATCAGTAAGATGATCCCAACACTTACTATGGGAATAGACAATCCTGTGTTCCACCCAGGT
Organism: Crinia signifera; assembly: GCF_055691185.1. Classification (NCBI taxonomy): domain Eukaryota; kingdom Metazoa; phylum Chordata; class Amphibia; order Anura; family Myobatrachidae; genus Crinia; species Crinia signifera. The sequence goes on along the minus strand of NC_139217.1, from coordinate 115,202,371 downwards.
TCTGGTTGATAGATCGACATGCATTAGGTTGAAAAGTACAAAAAGTCTATGTGAAAATGGTTGACTTATGGTCGAGGGTTTTAAAAAAAAATCAACTACCATCCACTTGGACTACTATAGTAATGTGTCCAAATCACTGCAGTAATGGAGCAAGGCACCTTGCCTGAAGCTTGTTGTGTCAAGCGAGCCTCTAATATATGGGGTTATACGGGTGCTGGATGGCTGACAGACAGTCAGGATGCCGACAGTCATTAGCCTGAATGTTAAAACCCTGACACTTGGGGTCCCAATGGCCACTGGCTATTGTCCCTCGTAGGGGTCCACGACCCCCATAGAGGGAGAATAGAATAGGTGGCAAGCGTAACGATCCACTGTGCCCGCAGCGTTGCAAACACAGCGAGCCCGCAAGGGGCTTCGTTGCACTCCCCCACTGTCGGAGTCTGGGCAGTTGGGATCCTGACATCGGGCTAATGACTGTCGGGATCCAGACTGTTGGGGACGTATTCCACACTCGGTTAAACATACAAAATTACATACATTCAAACATACAAAAATCACATAAAAAACTTGTGTCGACCAATCCCATCTTTTTACCCTGTCAACTTATTACATGTAGACCTTATGTATATGTCACTCTAATGCATCTCGTTTATATAATGTCCACCTTTTGACTGTCAACCTACTATTGTCGATCTTTTAATCCACATACATGCCACGCTTGGGCTAATTGTGTACAGAAAGTGGATATTTTTTACATCGTAAATGGAATAATTTTTTTTTTATTGAAATGAAGACAGTGCTTTATTAGTATACTGTATATATAAAGTGTCTTTGAAGTATTTTCTACAACTACACAACTTACAAATCAAAAGTAAAGTAATACAAACACTAATAAACAAAATAGGCTCTCCCAGGGAGAGCGAACTTCTGATGCCTATATACAAAAATATAGTTTTGTACTTATCCTCCACACAGCAAACATCTTAACAAAATAAATATATAAAGAATATTCAACAGCACTAATCTACAATGAAACAAAATGACTGAAAAGCATACACAGTACAGAGGAAAGGGCTCAGACAACATTCTGCATGTTTATCTACTTAAGATCACATTACCAAACTGAATAAAGAGCTTCTGAACGCATGTCCAATGGTCTACTGTGCATAATTTACAAACATCGGTGGCTGCCCTTTATAGATGTTATCCTGCTCAGTGTGTGACATTTAAAGTTTGTCATCAAACAGAAACCGATCTACAAAGAAAATGTGATCCCCAGAAATAAAAATAACACGGTTAAGAGTTTTTTTTTTTTTGTTATTGAAGATTTAGACTTTAGTTTGCAGCGTCACTTGGTTAATCTGTATCTGATTTAGTTATGGTTTCATTTAATAAACAGTATCTCTTTCCCGTGACCTTCCTTTCTGCTGATAGGAGCGTAGAACACACAATGACGTACTTCTTTGAAGCTAAGTTGATAGTGACGGCCCTCAGCATTATCTAGCTAAATTAAAATTATGTTTAAAAGCAAATTGTTCCTATATGAAATAATGGGGGATATTGAGACCTGATCGCAAGCCTGGGATGGACGAATTGGAGTGATGGGCACATTTTAGTTTGACTCCAACTTCTTCATTGTCACAGTTGGTCACTGTACATAAGGCCAAGAATGTCAAATCCTATCACTTTTGTACAGGATCTTGTACTGGATCTTGTGCAGGGATCAGAGGACACTTACAGCCTCTGATCCCTTATTTATTTCAAAGTACCCTCCACATGCCACTCAGACCTCCCCACATGCATATCAGACTTACCCAGATGCCAGAAGTGGCTGGAAAGCCCTCTGCAGACAGACCCACTTTTCCACCAAGAGCTTCAGGACAGGTAAATACAGTATTATGTACGTTTAAGGACTATTTCACACATTTAATCCTTAATATCATATATATATATATATAGGTTGCGGGGTAGCGGCACTCACGTCAACCGGGACCCGTCTCCGCCTCCAGCCACTACGTCAAGGGGCTGGAGGCGGAGACGGGTCCTGGCGTTTGTTTGCACATGGGTGATTCTCCTTATTTAAGGTGAGCGATTTTAATGTTTATACTTATCCTGAAGACGCTAATAAAGTTAGCGAAACGTTGATGTACTACAGACTACAGCTTCTGATTATTGATGTGACGTGAGTGCCGCTACCCCGCAACCCATATTGGCAGCTGCCACTGTCTCTGAGGGCACCCATTCTATTTGTTATATGAGTGCCGGGCGTACGTCCTATATATATATATATATATATATCGTAAAATAGTTATAATTTTTGCAAAAATCTTTGGACCTTGAGCCTGCCGAGCTGGATTGGAATCATGTGTATATTATATTACCTAACACTTGACAATCAGCTTGTCTTTAACTGAATAAAGACAGTTAAGGCATTCATTACTGCAACTTCCCTGAGGGGAGAAGTCGCAGCCAATCTCCCTTGAACCATGCGTTCCCTTTGCATGGAATATATTGCATAAGATTCTATTCTGAACTGCCAGGAGGCTGCTCGTGTCAGGACGGGCCGACAAGCAGGTCCGATCTCTGACTCTGATCTGACGCCCACAGGACTGATTTGGCCACTTTTCACCTGATTTCTCGGCCCAATCAGTCGGAATCAAGTGGAAAGTGGCATAATCAGACTAGTGGATGACCCAAGAGGAATAAGGAATAAGAGGCAATCTGATTTCTTCAATCCATTCATTGCACATGCCAGTGTGTTTCATATTGTAGTGTAATGTGTCTGTATGTTGTACTTCTTTAGTCTACCTACAGTTTCTTTGCATAGTGAGCATGCTGCTTTGCCATTTTTCTCTATCAAAGATAACTCTCACTGCATATCAAACACATGACACTCATTATTCCCCTTCCATTTTTTTTTATAAATATAATAATACTTACAATACATATTAATCACATTAAATTACCCCAATAATTAAACAATGTAATATGTTGTTGACACTCCACGTTTATTTGATTGTATCATGGTCAGACCATTTAATTATATTGTCTTCTAACTTTATAAAATGTTTCCTTATCCCTCTGGGCTTACATATAGTAAGGTCATGGGCCGCATGTGGCTCGTCGGTTGCTGGTTGTGCATATTAGACCTAAATATTTATTCTATCCAGTTCCTAAGTTTTCAAATATGTGTTTCTGTTAAAAAAAAAACATAGTAGAAGGCGCTATCTTCCCCAGGATATTTACCTGGGCAGCTGCAAATACAATCATCCTTTGGCTCAGATGTATAACCTTAAGGCAAATGGGTCACTGACTGCATGGCGCTGCCTGTTGGGGTATCATTTCAGTTGTTTGTTATACTTTGCCTTTAAAATTAATCTATATCATAAGATAAATAGATAGATAAATAGATAGATAGATAGATAGATAGACGTTTAAATTTTTTCCTGGAATACCTATTTTCCTACATGATTTGAAAATGATTTGGCTCCTTTGGTTTTAATTCTAAAAACATCAGTCAATAACTAATAAATCAGAACTTTTGTTGAAGCATAAAAGCTGAAGGCAGCAACATCCCTGAGCTGACTGCCCCGGACGTGTTTCTGGCTAATAGCCTGCGGTTATTTCCTTTGAGTGGCAATTAGCCATAAAATTTGTTAGGAGCAGTGAGCCGAGGGACATTACTGCTTTCGGCTATTTCCATTTGTGAATTGTTAAAAGTTTTGTCATGAAGTTTTTGAACTCTCCTTTATGCGGTTCTAATGTTTAATGTTACAATGTCTACATTCCCATAGATGTTTAAATGTTTAATTATAAACACTGAAGGCGAATTGGTAAATACTGAATTTCTTTACAATTAAACATTTTGTAGGTTATCACTATATTTTAGGAAATTCTGATTAATCAGGAAAGATAAAGACTGACTATATCTAGGTAAAATATTTTATGACTAAAGTAATAAGCGCACTGTTAATATGAAAAAAACAATAACATTTATAGTCTTACAGTGGTATAAAAGTTAATACTTGATGAATAGTCCCATTACCACAATGCAGTTTATTTATAAAAGTCTAACTGTTGTATTAAGTATTGAATAATATTCATAGAAAATATTCATATAAATCCAAAATTCATAAAAAAAACATTTAGGGGCATATTCAATCTTGGCCTAGTTTTTTACCAGGTGAAAAAACGGCAAAGATTCGACTTTAAGTATTCAAACATGGGCATTTTTGCCAGTTTTTTAGTACAGTTTTCCCATGCCATTTCACTTTTTGTACAAATTGGCATGGGTGGAACCAGCTGCAAAAACAGGAGAAAAACCGAGTGAATTCATGGCAGTTTCACCAGTACACGTGGTTTTTGCCAATGCTGGATTTTTTTGCCCATGTGAAAAAACAGCAGTGGGATTGTATAGGGCGATTCAAAAAATTTTGGGCTAAATTTGCAGATTTTTCGGCTGGCGAAAATTTCGTCCAGGATTAAATACCGAGTACAAAACAGTTGATAATTTTTTGATACATACACATCCTAGCAAATTCCCTGGGAGAATGTAGGGTACCCCTGGAAATCAGAAATAGCCAAGAGGCTACATTCAAGTATCAATAGTTTTCTTTCAGCCTAGAAATCATTTAAGTTGTTAATTGTATCATCTGAAAATAATTAACAAGTAAGGCTTTGATGGATCGTTATCCAGGATAAAGACCCTTGTCTTTACAGACAGACAGGCTACAACATGATCCAAAATACAAGACAATGTTTTATGAAAAGAAGGGACCAAAATGGAGTTCAATGGTGTTAATTGCACCCAGTGATGGCTCTACCATTAGGCAGTTTAAGGCAGTTGTCTAGGACCCCAATATCTTAAGGGGCAACACTGGGTCTGTCTATCACAAAATTAAGAATGACAATGAGAAAAGCATCATTGTTGAACTTAATGCAGGTGGTGGCTATGGAAGTTCTAAGATGCCACCTCCACACTTTCACTTGAGAGGCTGGAAAGTGGGTATTGGTGGCAGTTAGGGGGTGCAGTATGTTGAAGTTTTGCCTGTGATACTGATAAGCCTTAAACCGGCCCTGATTGTACCTAAATTCAAGCAAATATCACTGCAAGAATATCATTACTTTGTAATATCACATTATTTTGTAGCAGTCATAAGATGTGACTATAAAATCATTTAATCCACCAAGAACTCCTCCTCATGCCCAATTACAGAATATTTAATGGGGACAATGATCCTCAGCACATAAAATCTACAGTAAAATGGCAGAAAGAGCAAAGAAACAAAGTTTTGGAATAACAAAGTAAAGATTCAGAAAAGAAGCCAAGTGAGAGACACTTTTGGGGACTAAGAGCATAAGTGGATGCACTCCAACATCCATGACCTAATGCAGTGTTGTAAAGAGGAGTAGGACAACATTTCTCAAACATGAATTAAGAGACACAGTAACTCATGTACAAATAGATAACTTCTAGTAATTGCTACTAAAGGAAATTCAATAAGCGGGATTCTCATAGAAAATAACATTGCTGACAAGGACTATGGGCTTTATTTACTAAGATGGGAGTTTTATTAAAGATTAGATGTTGCTATGGGCAACTAATCAAATTCTGTTATCTTCTAGATTCTGAATGGTTGCTATGGGCAACATCTCATCTTTTAGAGAACTTCCATCTTAGTAAATAAACCCTAATGTGGTTACCAGAATGTAGCTACCATGATATCAACAAATGGGACCTTGTATTTATAGCAATTCATGCTTGTATTCAGTACAGTGGGTAACATGATGGTTTGATAAAGTATACACTTATCAATCTCTCAGTCGTGTCCATATAGTTCTTCTTGACATTAGGATTGTCAACGAGCAAGCTACATACTCTGCAAGCTACTGATTCCTTTCATCTACTTACTTTATCATACATAGCTTCTCATTGACTATTTTAAAATTTGAATAATTAAAAAACGAAATCTGTTATGTGTTATTTTTCAACATTAAATTATTTATCAAATGTTTACATTTTGTGAGAATTGTTAATTATGTCCCTAAATGTAAGAACAGTAAGATAAAATAGTGTAAGCTTTTGTTTTCACGCAATTGTTTGTTTTGCTGCCCTGATTAACCTTACTATGCCTGCCAACAATCCTGGTTTGATTTTTGTTTGAAGAGACTATGCTTTTAAGACTGTTTAATTTAACACCATTACTGTCTAAATGAAATGCATGTTTAAATAACATTTTTGTCACAGTTCTCTCTTATGTTTTCAGAGAAATAAACCCTAGTGACAGGGTTAGTTTTCACTTTCAAACAATAAGATTTTTGTATATAGATCAATTAGTTCCTCAGAATGTCATCTAAACAGTGTACTTTTTGGCACTGTTGTGTCTACATGGTTATCCTAGACGTCCCAATTTTCCTTTTACAGGATTATCATACAGCACAATGAATATAATTGACTGATGAAATGAGGAGTGAGGAATACAGATTTTGAAGTGTAAAGAATGGAAACAAAAATATATTTTTTGGTCTATGTTCATTAACCCATTGTGTGCCAAGTGAATTTGCCAAAATAAGTGTGAAAATTGGTAAATAAATTCAAATGCCCGCCTAGCTGCATGACCGGTACCAACACTCAGTCAGTGGAGTGGTGTGTCCACCAACATATCTGTCAGGTATATACAAAGCCTAAGCTACATAAAGAAAAATGTATTTAATACAAACTTGAACAGAAAAACACTTAAGTAATAAGTGAATTTACACATAGGCAAGTTAAAAATGTAAGGGTTAATGCTGAGATGGACCCAAAATGGTTGAAAGATATGCCAAATTGCAATATATGCAAAATGAGGGCATTTCATTCGACCGGCCACAATTCAGCCGCCAGAGCCACCACACAGAGGAGTACAGGGAAGAACTTCAGGGCTCCTCCTGCACTCTTCCTCCAGCCTACACTGGAGACATGCAGACACACAGCCTCCCTCCCTCCTTAATGCAGCCGTGAGTTGCCAGGGGGGAGGGGGTGCCATGTTCTGCTGCTTACAACCTGGAATTGCACTGTACAGTATGTTCCTGCATATACAGAGCCATACATATATCAATCTGTGTATATCTCCATGCTATCAGGATATTCACAGAGTTTGCTCATTGTATATGCTGTGATTACAATATATATATTCGATATTAAGCATATTTATTACATTTATACATTATTATTCCTCACAAACTTGTAAAATCCTTCACTAAAAAGCAGAAAGACACGAAAGCACAATATATGCATGAGCTACAATGGTGCATTCGCTCTTAGCCAATCGTAAGCTTTTCGCTAGTGTTGGGGTCATCACCATACCCCTGACCAAAGGCAAATAATACAGCTTTCTCAGATGTATATATACCTTAAATGTGTCTGTCTGGATGACAGTCTGCAGGTGTTTGAAACTGTGTAAATAATCCCTTACTCTACACAACTCACATTGGAAGACCCCTTCCATAGTCCCATCCCTCCTCAATACACAATATATTTGTATGCGTCTACCCTGACTTTCTGGGGATGCGCAGTGACACAAAATATGCTACAGAAACTGACGTAATAGTGCTTCTTCACACTCTTACATAACACTTAAGGGCCCCGTATACTGCAATGATATGTCTGACACTGAAGTCGGATGTAATTTCCCTTGAACTCCCCCTGGACCTTCCCGGGAATGATTCCATCCGATTTTGTACTTTGGGGTCTTTTTTGCAGAAGCTATATCTCATGCGATTGATCAAGCCAAGATAAATTGTATGAGATATATGTTATGCTGCCATACACTTATGCGATCGGATGTGATGTGACATCGCAATGCGATGTCCATCGCATCCGATCGCATCTTGTGGTGCAAAAAGTGCCCTCTTGCAGCACCCGATGTCGCATGCCGTATCGCTGTGAAGGAGCGCTAGCGGATGACGGGAGTTTAAATATTTTTTAAACACTGGACGACCCTCTGATTGGCTAAGAGAGCTGAATACAAATGGTCCTTTCAAATATTGTGGGAAGAACACTGATTTAGGTCTGAAGGGTGTGAGGACCTCAACTCCCCTCCCTCCTCAGTCATTTCTTCCCATGAGGCAAAAAAACGTTTTATGGTAAGCTTACAAATTCATTTTTTAACATCCACAAAGATATTTAAATGTATTAATGCGATTTGTAGGGACGAAATGTTATCCTTTCCTGAGTAATAGAGTTTCATCATGAGAGAAGATATGTGAGCTACATTAAGGTCAAAAATTTTGATCGTTGGAATTTTTACCTTATCATCTTCCATAACAGATTTGTTATTCTCTTTCCTCTGTTTTTTAGACTTTTTCTTGCTTGCTTGTTTTGTTCTCTTTCTATTTCTTTTTCTAGATCCCTCCCCTTTTGTTCCTCTATGTGTTTGAGACCTCTCTACCAATTTGTATGGCGATGCCTCCTTTACTCTTAAAAAGGTTGCTGTCTTCCATGCAGAAAACCTGAAACAATGAAATCAAATTAAACTGTGCAAAATCATTGTCGTGTATGAGGGCCTTTAGATTTTTAACTTTTCTAGAGTGGTAATGTACATTTAATTGTGCTATAGGGACACATATTTGACCATGGTTAAATGTAAGTTAAATACAGCTACTGTATGCCAAATAAAACATCCAATGTTATACAGAGGCCCACTTATTTTTCCTAACAGTAGGTAAAAAGATTTATTTTTATCTTCTTTTGCAGCAGCAAAGTGTTGGGATAATAATTATACAGTTAGTACAGGAAATATCCCTGCTTAACCTGCCACCCTATACTGTCCCATATAATGACCTAACTTCCCTCTCTTTAGCCTCTATAGTCTAATAAAGTTATTGGAAGGTATAGGTACCAGTTGCACTGGGTTTGTGTGAATTCGCACAGAGTTGAAGAGATAATTATTAAATTAGTTGAATAACCAACTTAATTAGGATGTGAATACATTAAATTTATCTCATGGTTGGTGGTGCCCCCAGGACAAGTTCAGAAAACTCAAACTGGGAAGGGGAGCCTTGCTAGAAGAAACAACTCTTCTGGGTCAATCTTTACTGTAATAATTAACTATTAAAATATAACTTTTATTTTTGTTCTTTTTAAAAAAAAAGAGAGAAAAAGAGAACAATAAATATGGAAGAAAAGAAAAAGTGGTCTCTATTATTTACCGCCTTATTTGTAGAATAGGTACTATATCACATTATTATACAAGATTATGTAATAGGATGAAAGATTCAGAAAGTGAGAGATTTGGTAAGAAATCTCCAGTTTTTTTAAAGTGGCAATCATTTACACAGCAAAACCAGTGTGATTTTGCTGTGTCAATGATTGCCACTTTAAAAAAACTGGAGATTTCTTACCAAATCTCTCACTTTCTGAATCTCTCATCCTATTACATTTCACCCATTATTGGGAAAATTAGATATTATTTTTTCTACAATATATATATATTTTTCTACTTATACATTTTTTCTACTTTTTCTATATATTTTTCTTTATACTCAGTTGGTCCGTATTGGGAATAAGGCAGAAAGCTATTTGTTATCCGATATTGGGAACATCAGAAGTAAATGTCGGATGATAAAATAGAATTGCTACTGCCAATTATCCCTGTATAGTATCCCTGTATAGTATCCTCAACATCAAGCATGTGCAGACGTAGGGTGCGTGCACCCATGGCAAACTTTTGTTTCGCGGGGTGCACATACCCATGACGGCGTGCGGGGGCGGAGATAATTGGGGGGTGCCGGGCCGCCCCATCACCATATGAGAACGCCCAGCGTTCCATGGGCGTTCCCATGAGAACGCCCAGTGTTCTCATGGTAATGAGAAAGTGACGCGGGTGGGCCCATATCCGTGCCAACGTGCACGCGTATGTAAGTGACTTAAAAGTCATTTTTATATGCGTGCACGCACCACATCTATTGATGGTCGGCGACCATCGAAAGATGTGGGCGGTTACCCGAGGCATATGAGGAGAGGGGAGGGAAGGGGGTGAAAGTAGAGGAACTGCTTGTGGTGGGAAGTCGACGTCACATGACATCAATCCCCGCCCCAAATTTGGAGGACAGCATTGAAAGTAAAAGTCAGTCCAGGTTGACTTCATTATGAACGGATGAAAAATCATTCAATGGTGAGTGACCATCGGATGATACTTCCATTGTGCTGCCGCATGCGTACACATCCACATCCATGTGATGGGCGGGGTTTACCTGCTTTCTAGGTAGCGAGCGGACAGGTCTGAATCAGGCACTTAGAACATAGACTCCTCAGTTCCTGCAGTATCTGCTATGATGTGGTGTTTGGCGTTGGCACTGATAAAGTATAACTATGGAGGTGATGCTTATGGACTATGCTTACCAGGAATGAACGCTAAGCTTCGGCTGTTACAATACCTGACACTTACTCTATTGCTCATTTCACACTGTAGTGTGATGTATCCAGTTGGGATTGTGATCTCCTTACGTTTTTCAAGGACAGGTTTCTTTTTATTTTGTACGTTTACATGGCAACATACAGCAAATTAAATTCTATATTGTAGGAATTGCATTGAGAATGCTCTGCTTAAGCCAGAACCATCTGTAAACAGGAGCCTTGTCTAATCCAATGGCTATGTGTAATAGTTCTTCCCCCGACTTTTCTCTAGTTTGCTTAATCAAAACATTTCATTTATACTGCAATTTTTATTCCCGATTCATCAGTCCTAGCTGATTAACTGAACCACACATCTGCGTCTCAATTTCCAGTGTTCCAGGAGTAGAACTGCAATAAAGAGCAGTGCCCTGAGACTCCGTGCAATCAGGATAAGAGGCATGCATTCAGATGATATACAATATACATTTTTAATACAATTAATACAACCACGTTTGAACAGGACACATTGAGAAGCTATGATTATATAAACATCTCCCTTTCTTTTTATACAACTAATGATACATCTTTACATATATACTTACAGTATTTCCATTCGCCTACAGCTACCTGATTTAAAAAAAAAATCAAAAAGATAAATGATACCTCCAAACTATCTATCTATCTATCTATCTATCTATCTATCTATCTATCTATCTATCTATCTATCTATCTATCTATATATCTATCTATTTATTCTAGCATCACGAAAAAACTACTGGATGAGTGTGTATGGTGTTTTCAATATTGGATTGCTAAGTGAACCAGAAAGAAACTGAGGTATGTATTATATAGATGTGACAACGGGGAGAGGAGCAATAAAGTCAGATGCTTGACACTATGCATGCAGTCCAAAATACCAGTTACCAGCCCATTACTAGATGGCCGCAGGTATGCTAAACAATTGAATTTCCTAGAGGTGAGGAGCAGCGTTAGCCTTTATTATATAGGATACATTTTTTGGGGAGAAAGATACTTCTAGGGAATGTTTTTGAATTACAGATGGAGCCCCTCTCGTTCAATCCCAGCACCGCCAGAATGTCCCCGCTGGCGAGCGCTGGCTGAGAGGGACTCCATTAAACTGGGACGCGTGAGCATCTCACACGCACATGTGTCTCAGTCACTCTGCGGCTGGGCGGCGGAAACCCTGCCTGTCTCTGCTTCAGGGAGATGGGCAGGGTTAGGGAGGGTTCGGGGAGGCGGTGGGTACCGGCGACGGTGAGCGGAGAGATCCGTCGGAACGGAACGCAAGAGTGTTGCATGCGCGCACACCCCTTCCGACGGATGCCGTGGCCTGGCGGCTGGCGAGGGCGATCGCCAGCCCTCGCAAAGATGAAAGGGGTTCCATCTGTATGTAGACAATGTTTTTTTCTTCTGAAGACATCCACACGAGCAAATACCATACTGTCGGCCCCTTCATCTGTGATTGGCCATGGATTTTATTTGCATACAGTATATGTCCAGTTTAAGGTAATGATGTGATGATTCACAACAAAGTATATTGTATTAGAATCTTCCAATTAACCTATGAGTGACCCATGTTTACAACTGTTTAATATTAGTATATTTATATTATACTTTCTGCTCATGATTGTAAGCACTGCAGAAAATAAATCACTCATATATAAGAAGAAAGATACAGGTGGCAGGTAGCTGCGTACGTATCTAGTACTGATTTCTCTTCAGATTTGCTTTTGTACTACTGAGGGGCCTAATTCAGACCTGTTAGCAAGGCTGCAGTTTTTACAGATGGACAAAACCATGCTGCACTGCAGGTGGTCAAATGCAACAAGTCTGAATCAGGCCCGCAGTCCCAAGCCATAGCTCCCAACTATCCTGATTATAACAGGACAGTCCCGCTCATTGGGAACTGTGGATGGCAGTGTCTGGCGGGTGGGTGGGGGGCAGCTGGCGGGAGCCGGAGATCACTGCGCACGGCATCTCTTCTCTTCAGTGCAGGGAGGGGGCTGGGTGCTGTCCAGCTGCTAGGGTAGCACTGGGTATGCCCCCAAAGTCATGTTAATGGGGTGGACTGATTAGGCTGCCGTCTGGAGTACTTGGTCTTCAGGGGGAGGGGGTGCAGCGCCGGTACAATAGATCGCACTGTGATGGGAGCATTTTCTGGTGCTAATGGAGTTGGGGTAGAGCCAGGTCTCATGAGATCTCCCCCGGTAACTGTGGGAGCAGCGGTGAGGAGATCCAGTGATGCCACTGCCACCGTTGCCAGCACTACTAGGGTGGTAAGTGGCAATATGCATGTACCTGAGGCCCAAGCCTGTTACAGATTTTTAGCTGAATATGTATGTATAAGTCTAGGGTGGCTGGAACTCTTAATCAGGCCCTGCTTAATCCTTTGCAGTGTTATTGAAATGACACTGTCCGCAACCTGTCCTGACCTTAGAATGCGGAGTTCTACACATCCCGATCTCTACTTAGTGTTACTCAGCTAAGCTCCCTTACCTTGACCTGCTGCTGGTCTCTGTGTTCCTGTCACTTAGGCCCTACTTCTCTGAGCCTGCGGTTCTGAGACATCCGAGTATCTATGAGTATCAAGCTCTATGGGAAAGGCGGCTTTCCATAAGTGAAAACCTCAATGTGTCTGATTCTAGAGATTCATCTAGCGGTCAACGGAAACCATAGGAATCACAAAGGACTGTTTGTTAGCAGGTGTTGGAGAAAAGTATATTTTTACTGGCACTTTTACCTCTCTTGGTAAATGTCCATAAGAGAACATCAGAATATCATGTTTAAGTACTTAAACATCAAACGGAAACATATTTTGACTGACTAGTTGTACTACGGTGCAACTCAATACAGTTTGTTAAGAAGAATAGGAATAATACAGCTCTCCCCAGTCTCGGCGTGCCCATAAATAGTTGTACTTGTCTGGATGATGATACGGTGTATGTAGCTATTAATTGAAAATGATTCAACCACTGTTTACTCTCCAAGACAGACAATTATTCTATGCACTTATAAGCCTCGTCCACAGTGTGTCTTTCTGCTAGCACAGGATTTACACAATGTCCTAACTTTATTGTAAAGTTTATTTAACCTTGGATGGAAATCTCAACACATTTAGAAAAAAACAGTAATGGAATAACTATTTACAATGCTGTATATACAGTGAATGGCGCTTATTACTCATCTTTTGTTGGAAAGCTGCAGCACTGGCTGGAAAGAAGCCGACACAGATAGATTAATACCAATTCATGCTGGATTTCCATGAGAACGTGTAGACAGTAGTTCCTGTACTGCCGCTGTTTTATTTCGCTTTTTATAGCACTCTTCTTGGGCTATAAGACAAAACATTTAATATCCTGATAATTGTTTTACTCATAACATTTAATGAAGCAGTAATCGGCTATACTAGGATAACACTGCATGCATTACGTCACACATTACTGCCGTCAATATTGGTGTTTCCTATGTCACTATCTATGAGAGGAACTGATGGCAAAAGGCCAGATCCAGCCCTCTGTCAGGACTGTTGTTTTGCATAACCTGAGCTTGGTAGTTGTTGCTTATAGAGAATTCATTGCAAGATCAAGGCCCCCATTGTCCTAAGGATACTGCTACAAGCTCCCAGTCGCAGTGCTGACCTGACCCTGCCGACGGACCCCACTGCTGCTCATAGGTGTTTGTCAGATTTAATGTGCAGCCCATCCGACCTTCCCAGTCCGAGCCGATGCGCACGGGACCGTGCATCGGGTCGGAGGGGATGTCAAACACATCGGATTTGGGCTGATTTCTTGGCCCGATCCGTCTGGGCAGGCAGTGGAGGCTGGAAGCTAGTAGTTGTATTTGCCCAGCGGCAGGCAGGAAGCTTATGCTGAATGTGAAAAATATTTTTAAAAGACTGCCGGCCATTTATTGGCTTAGAGAATTCTCTTAACCAATCAGTGGCCTGCCATCTGATTGGCTTAGAAAAATCTTTCAGTAAATCAGCATCTGGCCAGTCTTTACAAAATATTTTTTCACTTTCAACAGCCGCTTCCTGCTCCACTGTCAGCAAATACGGCTACATTCACCCAGCCACTGTTCCAAATCCGCTGTATGCCCCATGGAACCCACTGCCGGCCGCTGCACATAGGTGTGTGCCAGTGGTGCTTCATTGCTGACACACACCTAGGATCGGACTCAACACATTGCAGGTGCTAAAAAGCACCCGCAATGTGACACTGATGGATCTGATCCGATAAATTTAATGTGCAGCCCGTACGTCCCCACTATGACCCAATGCGCACGGGACCGCGTATCGAGAAGTAGGGGATGTCAAACACATGCTTTGATTTCTTGGCCCGATCTGTCGGAATCATTCAAAATCTGCCCAAATTTAACAACTGTATGGGCACCTTAAGCCTTTGTTGTAAATATATAATTCGAATAGAAAATGTATTATTCTGTATTATATAACCATTAATCATATACAGCTATCAGCAACTTAAGCTTAAATATTTGCTAGATATTCAGTGAGCTGCTTACAGTATATGCAGATGTCTGTGACATGATCATCATCTGCCTGTACTTATTTGCCCAGAAATTTGGCTTTAGTCAGGACAGATCAGTTGATATGGAGGGCTCTGCAGAGAGCCAGTGGCAGAACCGTTGCCACAGCAGAGGCTGTTATGCAGTAGATAGGTGAGGAGGGCCTGGCAATGTAGTCCTCTCACCTATAAAACGGATGATGCACTCTGCAGGCATACAGGACAGTACAGGGATCTCCAAGGGGATGGTCTGGAATTGCTGTGCCCTTCCTCCAGTTTTCCAGTTTGGCATGAAAACAATGCTAAGCTCTGCTCCTGCACAACAGAGCTGTAATGAGGGATGTGCAACTGGTGACAGTGCCCAGAGCCCAAAAATGCTACACAGTATCTTTTTTTAAGGCAGCATTAAGATAGATACTTAATATCAATATACTTTGGTGAGGAGAGGATCTGGCTGTTGGACACCTCCTGGGGCTGTTTCCATAGCTGTAAATGCCTATAGGCCTACTCATGTTTGTAGGTTTGTAGACCACAAGATCTGGTACTAGTCCACTTGATTTATCCTTTGTTAATGTTTTCTGCTTTTTATTATCTATTACATGCATACTACAGGTCTACTCTATGGAATGTTATCTACAGACTCGAATGTGATCCTTAGGGATTCAAAGACCTGTGTTAGCGAGTAGACTGGTTGCTCCTTGTTGGGCAGGGCCTTCTCCTGTATGCGCATGTGTCCACCTGAATGTGTAGACCACATCCTTTGGTAGGAGTCACCACGTATTATATTGTTGCTCAATTGTGATATGTTATCAGTATTAAACTATGGTGCATCTTTCTATCTTTTCTGATGTTTACATACTGTAAACTGTCTATACACATGGAAACATTGGCCCAATATGAGTGATTGGACTTAATAACTCACCATCTAATTGGGAACCTATTTATTTTGAGCACTTTTATATATGTTGCTATCCATCCAGGATTGCCTTGGATCAGGGGTTCAGCTAGGGGGAAGCTGGAGTCACAATCTGATTCCTGGAAACTGAGTGGTGAAGATAGGGAAGTGAGCTATGTGTATAGAATTTGGCAAACAAGAGTCCTGGGGAGGTGTGAGGATGGCTGGCTTCATGCAGTGACTATAACATGGAGGAGGAACAAAATTTGTAGTTTGTGAGAAAACCTAACACAGACTACACCTTTCTGGCGCTGTTCATATAAATAATAATAATTGTGGGTAGAAAAAGTTAATCAGTCCACTGCTGCTGCAGGTGTTTTATATGAGTTAGCTCGAACTCATAGGAGGGTACAAAAACTAGAAATGGGTTTTTAAAACAACCATGCGCTGCTAGATGGAATTATCAATAGAGCATACCACTGGACAGAAAGAACACTGGACGCAACGCAATGAATGTATAAATTTTTATGTATATGAAAAAAAATATATGAATAAAATAGCATATGCTATACAGATAATTAATCATAAATACATATAAAAAAACAAGAAGAATTAAACAGTACAATCTATACAATAAAAAACCTAAATGGCCATATGGGGTCACGTTTGCTAATGAGGTTGAGTAATAACTCTGAGATTCTTATGTCAGGGTTAGTGATGAATAGTAACAGTCACTTGAGGATGTTAATGGTGACATGAGAAAGGAAAGATCGGCAGACTTTATGTACCGAGCAATGGAGATGCTTTTGTGCAAAATCATCACAAAAACTACTATAATGGACAAATTTACCTTTGGTTTAGGGCTATATTATTTAC
This sequence comes from Crinia signifera, assembly GCF_055691185.1. Classification (NCBI taxonomy): domain Eukaryota; kingdom Metazoa; phylum Chordata; class Amphibia; order Anura; family Myobatrachidae; genus Crinia; species Crinia signifera. The sequence goes on along the minus strand of NC_139217.1, from coordinate 115,185,681 downwards.
TATTCATATTTTTACATTGATGTTTTGCACCTGTAGTCAGGCAAAAAAATTAAAACACTGCTTGACACATTACAACTGTTGGCAAATCTGTGGTATGTAGGCGTGACTGCTAAACCACCAGTACACCAATGTTTTTGGCCCACATACATATGAAGCTGCTAGAAAAAATGTTACAGTGTGGAACAATAGATGTGCAGTTGTGGAACTACAAGGCCCAGCATTCTGATAATTTTTAAAGTAGGTGTAAACTATTGCCATTGACAGACCTTGCTGGGCTATGTAGTTCCACAGCACCACATTAATTAGTATAACAATACAAAATAACATTGCAGTTTAAATACATTGGCATGTATGTTTCATATTGCATGTGGTGACACTTACTAGCTCGGGGTGGGCTTGCCGGCCTATCGGTATCCGCAATGTGCATCCCAGGCAGGACCTCAGGGGGGATAATTCTTTGGAGCTTCACCTCATATGATGTGTACGTTATTGTGGTGGGGCTTCCTCCGCCAGTCTTGGTGGCCTCCTCCATCTCTATGGCCATTTTTAGCTGCCGCTTGATGTCGTTAAACCGCTTTTTAACGTTTTTGCTTAGCCTCTTGCGGTGACTGACAGCGTTGACCGCCTGGGTGATGTCCTTCCACATACCACGTTTACGATATGAGGTGGTCTTGTGCTGGTTTTTCCCCAGTAAGCGGTCATACAGGGGTATGATGGCCCGGACAAGCGCCACATTCTCCTCATAGCTGAATCGGACCTTTCTTCCACTTTAGGTGCGGCCAGCTTCACCCTCCTCCTCATCCTCTATATCTTCCACATGCATGTCAAAATCCTCCTCCATGCCAGTGTCTTCCTCCTCCTCCTCCTCCTCCTCCTCCTCACCTCCATCTTTCTCCATCTCGGACATGTGGCCCTCCTGCAGCTGCTGTGGGGTATGGGCAAGGTCCTGGCCATAGGATGGGGATGCCAGCGGATCCTCCACCACCTCCTGCTGGGCCTGGTCTGCCAGGGCCTGGTCTGGGGCTGCCCTTGCAGTGGCCATGCTGCCTGCCACACTGCTGCCACTCCCTGTAATGGTGGTCGACCTCACCAGTCCTCTGCTGCCTCTCCCACTGGCTCCTCTTGCCTGGCTGCTGCCACTGCTCCCTCTGTCACTGGCCCCTCTTCCTCTGGTCACACTGCCACTGCTCCCTCTGCCACTGGCCCCTCTGCCACTCCTCACTCTGCCACCAACACCTCTTCCTCTTCTCACACTGCCACTGCTCCTCTCCATGCTCCTTACTTCCTATCAAAGAGTGAAATGGCGCCAATGCCCCTTTATATAGGGGGTGTGATGCATAATGGAGGGGACCTAGGTGGGCCAATAGGTTAGGGGGTTATTTGTCATGTGGAGACAGTCTTGTAAATCGCGCTCCGGTTGGTCTAAAATGCGCACATGACCGGCGGAAGAAATCGCACTTTTTAGTGACATAATTTCGCATCAATTCGCCGCAAATCGCACTACATCGCACTTTTTATCCTCTAATGCGCATCCCATTAATTATGCGAATTATGACAAAAAAATGCGAATTCAGAAAGTGCGAAGAGCGGCGTTGTGGAGTGCAAAAAATATATGCGCTTTTCTCTCAGCCCATAGAATGTCACCCTATGTTTCTATATGTGTAGTTATCTTATGGCAATCGGACCTTTATCTCTCTCTATTTTATACCGATGCATATGCATTTACCTAAAACATTTTTCTGATAAATATAAATAAACAGGCATTGTGGTAAAATAAGAGACTTCTGGTATAATGTTGTTCACCTGTTTGATTTAGAAACTGTCTGCTAGAAAGTATCAGCCACTATTCACGTAATTTCAAGTTTTGTTAAACACCAGCCATCTGCAGTAATTATGTCACTGGACGCACCTGAATAGCCATTATTAAGGTTATTATCACTGATTAAATGAATTAATTGAATAATGTGCGCTACACAGCCTTTAAATGGCATTGTCAGTAGGAAGTATTCATCCGTCTTGAGAAAGTCTCCAGTTTCCATAGAGACGAAACGCGTCGACGTCACTTCCTGGTCACGCTTGCTAAACCTCCGGGATTCCCTCACATCACCCGCCTCCAAGCTGGTCTGCCGCGGTCCTGTACACCCGAGCCCCCATCACTTGGCAGCAGAAACCTGACCTCAGACAGCGGTCTAGACTCTTCTCCCACATGCCCGGCATCCACTACAGCCGACTCGTCACCCTTCACGCCATTACAGCAGCAAGCACCATCCTCCGGATACACCGAACTCAGTACCATCAGTGTGACTTCCCGGGTAGAGCCTCAACTAACACCAAGCTCCCCGCTTCGTTCCACCAACTAATCAGGGTTGAGCCACCACCAGAGCGAGCTCCCCGTCCTCCCCTACGAATCTACCAACAGAGGGTGAGATATCTTAACCATCCTTTAGTGCCGCAATCAGGGCACCATCTTGCTGACCTAACAGCTTTGCATATTACTGCTTTAATCGCTGACTGACTGTGCTATCTGCTTGCTTGCTTTAACCTTTCTCATGTCACCATTAACATCCTCAATTAACTGTTACTAATCATCACTAACCCTGACATAAGAATCTTGGAGTTATTACTCAACCTCATTAGCAAACGTGACCCCATATGGCCATTTAGGTTTTTTATTGTATAGATTGTACTGTTTAATTATTCTTGTTTTTTTATATGTATTTATGATTAATTGTCTGTATAGCATATGCTATTTTATTCATATATTTTTTTCATATACATAAAAATGTATACATTCATTGCGGTGCGTCCAGTGTTCTTTCTGTCCAGTGGTATGCTCTATTGATAATTCCATCTAGCAGCGCATGGTTTTTTTAAAAACCCATTTCTAGTGACTATAACATGTAGGATCCGCAGGAGCTGGACTACCAGTGACATAGAGTCATGGTGGATCCCCCTGGAACCCCACTCGATTATTCTTAAATGTTGATTGGTATGGTACATATTGTTGTATATGACAGTTGTGCACTATGAGGATATTGTGCAATAGTACATACCAAGAGGCACTGTGTTACTAGATCACTTCCTGCCCATCACCCTCTGATCGCTCTCTCACCTGCCAGCAGACTCATTTATTAATACACTGAGGAATATAAAGGTGGCATTACTATTATTATTAGATTAAAGGAGCCACAACTTCTTGTTCTTGCTCTTGTTCTTCTTATTGTTTTATTATTATTATTATTATTCAATTAAAGGGGGCAAAGATTGTTATACTCTGTAAAGCGCTGCGGAATCTGTGTGCGCTATATAAGAAACTGCTAATAAATAAATAATTATACAAAATATGGGATGCTGTCTGTATTGTTCGTCAGTCACATGATGCACTGGAGTAGGGCACAATGTGAACTCAGTGTGGGGCCTAAAAGGGGGTGCACAAAGCATATTATTGCTGAACCCATGAAAATTTCTGCCACTGACTCAGAGGTCAAACTTTTCAACAAATAAAAATTGCCACAAATATGTCCCTTAATCATCTGCCAGTCCTTGAATTTTACACATGGAAATTGGAACCAGTACAGTCATAGTGATTGTATTCTTTAACTGCTATTATCTCAGTACACTGTACTTTAGGTTGAGGCCACACACAAATGTTTAAGACTCAGGATCAACTCCTAGAACATTATCTCGCTATACAAAGTAAGGTAGAATGATGTAGATCACATTGTGTCCTCCTGATGGCTCTCTCATTACTATGAAGCTCTGCATCAATAATCGAATGCATCATTCTGCAGAGAACATTTGTCTTCTGTCTAGTAATATACCATATATCATGTCAGTGTGTTCAGTCTCATGCTGATCAGTTAGTCTTAAGGTGTGGCCATACACTACTGCAATGCATCGCAGCAGTGTATGACCATCCGACCGCCTGAGCCACCAAGGACCTTCCCAGGCAGCAGGATTGCATGCAATACATTGCATGTGGTCCTTTCAGGAGGAGGGCCGAATCATGTGTCAGATGATCAGCAGGTCCGACCTTTGTCTCACGTCCGATACGGGACCGCACATCGGAATTGAGGGGGATGTCAAACATATCCGATTGGGATGATTTGTCATCCATATCCAAATCAGACTAATGTATGGGGGCCTTTACTGTTATTTACAAGATGACTTCATTATTGTCCTTGTATTGCTTTCAGTGACCATGCAGACAGGACAGTGAACAAACTTTAATTAATTGCCCTCCATCCCTTAAACTGATCATACATCAGACAATTTCAGGGCCAAATGCATGATTTCGACAGTTCGTATGATGAGTTGTGTATTGTTTTTGTGCACATCTTCAGGTTTTTTTGTATGAGTACGATCCGATGCAGGTCCTGAAATGGATCCTATGATTGTATGTACTGCACACATGATCCGAAGATGCTACTACGGATCAGTATGCTGGGAGTTCCAGATCTTACAATAGATCTTATGTGATATTAAAAGCTTATGGCTTGGCCTCTTTAAGACTGACTGGTTACTTTAAACTTCTATTTAAATCATTGAAACATTAGAATGAGCTATAGGAATAGTAACCAATGAATATGCAGTGAAAATACGAATTTTTTATCTTAGTTCCGAGACATATTGCACTTACCTGGTAAGGGGCAGGAATCATGAGTTACCTAATCATTTAGGGATGCATACAGTAGGTGTGTTAGTGGGATGTTTTGTTACAGAGTGGGGTTATGCACATTTTAGAATTTTAACAATTTCCCCCAAATTATTTTACTGTGGCGGTATTATGTCGCTTGCCTCAGCTTGTATTATTTAAATAAGCACTGCTGTAATTTCCACCACCAGCAATCTAACATGTTGCTACTTGATTAAGACATACAGTATTAACTGAAATGATTACAGATAGGTCTTGTGGTTTCTCACCTGTAATCTGCAGGATTACTTGAGCGAGTTCTTAATTCACAGAAGTTATTTATACTTCTTATTCTATATTTAGCTGGACATATTTACACTGGTGTAAACACAAGTAGCAGTAATATGATTATGTTCTAGAGCTTAATTTTAAATAGCATCTTACTTAAAGATTATATCACTGTATTGTAGGGAACTAGATGTAGAGGTCACCTTATGCAAGTGTAATCAGCGTTGCAGTCTGCAATCAGTGGAAACAAGAGGTTGTAAGAGATTGTTAGTGTAGTTCTCATATTTACTCAATCATTTTTTTTTTGCTTAGTAATGCTATCTACAGAGTATATAGTAAACTCCAAACACATGCTTTTTATAATTACTTCAGCTCAATTTAATATAGAAATGATAGGGGTCAATTTAGTTGAGAGAGAACTGTATAGCTTACTATGCCCAGTGACCTACTATCAGTAATGGTCATTAATAGTTGTCAACTCTCATTGAATTTCAGGGAGACTCCCTGAAAAATCAGCAATCTCCCTTAGGGCAGGATGTATTAATATAACTCACCGCCCCTCGCCGCCCGGCCGCAGCGATGTTAGCGCATATGTATTAACATATGCTGCTAGAATCGCAGTGTGGTGATGGAGGCCCCAGCAATACCTTTAATGTGGTGTGCAGGGGATCTCCGTCACCTCCCTGGGAGCCTCCTCCTTCTCTCACACTGGGAAAGCTAAGCACGCTGTCCCCGGCGCCTCCTCCTCCCCCTGTAGTCGGAAGGATGTCCGGCTGTGCTGCTAGGGGGAGGAGGGGTTTACCTTCCAGGTCCAGGAGGACCTGCAGGAAGGTAAGCCAGGGGGAGGGGGAGAGGGGAGTCAGTGGAGGCGGCGGGTTTGCGGTGGGCAGCGATAGGAGCCCATAGGCTTCTATAGGGTATCGGCACCCAAAGGTGTCGATACCCTGCCGTGTGATGATGTGGCAGCTGGGTATTCGTACATTAGAAAATGCCGCATTTTTAGCTTAGTACATCCCACCCTTATCCCTGAAGAGTCTAGCAATCTCCCTGATTGCACCTTTACTAACAGCTTCAGGGCTCATTTGTAAGTCATTTTTATAAGACACCTCCCAAAACAACAGTTTTACCTGCCAACATCATGAGTGTTCCCTAACAACCTATAAAAGTGTAAGGGAGAATCTGAGGTGCCAGCACTACCTTAAGATGTGTATGCAGCCAGGCTTTGCGGTGATGCCTGGTGACATATTACTTTGCAGTAACCCCCCAAGTGTTGGCAGATATGAGTCCTCCACAACTAAGCCATTTGAAGAAGGTAATTATCAAAACTTGGTCACATTCAATGGGTATTTTTTGAAGAGAGTAGATACATTTTGTACAAGTTCCCAAAGTTGCTCAGCTTACTATGTGAATGCCACCCTGCTGTATAACATGAAACATGCCTTGGTATGCTACTGGCGCTTGTTGGAGAGGGAAATCTATTTCTGGATCACCTCTAGCATCTGTTTTCATATATTTGCGGATATGACTGTTGTATCTTGTGGCCATGTGACTCTTGTATCAAGAAAGCCGGACATATCTGATTAAGAAGAGGTATTCGTGAGACCAGTCAATTAAAGTCTGTATTTTGACTATGCTTGTTAACGCATATGGTATGCTTCTTTTTTTAGCAAGATCTGGGATGCAACCCAAAAACAACCCTGAATTAAAAGTACGAATTGCAAACAATCTGACACTAATTTATAGATAAATGATTCAGCCAATGCAGCTTTTCTTTTTTAATTTAAAGCATAGAAAAAAAATCAAAACACTGCACTAATGAGCATTTACGCAATGGAAGTTTTTTTTGGTTTCCACACATTCATTCAAAATCTAAATGATGAAAAACCCAAACATTTATTTTTAGATGCAATTATGGTCTATAAATAATACTTGTGTGTCTGTTATATGCTGCTAAGTCAGTTTTGCATGCATGTATTTGTGATTTTGTATGTGGATGGATGCATATCTCGGTGTGCCTAATATCCAGTTGTGGCTCCAGATTAGGGGCTGCAGCACAGTTAAAAATTTAAATATGGGAGCCTCACTCACTGCCACCAACTGTCATTCCAAACTGACTCACTGGAATGGGGTGTGGCTCCCCTATTTGAATTTAGAACTGCTCTTCGGAAATAAAAGTCAATCTGAACTGAATTTTATTTCCTTTGGTGTCCTCTAAAGACAGGGCGGTGGCTGACGTCCTGTGATGGCAGTCGACCGCCTCCAGCAGGCATCGGTCCGCCCATGTGCCCAGGGGAATCCCTAGCACTTTCATGGGGATGCCCATAAAACGTTGGGTGTTCCCCTGTCCGACCCCATCCCACCCTCCCTGCAACGAACAGCCGACAAATGTATACTGTATTTCGGCAAAGCTGTTCCTGCTGGGGTTTGCACATGCGCAGAAATGCGCATGCACTAGCCATGACCATCGGGATTGGGGCTAAATTCGGATCACACAGAGTGATCCTTAATTGGCCCCCATATTTAATTCAGTTACCCATACAAAGGGTGTATTGGTTACTCTCTCGCAGCGCTGGGGTCATGGGTTCGATTCCCACCATGGTTTTAAGTGTGTATATTCTGCCCATACGTTGATTTCCTCCCGTTACTCCAGTTTCCTCCCTAGATCCAAAAATATACTGGTAGGTTAATTGGCTTCCTGCAAATATTCATGGTAACAAGAATGTGTGTACATGTGGTAGGGAATATAAGGGGTCATTCTGGTTGATTCGCAAAGCTGCAAATTTTGCAACTAAACGCCGTCTGTCCTCTGAACGAATGCCCGCCACCCCCTCGGATGGCAAAATCATTCAATGGTTGCCGACCATCAAATTATTTCTTAAGCGTTTGCAAATCTAAGTCACTCTCTGGTGACTCAGATCTGCGGCGCCCACCTACATGAACAGGATGGGCGCCTGACATCCTCTGATGTTAGCTGCACTCCCCCAGCACCCGCGTCATTCTGCCATTAGCATGTGAATGCCCAGCATCTGCATGGGAATTCCCATGAAACACTGGGCGTTTCCATGAGCACAACACGTGCCTGGTGCCCCTCGCCTGCTCTGCTCTGTGTGGAAGGCCCAGTGATTATCCAAGTTGCCGCATCCATTCGCATAAATGCTTATGTGCATGTGCAGAATGCATGGGGGAGGGGTCTTGAATAGATCAAAGTGACCACCGTAGTGTGTAAGATCCCCTGGGGCAGGTACGGATGTGAATGACCAAATATTTTCTGTAAAGCGCTATATGCTATATACAGTATGTGCGCTATATAAATAATGGGTAATAAAAAAAATAATAATGATAAATGTTCCAATCAACAGTCTGTATTCAATACACATACATATGTCGACATGGTCAAAAGGTCCACACAAAAAAAAAGTCAGCATGGGTGTGGTAAGCACATGAAAAAAGGGGGGCCCCCCGGTTTCTCTTTTTCATACTTTACCAGCCACATGGACTCTGATTGGTTACACTAAATTGTCCCAAAGCAAGGCAAGGGAAGCGAACCACCATGCGGGGATCTGTGTTCTCAGGTGTCAACACTGACACCACAAAAAGTGAAAAACTTTGCGCTGACAATTGAGCCCCTTGCCTGTAAATTGAGAGCCTTTTTGGAAGCTCGAGGGGGCCCAATGGTTCACAATATAATTTCCTTATATGCTGATGACCTATTGGTCGGACTTGCAGAATATAATAATGATCTCGACGGGGTGCTTGAAATAATACAGAGTTATGGGAAATACTCCGGATTAACAACAAATCTAAATAAATCACATCTGCTTATCACCAAAGCCGAACCCAACATGCCAGCCCTTCCTTCCCATTATCCGCCCAGGGTAGAACAGTTCAAATACCTGGGTATAAATGTCACGAGGACCCAGGGAGGTATATTGGGAGTAATCTGGACCCTATAATTAAGGAAATTAAAATCAAATGCAAGAACTGGGTAAAATTACCCCTTACTGTTTTGGGGAGGGTAAATCTGGTCAAAATGGTCATCCTCCCAAAAATTTTATATGCATTGCAACATGCACCTAGCTATATCGGGGAAGCGATATTTAAAAAAATTCATGGTATTATCACATCATTTGTTTGGAGAAATAAGAGACCTAGGGTAAGGATGGCCACTTTGACCAGATTAAGGAGAAGGGGGGGAATGGCGTTGCCAAATTTTAGGCTTTATTATTTTGCGGCACAAATGGCGCAACTGAAAGAATGGATAAATACACAGGAATGCCCTCCAGAATTGAAGACATTAGTAGAATCTGTAGCACCGGGACATACGCCACTGCAGGTCCTGCTGCTCAAATCCAAACCCAAATTCTATCCCCCAATTATTATGCAGGCCAAAAAAATATGGCAGTGGGCAAGTAAGATCATGGGTACAGTAAATATGGACCCAGAAACATATCTGTTCTCACTCGAACATTTTGATAAGATAAAAAAACATCAGGGGGTGAGAATATGGATACACTATGGTATATCAAGGGTGGGACAAGTGTATGAAAATAATATAGTAAAAACATTCAATCAGCTGCAAGGAGAATATGGAATCCCCAACCAAATGTTCTTTAGATACTTACAATTGAGGAGCGCTCTTTCCCACTTAGATAAACAGCGAGGATTTTGTATAGCAGATACCCCAATAAAAATATTCATAAATAAGTTAAGAAAGGAGAAAACTGTATCGAAGTGTTATAAATTTTTGCTGGCTAGTACACAGGGGGATGATTTGGAAGCTCTCAGGGTTAAATGGGAAAAAGAAATTCCAGGAATTGACATAGAATCATGGCAAATAGCTCTTAAATTCGCTATAGTAGCAACCAACTCCATGAGAATACAACAAATACAGTTTAACATTTTACATAGAACATACATGACCCCGGAAAAAATTAATACATTTTCACCAAACTCCCCTAATAAGTGTCCAAAATGTAAAAAGATGGGATGTGGATTTTATCATTTAATCTGGGAATGCGATCATATAAAGAGGTACTGGCAAGAAATAGAGGTGGTAATGGAGAAAAGTGGAATTCCGATACATAATGCTACGCCATTAGACTATGTTCTAGGGGTCTGGCAAAATGATCAAATGACGCATGGACAAATTGGCAATATATTTAAGCTCAATAGCCAAAGTTATGATTGCATGCTCCTGGATGGCAAACACTGGCCCAGAGGTTAGAGCATGGATAAATCAGGTGAACCTCATCTATGAACACGAAAAACACGTTAGTAAAACACGTAAAAGTATAAAAAGGTGGTTAGAAATATGGGATGGGTGGCAACGGACAGAATATTATTGTAAAGGGAAAAATGTCTAAGGAGCAATATATACAAAAATTTGTGATAATAAAGTGTGGGACTCACGTAAATGGTAAATATATAAAAAAAAAAAAAAAAAAAGGGGTAATTCACACGTAATTAAATTTAATACAAAAGTCACAGAGCTCACGAGTCAATTACTAGGGAGGGAGGGGGGGAGGAGGGGAGAGTGGGTACAATTAAATAAAGGTATAAAAATAAGGGCACATAAGAAATTATAGGTACTCTTTACCTAGAACGGCGCCAGCGATTGAAATCGCGGTCGTCGGGGGTAAAAATCGCGGTCATCGCGGGCATCGCGGGTAAATCGGGATGGCCGCGATGCCCGCGATGACCGCGATGACCGCGATTTTCCCATAGGGAACAATGTTAAAAAGGCTGATTGACCGCGATTTGACTGTTAAATGCCTCAATGGACCCGATTTGGCCCTAGGAATCAATGTTAAATGGGCCACAGAGCCCAAATAAGCACAATTAACCCTTAAATGTCCCCCCCAATTTTTAACGCCACCCCACGATCTACGCGAACCCGAAGCGTGGCGAGCGCAGCGAGCCCGCGAGGGGCGGCGGTACGCGTCCTCCGACCTTTTCATGCCCTACTATCCACTAGGGCGTGGAGTGAGAATATAATAGTGTGGCGAGCGCAGCGAGCCACCGAGCCCGAAGCGTGGCGAGCGCAGCGAGCCCCGCGAGGGGACGCGGATACCTTCACAGTTATACGCGTCCCCTCGCGGGCTTCACAGGTGTCCGTGGCGACGCCGACACCTGTGAAGCCCGCGAGGGGACGCGTCTACCTGTGAAGGTATCCGCATCCCCTCGCGGGGCTCGCTGCGCTCGCCACGCTTCGGGCTCAGTGGCTCGCTGCGCTCGCCACACTATTATATTCTCACTCCACGCCCTAGTGGATAGTAGGGCATGAAAAGGTCGGAGGACGCGTACCGCCGCCCCTCGCGGGCTCGCTACGCTCGCCACGCTTCGGGTTTGCGTGGATCGTGGGGTGGCGTTAAAAATTGGGGGGGGACATTTAAGGGTTAATGGGCTCTGTGGCCCATTTAACATTGATTTCTATGGCCAAATCGGGTCCATTGAGCCATTTAACAGTAAAATCGGGTCCATCGCGCCTTTTAACATTGATTCCTATGGGAAATCGGGAGCATCGCGTCGCGGGTACATTTATGGCCGGCCGCGACGCGACCGACACGATTTCCATGTTTAACATGGGTTTCAATGGGAAATCGCGGGCATCGCGTCGGTCGCGTCGCGGCCACACATAAATGTACCCGCGATGCCCGCGACGGGCGCCCTTCTAGGTAAAGAGTACCAAATTATATATAATGAAATGCACATTACTGGTACGGAAATATCCCAAAAAAATAAAAAAATATTAAAATCCCATTTGAAATAACATTACCACCTCTAATTGTTAAATCTATTTCTTAATATAAGTGAGATAAAACCCAGGAAATCTGTCAGTACTAATATGTAGATAAATATAACTAATATGGATGACAAGTATTAGCAATGGTCTGGACGGTTGCACAGTGAAGGGATCTCCAATGATAAGGAAAATAAACTGAAATGGAAAAAAAGAGGAGAAGGGGGAAGGGAATGATTGTCTTCCTTTCTTTCCCTTTTATCTTTTTAATGCAGCTGAACGGGGAATGCAGGATGAAAGTATAATAATATATGGTAAATGGACAATACTGGTATAACACACTGTAAATGTATTAATTGTTTGTAATGTCCTATATTTGTTTTTTTTTTATTATTATGTATGTGAGAAGGAAAACTGGAATAAAGATTAATTATAAAAAAAAAAAAAAAAAAAAAGTGAAAAACTTATGTTGACCTTTTCATGTGCTGATCTTTTGCTTGTGTCAACATATTTCTAGTGTTGACTATGAGACCCGTATCAGAGGGGGTGTGACCTGCCTACAGAGAATGGGCATCAATATTGCTCTTGTCCCCGTAGTACAATTTTGGAAAGAAAAGTGGAGCAGATAAGCGGCTTTGAGGACAATTTTGCATAGCGGCTTTCCCCCCTAGCGATGATAGTGATCATCGTTGTCCATACACGCTGGGCATAGTCACCCTGTGTGTATGGACCGTATGTCGGCTATTGGTCATGAACCTTAGCTATTGCTCCTACACTAAAGTAGGGATATTTGAGGATTATATCTTTCCATGGGTTGACAGGCACCTAAGGCCCATGAGAGGAAGCAGACCCACTCGGTGTGGGCTGAATTCACGACCCCAGCCGATGTTTGGGGTTTGCACATGCACCTCCGGAGCAAATGCTTTCGGGGAGTTTCACACTCGTGGGGCGAACGCATCTGCTCGCATGCTAGTGAGCGAATTTGGGTGGCGGCGTTTGGCGGTGTTTAACTGCTCGCTAGGCAACAAATATTAGCAGCCTAACGAGCTGATCTGTTACTGTCTCAATGTCCTTAGGTCCCTTAGATCTTCTATACAATTGGCTGTGAAGCTCAGAGCCCTTGTTTCATAGGGTAAAGTTTTATTCAGTTTACATTGTAAAGACATAAGGGCCAAGTGAGGTCGGCAAATTTCATCAGGCTTAAAAATAACTTGGGGGAATAATTTATTCCCCGTCATTTCCTACTTACATGAGATATTATTTTAAAATATTTGTTTTTCATGTTTCACAAGATGAAGTAAGTGTGACGAATAGCTTAGATAAAAATCTATATATATGTGAAAAAAATGTGATTTTCTTGGTGTTAGCCTTTCAGTCTCAGCAATGCTGAATATAGAATGTGTTCCTGCTACAGTACCAAGAGAAAGACACATTACTGCCGTAGTGTGACACAATGTTTTTATTGGTACATGTTTCAGTAGTAATTGTTTCAGTTGTATCAGGTGGAATTAAAGGTACAGATTTACTAGTAAAACAGCTTATAAAATAGTTTCAGGGAAGGCTGGAATATCCAGTGGCATTGCTCTGTGTGTTGGCTGCCGCCTGTGTGTAATACTTGGGGGGTATTTCTATTGCTAAAGCACGTAGTTAAAGGCAGTACATGTAACGGAGAACGGTTCTCTGCAATTAAGTGCTCCCAGGTTTCTTTTTAAGCATAGTGCTTTGTACTTAAAAACATGTGCATAAGCACATTAAACAAGCCTAGACTGGTTGCTGAGAGGCAATTTGCTGGCACTCATCAAAGATAACTCAATATCACGTAGCACAATAAAACCCTCTCTTTCCACAAGAGCCCTTGGCTGCAACACATAACAACATCCAACATTCAAAAGCTCAGCGCAAGACCCCAGATTCAAATACTGGAGTGTCAAATGCATGAGGTATGGGTGGAGGCACATATGGAAAGCCAGGTAGGGAAAACACACACACACACACAGTTGCAAGAAAAAGTATGTGAACCCTTTGGAATTACCTGGACTTCTGCATAAATTGGTCATAAAATGTTAAAATGTGTTCTGCTCTTCATCTAAGTCACAACAATAGACAAACACAGTCTTCTTGAACTACTGTAATAGAACACAAACAATTATATGTTCTCATGTTTTTATTGAACGAACCATGCAAACATTCACAATGCAGGGTGGACAAAGTACATGAACCCTTGTATTTAAAAACTGGTTGACCCTCCTTCGGAAGCACAAACCTAAACCAAACATTTCCTTTAGTTGAATGTCAGACCTGCACAACGGTCGGGAGGAATTTTGGACCATTCCTCTTTACAAAACTGTTTCAGATCAGCAATATTCTTGGGATAGCTGGTGTGAATAGCTCTCCTGAGGTCATGCCACAGCATCTCAATCGGGTTGAGGTCAGGACTCTGGGCCACTCCAGTAGGTGTATTTTCTTCTGTTAAAGCTATTCTGTTGTTGATCTGCTTCTGTGCTTTGGGTCATTGTCCTATTGCATGACCCATCTTCTGTTGAGCTTTAGTTGGTGAACATGGAACTTCAAATGGAACATACATGTGCTCTTTTGCAAACCAAACGTGCAGCAATGTTTTTTTGTGGACAGCAGTGGCTTCCTTCGCGTGGTGTCCTCCCATGAACTCCATTCTTGTTAAGTGTTTTTGTCAACAGAGATGTTAGCATGTGCCAGAGATTTCTGTAAGTCTTTAGGATTGTTCTTCACCTCATCGAGCATTTTGTGCTCTTACACTCATCTTTACAGGATGGCCAATCCTAGGGAGATTAGAAACAAGTGCTGAACCCTTTCCAGCTTTATGCAAAGTCAACAATTCTTAATTGGAGGTCTTTTTTTTTTTTTTTGCCTCGTTTTAATGTTTTATTCTCACATCGTCTTCAGGCATTGACAAACATACAATGAGAGTTCACCTTAAATCCCCACCACAAATCATGTGCAAGTGGCACCCAGGATCGCAGCCGAAGATGGGCACACAAAAAGATGTCACCTGTATCCGACCATAACCATGACAACCAAAATACATAGACAATTAAAAATGCATTAAAAACAAACATTAGGTGGAACAGACATATAATAATGCAATCCAGAATGCAAAGCAGAACACAACACACCAGGACAGAGCAACCACAGACATGAACAAATTCAAACACAAAAATCTTCCCTGAACTTCACAGAAAAGCATGCAACCCCAGACACCCAGCTAGTCCGTGGGGAGCCCAGGCGCCAAGATGGCAGACCCACTGTGTCCCACACTGCAAGAGCCCAAGCAAGTGACCCCCACCACAAACACCAGGTCCGTCGGACACGTACCGACGTTGCTCGCCACGCTTCGGGATCACGTCGATACTGGGGGGGGGGGCATTAATAAATGACATTATATGTCATTTAATGCTATAGTATATTAAATGCCATTATAAGCATCAAAATCGCATCGCATGCCATACCATAACGTCATGCAATACGATGCGATTTCACTATGTTTGCGTACGTAGTAAATTCAGGCGCTGTGATAATACACAAGTACCATAAATTGTACTTTGCTAAACAAATAATTACAGTAGAACATGATTGCCAATAGTAGTGTGTGGAAAGATAGACTCTAGTAATATAGCAGGATCATTTAGGCACTGTGCTTCACATTTGCAAAAAGTGAAAAACTTTATTTGGATAATCCCTTGTCACAAATATACTATGTAATAGATTCCATGGGCCAAGTGTAATAGTCTGTCAGTTGCTGCCAGTACTGAGATTTCATCAATTTACCCACGAGATTTAAAACATTTCTAACTACAAACCAACCTGGTTTATGAGATCCGTCAAGTTAAAGTCCATGACCTTAAATATACTTTACTTTACCTCTGAATAAGCATGAACTGTGTTTTTATACAAATGCTAGTGACCAATCTCTCAGAACAACATAACAGCAGGGTTGCCGACTTTTTAATGCTCCTCTCCGGGAGAAGCCCGGAGAGGAGACTTTGCTTACCCGATCGGGGGCGGGGCTTGATGGTGATGTCATTAAGCCCCGCCCCCTCTACGGGAAATAGAAGAAATTACTGATATCCATGGAGGGGGTGGGGCTAAAATGACGCGATTGTGCCATTTTAGCTCCGCCCCCTCCTCTGAGACCCGCGGATTGCGGCATTTACCTGCCGCGATTCGGTGGGTTCAGGGGGGTCCCCCAGATTCCGGGAGGGTTGCCCACCCTTCCGGGGGGCCGGGAGGGGGACCCGATTTTCGGGAGACTCCCGGGAATTCCGGGAGGGTCGGCAACCCTGCATAACAATGATGTGGCTGTGCACGTCCAAACGGAACATCGCATGGATTACCATGTTGAGTGCCCTTTAGTGACTGCTAAAGCGCAAAATACTTGAATTCCTCCTATACAGTTTAGGAGCAGCGCTAGCCTTTATTTATATAAGATTGATCTCTGAGGTTCCTAATTGACTATTTATAAAGTAAAAAATATTTTTGTATCCATAACCTATTGATTTGTGAGTCCACCTGTTTTTGATGTGTCTGCACCTATTTATAAATCTGCAGCTATATGGCTGATTTTCTATTGCCATTTTTTTTTTTTAAATCCCTTATTGCTGCAGTTTATCAATAACATATTGCTTGGGCAGTTGAGCGATCCTTGCCAGGATCACGGTATTGCAAAACTTGCTATATAGGCTTCTCCCTGCTTTTCATCGTGAAGAGATAGGGTAGGATAAAAGTTCCTCAGCCTCTGGAGTCCCAGCTTGCCAGGGTGCAATT
This sequence comes from Crinia signifera, assembly GCF_055691185.1. Taxonomy (NCBI): domain Eukaryota; kingdom Metazoa; phylum Chordata; class Amphibia; order Anura; family Myobatrachidae; genus Crinia; species Crinia signifera. The sequence continues at coordinate 115,169,221 of NC_139217.1, read as the reverse complement.
AAAATAAAGTAGTGTGGGCATGCCCCTCTTGGTGCATGTCACCTACTGCATGCCACCTCTCTATAGTAGCATGCAGCTTAAGCATTGCATGTGATGGATTGTAACCACATCCTCATCCATAGACACGGGGCCGCCGACAGGGAGGTGCTGTGGGTACAGCTGTTCCGGCCTCGGCCTCTGGAGGGGCCCGGGCAGCTGCCCACAGTGACACCCCCCACCCCTGCACACCGTTTCCCCCACCCAGCGGCCCCCCAGACAGGCATGCATGATACACAGTGCAGCCTGCAGAGCGCCAAGCCTAGGACACAGAGGGGCTCAGCGCTCTGCAGGCTACACTGTGCACTGCAGTGTGCGCTCCTGAGGAGACGTGGGATGCCGCAGCTAGGTAAGTAATGGTGTGAATGAAGGTCAGTTCTGGGGAAGGGGGGGTGCGGGGCGGGGGGTGCGGGTGCGGGGCCCTGATTGAAGCTCAGTCCTGGGCCCCAAAATTACTAGTGGTAGCCCTGCATAGACACACCACTTCCCACTACCAGTACTCAGGACAGGCAACAGGGGGGGGGTCAAAGGGGACACCTGTACCGGGCCCCAAGCTTGTGAGGTTTTGAGTGGCTCAGGGGCTGTAAGCATTACAGTGCCTAGCAATGGTTTATAAAGGTACCCACCTGGATTCCTGTACCTGGACCTCCCTCCAGTATTAGTGATTATGAATTGTGTTTCTTTTGTAACAATAGAAAAACACATTTAATATACAGTATACTAAAAATGTTCTGCTCAAGGGGATGTGGGGGGGCTCAGATATATCAGTGTACCGGGCCCCAAGATTTCTGTTGCCAGCCCTGCCAGTACTCAGCTGAGATATAAGTGGCTTGATCATCGGGAAGGCAATCAGTACTTGACCTTTAATAAATATACAAATATTCACCGTGGCCAACATTATAAACAGATTTCTCCGGGCAGTTTGGCACTGTGTACATGAGTCTATGGCAACTTATATATTTATCACCTTCTCTCTCTCGCTTAGGTATCGATAATTATGGGGCTTATTTATTAAGTTTCTTATATAGCACACACATATTACGCAGCGCTTTATAGAGAATATTTGAACATTCACCTCAGTCCCTGCCCCAGTGGAGCTTACAATCTATATTCCCTACCACATGTACAGGCACACACAGACATTCTAGGGTTTATTTGTTGGGAGCCAATTAGCCTACTAGTATATTTTTGAATTGTGGGAGAAAACCAGAGTACCCGGAGGAAACCCACGCAAGTAGGAGGAGAATATACAAACTCCGCACAGTTAGAGCCATGGTGGGAATCGAACCCATGACCTCAGTGCTGTGAGGCAGTGATGATAACCATTACACCATCTGTACTGTTTATGTAGAGTTGGGCTGAAATACAATTTGAACCAAATCTGCCAACACATTTAATTTCTCCCAACTGTATGTTTTTTACGCATCTGTCCCAGTACCAACCACTAGTGACCACTAATGCTGAGGGGGGTATTAAAGGACATGAGACTACTGTCTCCATTATAAAGTAAAATACACCATTACTTGGACACATTTTGCACTTGTGATTCAGACAGAAATTCCACCCGATTCATTTTAGGTCCCTATATAGTGTAGATTCTCAAAATCACATATTTGTATATTACAAGTAGACAGCCATTGTTTTTTTTTGTTTTTTTTTACTAATATTTCGCATTGACCAGTCTTAAAAACTAGGAAGTTGCGGAAAATAAATGTGAAACCTGGGATTCTCCCTAGAATTTAGGGAGAGTTTGGCATGTATGAAAGAATGCTTATGTTCTTTGTTCTCAGAACATAAACACTTTCTGTCCATTTGGGTAATTGAAATCTCTACTTATTAACAAGGTGTTATTTTGTTAGCCCACATGCTGGCAGAAAGAATAGTAACAAAAGTAGCATTAGAGTTAACTATTTTTGTAAACTTTACGACTTCCTGTGGTGAAACTATGGAGGAATGGTTTTGGCTGCAAAGAGCTGGGTATAGGTTCTTCTGGCAACCAAAAATCCCTCAGACATGTCCCTGAAGTTGTAAGGATGACATTTCAATTTAATAAATGTCACGAACAGTTTCCGAAACTGCAAATGGGCTCCAAACAAGACTGAACTAACTCAGAGCACATCTGTGTTTTTCAGACAGATTTTTAAAGTTCATCCAAGTTCTTCCAAAAGCAAAATATATCCCCTTCTGGAATTTAGTTCACACTGTCTGAATTTATGCCTCACAGAAACACGATGAGCCAAAATAGATTAAGAATTCAGAGCAAATTAAAAGTTTTAAATATCTGTAGAGAGATGTTGAAATGTTAAGGTAGATCTTACTATCTCCGAACCATGTGGTTACAGTCATTTCATTTTCACATTAAGGCCTCTGAATTCATCTACTTAACACCTTATTTTGTCCGGGTCAGCAGCCTGAATGAATGGCAATTCTTATGCAGGTAGCCACCGCCATCTTTTTTATGTTCTAGCTGTTTTTTTTTTTTTTTGGATGCTAGTTCTTGCCATCAAGTTCTGTAATGTCCTGCTAGTGGTCTCACTCCAAGAAGAAATTTGATTGGGTCTGTACACTTTAAATGGCAGAAAGCAGTGGCGGCTTCAAATGAGGAGCTACAGCACAGTCCAACATTCAAATATAGGAGCCCACCAACTGCCAGATGTCAGTTTAGAATGGCAGTTGGTGTGGCTCTCCTATTTTTATTTTAGACTGTGCTGCAGCTCCACCACTGGAACCGCTACTTTCAGGAAGTGTTGAGCTTTCTTCCTGCAGCTGCAAACTACTTAAGTTTGTTTCTACTGTTCCCTACTAATTCTGACCTTTAACTTTTTAATGGACTCTCCTTTGCTACCCATCCTGATCTTTGGTTCTTATTCTGCACTAGTTTGCTGCCTGCCCTGACCTTTGTATGACGTGTTTTAATGGACTCTCCCTCCTGTCTGCAGTCAGCCCTATCCTTTGGATCTTTCATAATTTTTCTTCATGTACCACCACCCTATTTTCTGTGTTCTGCCCACAATTGGTTTCGGTACATCATTAGTTTACCTAACCCCGGCTCTTAGATTGTCTTAACACATTCTAACAGAAACCATAACAACTACTTACATATTAGACATATAGAAACACGAAACAAAGTGAGAATACAGCAGAACCAGTGGGAAAAGACACAAGAACAATTTTTGATCCCATGATTATAGTTTGAACAACCAGAGTTTGTAGACACAGAGATCAATGATCCTTTTACCTTCAGTTCCATTCACAGCATTTTTTCTCATGAAATTTAGATACCTCAGTAACTTCATACAGTACATCTTGATAGATCAAGTATCTTCATAATCTACCTTTGAATGTGCAGCATAATGAAATGCTGTCCTCAGGATTACTAATGTGGTTCTGCAGTTTAGTCATGTCTGTACTTATTATACAACTTATACATATGAAGCGGCAACAGGATGTTTCATCACTTACAAAAAAAACACTGTTGTATTTTTATTTGCCCACTTCCCCTGTGTTCTATATAATATGGTGTCCATGCCATGGGCCTAAAGTATTAGAGACAGGCATAGCTTGCACATGTTGCGGCTAAACACAAAGGAATGTGGGGATGACAAAATGTGAGATTCCCAGAAAATATTATAATAAATAAAAAAAGCTGTTTAATTGAAACCACTTTTAAAACACTTTAATAATATAAGAATAAATGCAAAACTTATGTTAAAACTGTGTGAAACTGGCTATGGAATAATTTTAAAAGTATATATAAAGAGAGAGAGAGAGAGAGAGAGAGAGAGAGAGACATCCAAATGTTGCAGTACAGCCTTTTGCTTCAAAAACTGTTGCCCATGTTCGGCACATACCCTAAAAGATAGCCCACCTCACCCATACCTTACTGGAGTATTCAACTTTTCCCATTTCCTGCAGAGTTTTTGAAACAAAAAGGTATACTGCGACTTTTTAATCACATATATATATATGTATGTATATATATATATATGTATGTATATATATATATATATATATATATATGACCACACTTTGAAAGTGTTGTAAGTTTATTTATTTATTCAGTCTCTGTGAGTTAAGGTCCGGCCGTTGGTGTGTGTATACTTCATACTGATATCGACATCCGGAGCAGCTGTAGTCATCTCTACTAGAGTGCCTGATACCCCCTGGAATGTATATATATATATATATATATATATATATATATATATATATATATATTTACCCTCCTGGGATCACAGTTTTTAAACCAAATAATTATTCAGAATATTAGTTATCTTATCTCATACTTCTCTAACTAAGTTCACTTAATCATTGCACTCCCTAAATAATAAGTTTACTGTATGTTTGGTGTTTCATGTCCTATTTCAAGTGAACGAGACAAATGTCATGGCTTTTTTTGTAAGTAAGCACCAAAAAGACCACATTAAGGTCCAATTTGTAGCTGTCTGATGAAATAAACAAAACACAACTTTTGTAGTTAACAAATTATGTAAATACAACAATAAATGTGCATTCCTCTTGTTGTTAAAGTAATATATATGTGTTCCCTGAATTAGACTTAATATATCCATACAGTCAAATGAGTGTTTCACTTTTTTTGGTGCAGAACTAGTTGGTTCATACTTTATTCACTAACCAAGTTAGCATAGAGTGAGATTCTAATAGTGTGCAGCGCACAGTAAGGCACAGTGACCGAAGCATGGCCATGTGAGGGGACGCAGTACATTTATAGGGGGTGTCGACATATGTCAACATAGACATATGTTGACACAGACACAAAAAACCTGTGATAAACTTGTGTTGACCTTGTAAGTGTCAACCATGCCCATGTCGACCGTATGCTTATGCCGACCTTCTGTCAATGTCCATCTATGGCAGGCATGTCCAAACCATGGCCCTCCAGCTGTTGTGAAACTACACATCCCAGCATGCCTTGCCATAGTTTTAGCATTCCCTAATAGTAAAACTGTGGCAAGGCATGATGGGACTTGTAGTTTCACAACAGCTGGAGGGCCAAGGTTTGAACATGCCTGATCTATGGTATGTCGACCATTTTTTAGGTGTTGACGTAGTCACTGTCGATCATTAGTGGTTGACATTGTGAATGTCGACCTAGATCCAGATGGGTGGTTGGGGGGGGGGGGGGGGTGGACTTTCATGGGTAATGGCGAAGAGAAATATGTCATTACAGCTGGTCACATCCCCTTTGCAGCATTTGCATTAAGTCCTGTCCATTATAGGGCTAGGGAGGTGATTGAGGTTCATTTGCAGAGCACATTTGGTTTGCTGATGGACAAAACCATGCGCACTTCTGGTGGGCAGATGTTACAAGTGCAGAGAGAATTAGATTTGGGTGGGGTGTGTACTTCAAACTAATATCTATGCAGTGTAAAAATAAAGCAGCCAGTATTTACCCTGCACAGAAACAAAATAACTCACCCAAATGTAACTCTCTCTGCACATGTTACATCTGCCCCATCTGCAGTGCACATGGTTTTGTACATTAGCAAACCCTAAATCCAACGCGTCACCAAGCACCCTGAGCATGCACACTTATCCAGGCTTACAGGAGACATTTATGACTCAACCAGAGAACCTCTGAGCATTGTGGGAGAGTAGGACAGAAACGATTGATTACTTGCAATACTGAGCCAATAGTTCAATAAAGTTGTTTCAGTATTTGTGCAAATTCATATTGGTATAAGGGATCAATGATTGCAAAGCCTGAAGCATTTTATATATTACTCAGTGGCAGATGTAGTTAATTTAAACTGCTATATTTCCGATTGGATTCATTCTATAAACAATAATGAATGTCCTCTGTGGGTATAAGCCAATATCAGTGTACCATAAATAATGCTGATGTGGTAACATTCTATATTAAAGTGGCAGACAACCAATTCAGTCTCTCTTTTTTTTTTTGGGGGGGGGGGGGGGGTGCAAAAATTATTTTTTAGAAGCAACATACACATACATATATGTTTCTTCTAAAACAATTTGTAGTACAGGTTGAGTATCCAGTATCCGAATATCCGTTATCCGAATTATTCCGAAAACCATACATTCCAGAAAGTGAAAAAAAATTTTTTTTTTTTTTGCTAAAAACTCACTGGGGACATTTATAACAGCACTACTGAGGACTGCTTGGCTTTCAAATTCAATATCTGAGATAGTACACAAATTTTGTTTCATGGTTTGAAACCTTGTTTTTTGAACAAATAAAATATATTTGTGTGCATTTCATGTGTTTGATGTGTTTATACAGCATAAATGCAAGATACTTAAAAATACATAATTGAAATATGAAAATATTCTGAAATACGGAATAATCCGTTATCCAAAATTCTCCTGGTCCCGAGCATTTTGGATACGGGATACTCAACCTGTACTATACAGCTACAACCAAATAAATACATGTTTGCAATGAGCTTTTCTATTGTCTGATTAATTACATTTGATTAACTATACAGATTAAAAATATATATTCTTTGCACAACCCCCCCCCCCCCCCCCCCCTCCCCACAGTATATGCTAAAACTCTTCATCGCTTACATTCAGGCTAGAACTGTCAACTTGAACTGAAGAGATCAGTGCTTGATTTTGAAATATACATAATGTTAATTGTATCAGATCTATCATGCAACTTTTTGCAAAAATCTTGTTTGCAGAGTCTGTTATTATTACTATTATTTTACACAATTTGCAGTTTGCCAAACCAGGAAAAGGACACCTTGAAATGGGAATTTTCCTAACACAGCCTTGTTAAAGTTCCCTAAATGTGTAACATAGTTGACCGTGCTTTTATTTATACCGCTGAAACTCCTTAGCGAGAATCATGAAGGTTTCATGTTTGGCAGCAAATTTCTGACCTTCTGTCTGAGGATTCTGTGGCAGTCTGACTCATTTTAGTATTTCTGAAGTTTACACTGAATTCTGGGAAACGTAATTAAAATTATACAAATTTGTATTATCTACTGTGCATTTAAGCCTTAAGCATTAAATATATAAAGTTGATTATATATAACAAAAACATAAATGGTATTATTCTGAAAAGCCTACTGATGCCTTTGTTCCCAGATATGAAAGAAGCTCTTTATAATTCTCTACTCATTTTTAAATATATATATAGCAGACAAAAATGGAGTAAGTAAATTTGCCAACTGTTTGGATGCCTACTCCCCAATAATTATATAGTCTCTGGAAAGTTTATGTGGCCAGCCAATTGGATCTTACTGATACTGTTCCTCCTTACAGAAGAAATTACTTATACTGCAACTTTTTCATTTTTACAGGCAACACATATAGTATTGGACCATGTTTCCAAAGAATAAATATTACCTATTATTATTAGGAAATATCAAATTCATATTTTGGAAAATTGCAATGTTTTCCTAAAATATGGAAATTCCAGATATGAGGCTCTAATTAGAGTAAGCAGGAGTGCAGTATCCAGGTCTAGTGTCCAAATGTGTATCCTGTTGAAATGGACACGCTTGGAATGTCTCTGTGTTCTCTCTGCCAATCGGTGGGAGTACAGCACTATTTATAGACAGAAGGAAAAGGAAAAGAAGGATTATTAAAATTCAATGAATATGAGATTACTGTGCATCAATTAATATACCAGAGATGAAAACTCTTTGCCATTACTCAGCTGAGTATATGACATAGTGTGGTATTGTTGGACAGCTGCTAAATTACTGCATTTGCTCTAAGTTACAACACCTTCTTATGTTTTGATTAGACATTTCACGGCCAAAGATAACTTTACAGCTTTATTAAATGTGTTGATTAACTCTTTGCTTGTCTACATTACTGTGGAGCCGTAAATGAAGTAATGTTCTGAGCAGAATTAGTTTGGTAATGTCTATTCGCTTACGTTTCTTCATCAGTATACTATATACCAGGCAATAACTACCGGGTGAGATAAACTAAGTCTTGAAAAGTGATAAAATGGAAAGTGATAAACCACCAACTGGCTCATAACTGCAATTTTTCAAGCACAGTCTGTGGCATGACAGTTGGGAGCTGATTGGCTCATCCGAGAGTTTTGCACACGTATTTGCTCAAAATTACTCTATGGGGGTAGCAAACACTTTTGTTGAAGACCCCGCTGCAGTAAAGCATGGCTGGTGTTGTGATAAGTTGGCTGGGTGAACCCATTTGCTCAGAATGAATCCCCCCTAAAGTTGGTGAACTTTGGTTTTTCAGCTGTGGAGCCAATGTATTCCCATACTTGAGTAAGGTACGGAGGTTGATTCTTAAGGTTGGTAGCTATATTATTTTGATCACTCTGTTTATTTATACTTTATATAAAGTATAGAATGACATTGAGGTTTATGTGTTAAAATACATTTCTAACACTCCTACAGTCATCAAAGGAAGTAACCTGAGTGGTGAAATGGAACAAGGATAATTACATTACTCTCACAACTGGAGACGCTCTTCTTCTCTGAGAAATAAAGCTGCATGTCTTGTCGTAAATTAATGATAGGACTTACAAGTAGACTGTCACTATGATCTTAAGTCACAGGGAAAAGACAGCTTTATGTACCGTACTCTGTATAATATACACTTTTTTTAACTGGATAGCAGCTGCAGAATGTCTTCACATGTCTACAAAGGGCTCTGGGAAGAATATTTGGCACCTGCATGTTTTCCCCAATAGAAAAACTTTTTAGATGAGGACATACTAATTACCTAAAACTGGGAATATTGTTATTTTTACTATTTGTTATTAAAGTTTTTTTTTTAATATAAATTTCCTGAACCCTAGATCAGGAAAAGAAAGGTTTGGGGACAAGTTTCTTTTGCCAGGACTTCTACATAAAATATATTACTACAATATTACTATATTACTATATATTAGTAATATGTATTATAGTAATATATACTATATATCATGTGTAAATCTGGCCCATAGCGTAGGCAGCCAGCAATGGGTGCAGGTGGGTTTGTGGTAAGGGCTCTCCAATTATAGCTGTGCTGCTAAATCTGTATGACAATGACCTTTGAATACATCTGTGGTGCAAACCAGGAAGCCCATGTTTTGTCAGTGACTGTAACATTTTGATGTAAGGAATTGTGGTAATCAGGTTTATGGCTACAGAATGTCAGTATCTATTAGAAAGCCAAGTCATGCCATTACTCTGCTCTCCTGCCAGTACCAGATAAATCTCACAGAGAACTTATGTATTAGTTAGAGAAAAAAGCCTTCAGTGAGAAAGTGTGCCCCCTCCTATCTACCAGCGTATGGGTCATAGCCCATGCATTGGGTGGACCACTGAAGGTCGACATCTGAAAAGGTCGACATGGGTTTAGGTCGACAGGGTGAAGGTCGACATGAGGTTTTTTTGAGCCGACGTGTTATTTCATGCCCTACCATCCACTAGGGTGTGTGGGGAGTATAAACTAGTGTGCCGAGCATTGCAGCGTGCCATACGAGGGGACGTGATGCACCGATACGGCGTCCATGTTGGTAGTATCAACATTCGGAACAAAAAAGTCGACCTAGTTGCTGTCTATCCAATGATCTCCTATTTTAGGTGAATTTTCCTTCCAGCTTTTTATTTAAGATGTAATGCTTCCCTTTTATAGGCTAAATATATATTCAGCACCCGACTCTGTTCTTATACAGTGACCATGTAATGTGTGCACGTTGTCAAGTCACCTCAGGCAAAGTTTCCAGAATAATCCATAGGCTGGTCGCCATGGAGGAAGAATTGGAAGGGTAGGGGGTAACACTACGGAGAAGGGGAGGTCTCAGGGGTTTCTGCTGTTCCAGGTTATTTAGTTAATTCATTGGACATACAGGGTAACGTAGGCAGATGAACTGCTGAAGGATATAGTTACACTAGTGACAGCTATTAACAATGTTATTCTTTGCGGAGTCAGGAAATCCTATGTATGATATACTGGGACAGCGTGACAACAGAGTCCACTTCTATACACATGCAAATACAATAAACAGGAGACAGAGGGGAGATGTATTAAAACTCGAAGAGGGATAAAGTGGAGGGAAAGATAATGGATTCAATTTACTAAGCCTAGGATTTATACATTTAAAGTTTCTTATATAGTGTAGCATAATCCATTACGCTTTACAATTGGAAACAACAGTGATAAAGCAAACTGGGTAGAAACAAACCGACATGGAGGTAGGAGGGTCCTGCTCACAAGCTTACAATCTATATTGAGATAAAGTAGATGGAAATAGAGTACCAGCCAACCAGCTCCTGTCATTTTTCAAACACAGGCTGTAGCATGGCTGGTACTTTATGGCCCATATTCAATCCCGGACAAAACTTTCAAATGGCATAAAAACTGCAGTTTTCGCACTTTTGTGGGGCGAATTCGATTCACCTATTCAATCCCAGTGCTGATTTTTCCAGCATCGGGGAAAAAGATCAGCAGAATTTCCGCAAAATCATGTAGTTTTTTGCCCGTTTTTGCATCCATTTTCGCCAATGCTAGCGTGGATCTAGCATGGATCCTACTCATGCTAGATACACTCCCTGAGAGGTTCTACTTGTGGGAGACAAAGATATTGTTAGTCTCCTTCCAGAAATTGCCCTTGTTTATCTGCAGTTTTTATCTGTATTGATTGGTCGTTAATGAAGGATACTAAAAGGCATTCTAGCCTGTTCAATTTTGTGGATTGAAAGATTGGATTTGTGGATTGAAAGATTGGATTAGTGGATTGAAAGAAACCTGATCTCACTCATTAACTACATTTTGAACATTACCCCTGAGGAAGTCGCTATGACGAAATGTGTTGGGTGTTTGTTTTCCTTCTGCTGTACTCCAATCATGACAAATTAATGAGAAAAAGTTTTTTTTATTGTATTGTTATTGTACTTTTATATAAAATTTGCCTAAAACCATACAGCCTGTCAAGAATTTGGTGGTGGAGGTTTGAAATTTTAGCGCACTCTATCTCTTGTGCTATCCATTTCTCTTCTCCCTACTGACAGGGGGAATACATAGAGTTGCTGCTCATATAATAGCGATATATATATATATATATATATATATATATAAATAAATATATTGTAATTATGACATTCAAAGACTATTAAGTTCTTTTAGTACTTGTGTAATAACTGGGCACCCAATTTTAAGATCGGGTCGGAAAATCGCATCGAATTGCATCCAAATCGCATGTGATGTGATGCGATCGACGCGATTTTCCATAGGATTCAATGTTAAAATGGTCCTGTTCATTTCCCCACTATCCAAGTGGGCATAGAGCTGATTTTATATAGTGTGGCGAGCGCAGCGAGCCACCGAGCCCAAAGCGTGGTGAGCGCAGCGCGCCCCGTGAGGGGACGCGGAATACTTTTTAAGTAATCCGTGTCCCCTCGCGGGGCTTGCTGCACTCGCCACGCTATATATAATCAACTCTATACCCACTTGGATAGTGGGGAAATGAACAGGACCATTTTAACATTGAATCCTATGGAAAATCGCATTGATCGCATCGCATGCGATTTGGATGCGATTCAATGCGATTTTGCCGAAAATCGCGTCGCATCGCATCTGATTGTATGCCTTAAGGTAAGGCATACAATCACAAAATCGGGCGCCCAGATATTACACAAGTACCGTTCTTTTAAATGTGCTACTAATCTTTTAGCTCTTATAGTAAAGACCTAGAAAGTCTTAGCAATAAACCTAAGTAGTAATGCCAGAAATAATTTCTCCATGTAGTTGTTACTGGTATAAAAGGAATTTATAGGCCGATTTCTAGAAATGCATGTTTTAATGTAGGTACGTACATGTGTCTTATGAAACTTTCATTAACAATAAGGAAATTGTTTTAGCAGCAACACATTCATTTGGCTAGGATTTTTTTACATTGAACCACAGTATATAAAAGCTGCTAAATATATACTTTACCTACCAGTATTTAATGGGGTACATTAAGTGGATCGCCTTCTGCAAAGCAAGTATTTTTGTTATATTAAACTTAGTTATGTTTTACCACTGGTATTGGTTTAAATAAACACAATTTATTTTTATCTAATACTGTAACACTTTAAATATATGGTACTTGTGTACTAGCGATAATTAGTCGCGCGATTTTTAATCGCATCGCATGCCATAAACCCGATGGCATGCGATGCGATTTAAGCCCCCTATGCGATATAAAATTGTATAAGCACCCTAATGGTGCTTACAATGTTAAATGCACCCCCACGCCACCCCCCAAGTATAAACGTGAACCCGAAGCATGGCGAGCGCAGGCGGTACACGTCCTAAGACCTTTTCATACCCCCACTATCCATGTCGGTGTGGAGTTGATTTTATAAAGTGTGTTTAGCGCAGCGAGCCACCGAGCCCAAAGTGTTCGTGCCCCGCGAGGGGACGGGTATACGCTTTGGGCTCGGTGGCTTGCTGCGCTCGCCACACTTTATAAAATCAACTCCATGCCGACGTGGATAGTGGGGGCATGAAAAGGTCGTAGGACGCGTACCGCCGCCCCTCGCGGGCTTGCGGCGCTCGCCACGATTCGGGTTCACGTTTATACTTGGGGGTGGCGTGGGGGTGCATTTAACATTGTAAGCACCCATTAGGGTGCTTATGCAAGTTATAATTGTTAGGTATCGGGTGTTACCCCGCAGCTGGGACTGCTGTTCAGGACAGCCATGGCAAAACCCTATTCTGACTCTGTTATACCCCCCAGGCTGGGTGTCCGACTCCTGCAGGTGTTCTAGTCTTCGCCTGTAGCCGTCACATTTGGAAGGGCGAGTTAAGCCTGCCCTAACTCCGGTACAGCCAGGTGTTACGTATAAACAAGGAGCCGGGGACCCCCCCAGGGTACAGTAAACAGGAAAAACTAACTAAGGAGCCTAACTAAAGTTTAACCAACATTAATTGCCCCCTCCAGACACCTGTGGACCGTTTGTGATTAGGCCGAATAGAGGCCGCCCTATTACTCTGCCCGGCGGCGTCATCCGTTGCTAAGCAACGGCGCCGCCGTGAGCGGGAAGTCTCTCCGGCGGCTGACAGCATCCCAGGTTGCTGGGAGACGCTGGGTTGAAGGGCGGGCATTGCGTCCTGCCGCCACGTCCTCCGGCGTCCCTGGTTGCCTAGCAACCGGACGTCAGACCCGGACGGACAGGCGGCTGAACGGACGCGTCGCCCTGTCCTTCTGCCGCCCATAACAATAATCGCATCCCATCGCATTGTATGGCATTGTATGCCATATACAATGCCATACAATTTTAAAATTGTATGACATTGTGGAACATTGCGCGATATCGCATCGCATCGCATGCGATATGGTCTGCGATGCGATGGGCGCCCTGAAAGTACACAAGTACCAAATATATTGTAAAACTCTGTTTTTCAATCAGACAGTTATGTATCACTACTATAATGTTCATTTCTCTCCCACTCTCCTGCAGTATTAGAAGATCTGGGCATTGAGAGGGTGCAGGTAGGAGAGGTGGGTGCATGTTGTCAAAAATGATATAATTGTGTCATTGTGTCCATGCCTCACATGACCTGATATAACAACTCACAGTGATTTGGGAGCGATATCTATTCTCTCAGGAGCCAGGAGGACTCGCAAAAATTTGGGAGTTTCACGGAAATTCCATTAGAGTCACCAAGTAAGACTTGGACTCATGCAAACCCCTAAACTGTTGGACCACATTAACATCATTGTGACGTCTTGATTGGATAATCATCTTTTTGTTTTTGTCAATTGAGTTAATTTTTATTGCTGTACAGATGTAAACCCTTAAAGTACAGATGTAGCCAAACACAGGCAGATTCCTTCCCCTCTGTGCTCTGAGTAGTAGCATTTTCTCAGCAAATGTAGCTGAAAAATACTATGAAAAAAAGATTTGACAGCTATTGTCTTTCCCCATCAGTGCATTTTATATTCCATAAAATATGTAAGGCGTCTATGCTAGATGCAGTAATAATTGTTAATTAAACTTTATGGGAAACCAAAACCAGACAGCTTTTGAACCTACAAATGTTGCTTTTAGCGTGACATCTGTCCTCTTTGAACAGCCGTTTTTATTTTGAAGTTTTTTCGTGTATACACTTTACAGCCTCGAAAATATAGTATATTAATATAAAACATTAAAGAAATTCTGTTTTCCATTAGAATTTAATGTGTTGCTAGCTGTAAACTGAGGAAAGAATGTGGGATTTGTCCAAGATATTAGTGTATCATTAAAATACGTTCTTTGTATTTACATGCTAATAGGGAAGAGCGGAGTGGCAGTGAAAAATCACGCGGATCATGTTACATGACAGAACTGACCATTCCACAAAGGTGCAAGGTTCTTGAATACAAACTAGAGATCCTGACCATTAAACCATAAACATATAGGGGAACATTAGAAGAGAGAGAGCAATAATAGCAATAATAGCAGAGAGGGTGGGAATAAATAGGGAGGACTGGGATTGGGGAGAAAGAGAAGGAAAGGGGGAAGGCTTTGGGAGTATTCTGGCGCCAGTCATCTGTCTGTATGCCTTTTCTGCAGTATAATGCCACTTGCACACTTCTGAGCGATATTTTTATCTTTTAAAAATCACTTGTGTGTATGCTCAATGTCATTAACAATGAGGGGGAAGTCGGTAAAGGGCCCCCGCCGAGCCCCACCAGCTAGCCCAGGCCCGGGTAATTAGTACCCGCCCCCTCTCGGCAGCCCTGCCCATCCCTGTCATCTGTTCAGCATGCTCAATATTGACTATATTTGTCTACAAAGAATACAGCAGAATGGGGTGGGGGGGGGGGGGGTTGGGGGGCAAGGTGATGTCAAGTCACTGACAATACTGTTATTGTTCAGTGTGTATGCACAATATTGTGTGCCCAGGCTTACTGACCATATCCTTAATGATATAGGAGATAGAACCTATCAGGTAATGTGTATGGGGCTTAAGTACAGTACAAATGTTCTGCAATATAAGTGCACTACATCTTTTCCTGCAGTATAAATGTATACCTCCCAGCTTGTTAGAAACTCAATTCAGGACCCTAGGGGCCGTGACCGCTGCCCACGGCTCCCCACAAGGCTGTGCCCCCATTTTCACCGCTGTGGGGTCATGGCCAGCAGCTTTCAGAGCCACTGGCCATGCCTCCAGCCCCTCTGGTAAAAGACGCTGTGGGCACAGCATCAATTCACTGCTGCTCTGCTCAGCAGAGCAGCGCCGTGCAGGGTGGACTCCCAACAAAATTGTGACAGTTGGGAGGTATGTAAAAGATGACTTTTCTGCAGTATATGTACAGTACATATTTTCTGCAGTGTAACTACACTACATCTTTTCTGCAGTATAAGTACAGTACAATTTTTTTGCAGTATAACTTAAGTACATTACATCTTTTCTGCAGTATAAGTACAGTACATATTTTCTGCTGTGTAAATGCTCGATGACTTATCTGCGTTAAAAGTACAGTACATTATTTCTAAATTGTAATTGCAGGATGTATTTTCTGCCGTGTAAGAACAGTACATATTTTCTACATTGTAAATGCAGGATGTCTTTTCTGCAGTGTAAGTACAGTACATCTTTTCTGCAGTGTAAGTACAGTACATCTTTTCTGCAGTGTAAGTACAGAACATCTTTTCTGCAGTGTAAGTACAGAATATCTTTTCTGCAGTGTAAATGCAGGATGACTTTTCTGCAGTATAAGTACAGTACATCTTTTCTGCAGTGTATGTAAGTATAGTACATATTTTCTGCAGTATAAGTACAGTACATCGTTTCTGCAGTGTAAGTACAGTACATCTTTTCTGCAGTGTAAGTACAGAACATATTTTCTGCAGTGTAAATGCAGGATGACTTTTCTGCAGTGTAAGCACAGCACATCTTTTCTGCAGTATAAGTACAGTACATCTTTTCTGCAGTATAAGTACAGTACATCTTTTCTGCAGTGTATGTAAGTATAGTACATCTTTTCTGCAGTGTAAGTACAGTACATATTTTCTGCAGTATAAGTACAGTACATCTTTTCTGCAGTGTAAGTACAGCACATCTTTTCTGCAGTATAAGTACAGTACATCTTTTCTGCAGTGTATGTAAGTATAGTACATCTTTTCTACAGTATAAGTAAAGTACATATTTTCTGCAATATAAGTATAAAACATTGTTTCTGCAGTATAAAAGTCTTTTCACACCTTGAGAAACACTGAGGATCAATTGTAGCATGTCGGTTAAGAGTCTCTGGACTGGAATGACTGCTTGTACTTTTCTGCCTACTGTGTCTGAGTTTTTCGACTTAAATGACAATTTTCCCCATTAATTTTTCCATAATTTGTGACATATGGAAGGAGTGTTAAGTCAAAAACCTCAGTGTGAAGTAACTTCTGAGAACTCCCCTGGTGTCATCTAATTAGAACTGACTACAGACACATAGGGGGAAATTTAATTTACCAATATGAAAAACCTAGTTTTTCGTATTGGTATTTCCCCTACGGCTGCATACGACTGTTTTAGTCGTATGCAAAGTCGTGTTCCGGAGGGGAAATTACAAAGCAGTCAGATACGACTGCTTTGTAACCCTCCGATGGTGTAACCATTCGTATTAGCTGGCCATATATACGGCCGCTAATACGAATGTTTCTGGCAGTCTGCACGGATTAGTCAGATCCGTGCAGGCTGCAAGGTGTAAAAAAATAGAAAAATTAAATAAATTTAAAAAAAAAACGTCGTGGGGTCCCCCCCACAGCTGTAACCAGCACCAGGCTGAAGGAGCCGGGGCCGGTAATTAAAAATCAGGGAACCCGACAAATAGGGGTTCCCCGATTTTTAACAACCAGCCCCAGGTCCGGGGCTGGTTCCCAAAATACGGGGGACAAAATGACTAGGGGTCCCCCGTATTTTAAGAACCAGCCCCAGGCCAAATCAGCCAGCAGGGTAATGTCACAGCCGGGGGACACTTATGATATAAGGTCCCGCGGCCAAAACATTAACCCTACCGACCAGTCAGCCTGGCCAGGGGCCCTGGGGGAGTGGGGACCCCCCCAATGAAGGGGTCCCCCCCCCTCCAGGACTTATCTGACCAGGCTGAAGCCTGGTGCTGTCCCCGATGCCCCTGGGCGGTGAGCATCGGGCTGATTCAAGTGTAAAAAAAAAGATTAAACTATTGTTTTTTACTGTGGCACTACAAGTGCCAGCAAGCCTCCCCAGCAAGCTGGGACTTGGAGAACCTCAAGTCCCAGCCTGCTGGGCATTAAAGGGCCCGCTGGCACTTGTAGTTCCACAGTTAAAAAATAGTACACAAAACACACTGACACACATTTTAAATAAAACTTTAATACATACAAAGTCCACACATACTAATACTTACCTATCTTCTTCCCGTAGGTAGCCCTGGTCCTGATGTCCTGTGTCATCTTCTGGTCCATGTCGACATCGCTGTCCATGTCGGCGATGGCGTCCCCGTCCGGATCCGACGAAATCCATGGAGGAAGCTGTGGAAGGAAACCATACTCACCTGTCCCAGCGCGACGTAGTCCAGGTAAGTGTCTTGGCAAAAAAACAAACCGACACCCTGAAACCAGACCGGACAGAGAGCCGCACGGTGTTTGTGTACATCGTGCGGCTCCGCCTCCCGAATGCCGCTATTGGCCGCCTTGCGGCCTAGCGGCCAATCAGAAGCCGCTAGGCCGCAAGGCGGCCAATAGCGGCATTCGGGAGGTGGAGCCGCACGATGTACACAAACACCGTGCGGCTCTGTCCGGTCTGGTTTCGGGGTGTCGGTTTGTTTTTTTGCCAAGACCCTTACCTGGACTACGTTGCGCTGGGACAGGTGAGTATGGTTTCCTTCCACAGCTTCCTCCATAGATTTAGTCGGATCCGGACGGGGACACCATCGCCGACATGGACAGCGACGTCGACATGGACCAGAAGACGACACAGGACATCAGGACCAGGGCTACCTACGGGAAGAATTAGTATGTGTGGGCTTTGTATGTATTAAAGTTTTATTTAAAATGTGTGTCAGTGTGTTTTGTGTACTATTTTTTTAACTGTGGAACTACAAGTGCCAGCGGGCCCTTTAATGCCCAGCCGGCTGGGACTTAAGGTTCCCCAAGTCCCAGCTTGCTGGGGAGGCTTGCTGGCACTTGTAGTGCCACAGTAAAAAACAATAGTTTAATCTTTTTTTTTTTTACACTTGAATCAGCCCGATGCCCACCGCCCAGGGGCATCGGGGACAGCACCAGGCTTCAGCCTGGTCAGGTAAGTCCTGGAGGGGGGGGACCCCTTCATTGGGGGGGTCCCCACTCCCCCAGGGCCCCTGGCCAGGCTGACTGGTCGGTAGGGTTAATGTTTTGGCCGCGGGACCTTATATCATAAGTGTCCCCCGGCTGTGACATTACCCTGCTGGCTGGTTTGGCCTGGGGCTGGTTCTTAAAATACGGGGGACCCCTAGTCATTTTGTCCCCCGTATTTTGGGAACCAGCCCCGGACCTGGAGCCTGGGGCTGGTTGTTAAAAATTGGGGAACCCCTATTTGTCGGGTTCCCTGATTTTTAATTACCGGCCCCGGCTCCGTCAGCCTGGTGCTGGTTACAGCTGTGGGGGGGGGACCCCACGCCGTTTTTTTTATTTATTTAATTTTTCTATTTTTTTACACTGAAGCCTGCACGGATCTGACTGATCCGTGCAGGCTTAAAGCAAATACGACAGGAAAATGGTGTTCTATTTTTCTGTCGTATTTTCGTGGGTGTTTCACACCACTTAGCAGCCGTATTATCAGTACGGCTGCTTAGTACATCAGGAACCATCATTCTTTTGAATGGTGATTTCTGTCGTATCCTATCGATGGTGTAGACATTCGTATTTGTAAATACGAATGTTCCATCTTTAGGACTACGAATTGTTGTATTTTTGGGATTGTAAATCCCGAAAATACAAATTCGTAAAAAAAAAGGTGTATTTCTCCCTACGAATACACCTTTTTTCTACGAATCCATTTTGGTAAATGTCCTCCATGATATCTGAGTCACATAGGCGCCAATGAATCTATAAGATTATTTTGCTATATTTTCCCGATGTGTTACATTTGAAGTTGTTGTATTAAATTATATTGTACTTTTAGTGTACCTATTTGGGATATACATTTTTCAGGGAATTAGCAGTGGAAGTTGCATCCCAGTAAGAGACTAAAGGCCCATACACACACATAGGGGGTTATTCTGATTCACTCGGAAAGGTACAATCACTCTCTAATGGACAAAACCATGGCCCTTATTCTGGTTGGTGCGGCCGGAGCCGCATATGCGGCTCCGACCGTGCAGGCGAATCCCCGCCTTCCATACGGATCGCCACGGCCGTCCGTACGCGGATATGTGGCGATCCGCATGAAATTGGACGGGGATACGCCTCCTCCATGGTGGGAGCAGCCCCTGCATTCGATGGTCGCCGAACATCGAATGCAGGGCCGCACGCTCCACCAGGTCCCGCAACACAAGACCACACGGACACTTGTCCGTGTGAAATCTTGTATGGGGGCGGGCAGCTGACATCCGGCGATGTCAGATGCCCGCCCCGTACCCACGCGTCACGGCCTCATTACCATGCATACGCCCCGCGTTTGCATGGGAACGCCCATGAAACGCGGGGCGTATGCATAGGGTAATGAGGATAAGTTGCCCCTCACGCCCCTCTACGCCCCCTGTGCGGCGTATAGAGAATCCTTGCGGCGAAATCGCCTGCACATGCGCAGAGTGACCTCTGCACATGCGCAGAAGATAAACATCGGCGGCCCGTACGCAAGCGGGAATATCCGCACCAACCAGAATAAGGGCCCATGTGCACTGCAGGTGGGGCTGATGTAACATGTGCAGAGAGAGTTAGATTTGGGTGTTTTATTGTTTCTGTGCAGGGTAAATACTGGCTGCTTTATTTTTATATTGCAATATAGATATCAGTTTGAAGTATACCCCCACCCAAATCTAACTCTATCTGCACGTAACATCAGCCCCACCTGCAGTGCACATGGTTTTGTCCATTAAAGAGTGATTGTGCCTTTCCGAGTGAATCATAATAACCCCCATAGTGATTTGGGGCTATTTTCTAAGCGACCTGTCTAGATCATTTAGAAAGTAAGCACGGATCACTCCATGTGCACAGGCCATAGCAACCGTGATGTGCGGTACAGCGCGTTGTCTGACTAGTTTTTAACTATATGCAGTCAAAATCTAAACAGATCATCAGTGTTCTCAGCAGAGAACACTGGTCAGCACCGATCGCTCAGCACACAATGCTGGTGCATCGCATGTGTGTCAGCGATGTGTGCTGAGCTATCTGTGCTTAAGAATGACGGTCAGCACAGTTCTCCTGTTGGAATATTGTATTGAAACTCTTCAAAGGTACATTGTGGGGATGATTCTGGGTGAAGCGCTTCCATGTGAATTCGCACGGGAGCGCAATGATTTTAGTATGCGCATTTCTGTACATATGAATGCACTGTATGCGAGCAGCCACAGCGAACAGAGTGTTCACCGGGTGCTCGCACACAACAGTGCGGGTGGTAGGCATGGGGCTGCGGGCCGGGGGATGCACCCATGGGAACACCCAGCATTTCATGGGCGTTTGGACCCGTAAGCTGCGAATGGATGTTTATGCAAAACATTCATTCGCAGTTGTGTGGGTGAATTCGCCCTGCGAAGGGGGCGGGGGTCAGTGCGAATGGTGGGCGGGCTAAAAAAAGACACGCATTGCTGCAAACTTTGCAGGACTGTGAACCTTGCAGTGCTGCATGTCAACTAGAATAAGGCCCTGTATGTGTTAGAAATGAGTATGTATGTTTATTACATAGGGGGAGGGGCCCTAAACTGCACACCCTGGACATATGAGGTGCTACCTGCTGAGACCTGTAGTGCAGCAAGCAGGAGGAGGAGTTTGCAGGTGCACACTAAATATAAATGCTAGACCTTTTAATAACTTTGCTATATTGCATTGGAGGTTATTAGCATAATGATGGCCATTATTATCGTTATGCAGTTTAGGGCCCCTCCCCCTATGTACTATATATTGTGTATTCATACACACTGGAAGGAACTAGAGACGCCTTCCTCCTTAACTAGCACCCCACCCACCTGTCACAAATTTGATTTTAATCAGGTTGGAGTCCCAACATTCAAGACTGCACACCTCAGCTTGGCACTATGAGGGTAAGTCCTACTATACATATATGCTGAGTGTTAGTCTGTGGGACTGTGTTTGGGGCGCAGGGCTCTTTGGGCTGCTGTTGCTGGGCTGCTCCATGGCATCATATCGTACACTTTCCTTCACCCCTTTAGTTTGTTTAATATATATGTAGCACCCTTCACATTTATTATTACCTCTTACTTAGGTAAGTCTTATCACATATAATTTCCCCTATCCCTTTTACTTTCACTTCAATTTCACACTAATGTGATGCCATGGGGTGGCTCTGCTGGGCTGGCCTGGGGGGTCCTGTGCCCTGGACCTGTCTCAGAGTAGTGTTAGGGACTTGTCCTATTGAGGTAACCTGGACGTGGTGGACAAGCTGATAATAATGGCCATCATTATGCTAATAACCTCCAATGCAATATAGCAAAGTTATTATAAGGTCTAGCATTTATATTTAGTGTGCACCTGCAAACTCCTCCTCCTGCTTGATGTATGTTTATTACTTTGCAGGTCCAAGGTGGAGGTCCTTACAGATGGTTGAACTAAGTTCCCCCCATTATCCCCCACTTTAACCCCTGGCTATTTAGGATTTGTGCTTATTGTGTGGTGGCATTATTTGTACAGTGGTAGGTAGTACGTCCAAAGAAGCACCACATAGTTTCCCCAATTAGTTTTAGGTCCAGTGGATATTTGGTTTGCTCACATAGGGCCAGATGCACTAAGCTTCAAAAGTGATAAAATAGAGTGATAAACAGCGAGCCAATCAGCCAATCAGCTCCTACCTGTCCTGTCACAGACTGTGTTTGAAAAATGTCAGACAGGAGCTGATTGGCTGGCTGTTTGTCACTCTATTTTATCACTTTTGAAGCTTATTGCATCTGGCCCATACACTGAGCAAATTTTAAGGCCCATACACACTGGGTGACTTTGAGCTGAAAGCCGCTCAAAACATCAAGTTTGAGTGGCTTTCAGCTCAAAGCCGCCCAGTGTGTATGACCTGGCGATGAGCGGTGAGCACTGCTGCTCGCTCCTGCATCATCACGGGAAAGCCGCTCATCTGCTGGTATTACCAGCAGATGAGTGGCTTTGAGGATGGCTTTGCATAGCGCTACGCTATGGACCTTTAGGATGCCACTGGATATTGTCATGTGAATATTTACTACAGTAGGAAGCTTTTCATTGAATGAGCTACATTGTGATCCACTGGTCTTTGCTATAACTACACTAGAGGTCAGATGTAGCAAGTTTCAAAGAGTGATAAAATGGAGGGAGATAAATAGCAGCCAATCAGCTCCTAACTGCCATGTTACCGGATGGATTTGAAAAATGGCAGCTGGAAGCTGATTGGCTAGATGTTTATCACTCTCCACTTTTTAAAGCTTGATACATCTGGCCCTAAATCATATTGTAATCATTATACATATTCTTTTTTTTAACTCGCTATATGAGACAACTTTTCTGGGTACTTGTGAGTTATCCGGGCTCCCGATTTTGGGTACTTGCGATTTGCATGCGATATCGCATGCGATATCGCATGCGATATCGCATGCGATTTGCATAAGATTTGCTATTCATTTCATTACCCCACTATCCCCAAAGTGTGTCTATCAACGTGAACCCGAAGCGTGGCGAGCGCAGCGAGCCCGCGAGGGGCGGCGGTACGCGTCCTCCGACCTTTTCATGCCCTACTATCCACTAGGGCGTGGAGTGAGAATAGAATAGTGTGGCGAGCGCAGCGAGCCACCGAGCCCGAAGCGTGGCGAGCGCAGCGAGCCCCGCGAGGGGACGCGGACACCTTCACAGGTATCCGCGTGCCCTTGCGGGCTTCACAGGTGTCCGCGTCCCCTCGCGGGGCTCGCCACGCTTCGGGCTCGGTGGCTCGCTGCGCTCGCCACACTATTCTATTCTCACTCCACGCCCTAGTGGATAGTAGGGCATGAAAAGGTCGGAGGACGCGTACCGCCGCCCCTCGCGGGCTCGCTGCGCTCGCCACGCTTCGGGTTCACGTTGATAGACACACTTTGGTGATAGTGGGGTAATGAAATGAATAGCAAATCTTATGCAAATCGCATGCTAAATCGCATGCAAATCGCAAATCGCATGCGATATCGCATGCGATATCGCATGCGATCTAGTACCAAAATCGGACGCCCAGATAACTCACAAGTACCCTTTTCTGATATGTCACTTTTTTATTTCCCCAAATTCCTTGAGTGTAGCTGTAAAATACCTGGTAAATCCACCATCAGGACAGACCATTCAGTCATTTTGAATCGACTGAATAAGCTGGTACCTTTGGCAAGATGGCTGCCATTATAAGTTGTCATTGCGGATTTGTCATTCCCTGATTCTGAGGGACATTTTTTTTTGGTCCACTTGGTCTAGACATTTCTTATCAGCTCTTATACTGTAAAGGCCCCCTTACATTATGCGATTTGGGCACGATTTTGCCCGATTCGGATGAATCGGGTCGTGAAATCGTCCCAAATCGCATATGGTGACATCCCCTCCGACCCGATGCGCGGCCCCGTGCGCATCGGATCGGAGATGGGAGGTCGGACGGGCTGCACATAAGATTTGCTAAATCTTATGTGCTGCCCGGAGCCGTGCTCCCCCACAACAGGGGACCTACCAGAGTCAGGCGCAGGGAGCCGGGCAGCATCAGCGGGAGCAGGGGGGGCGGCGCAGAGTACCAGGGAGCCGGGCAGGAGAAGACGCTGCAGCAGCAGCACTTCAAAAAAAAAAGGGCCATACAAACGCATAGGAAGCCATTCATTGGCTGAGACCTCTCTCAGCCAATCAGCGATTGGCTGAGACCTCTCTCAGCCAATCGCTCATTGGCTGAGAGAGGTCTCAGCCAATCAATGGCTTCCTATTCGTTTGTATGGGGTTTTTCTTTTTTTTTGGAAGTGCTGCTGCTGCATCGTGTTCTCCTGCCCGGCTCCCTGGTACTCTGCGCCGCCGCCCCCCCTGCTCCCTGCCCAGCGGCTTCCTGCCCAGGTCCCTGCACCCCGACCCCCCCCCTGCCCACTCTCTGTTTGCGGGCATATTCCTGCTGCTGTCCCCCGCTCCCATTGTCCCTGCAGCTCCCCTGGAGTGGCATGTGATAAATCGCATGCGATTTATCACATGCAAAACTTGGCACATGAAGTGCCATCGCATGTGATCCCTCCCGGGGAGCTGCTGGGACAATCGGGTCCGACTTGTCGTTATGACAAGTCGGACAAATGTAAGGGGGCCTTAAGTTAGTATTAGTATTATTATTTAGCCTAGCTTTCCTTTAGAAGCATTCTGAAGAAGAAAAAAAAACACAGATAATTAAAAGCAAAAACTTTAAACCAGGAAATCAAAAGCTCAATATTCATATGGAAGTTCAAGATAACACAACCTTTTGTTAATTGGATTCAATTAAATGTGTTATAGCAAATGTGTTATCCTGTATGAATTGATTGTTAGACTACACTGCTATACTATTGGCTATGTAAAGCATATTCACAGCACATACTTTCACAATATTAAATATATTATGCAGGCTGGCAGCGAGTTTCGTCATAATCATTGTTTGCTTTTACATGTTATGGCCTAGGTAACACATCCGGCAGCCGTTCTCTGCCAAAGGTAATCGGATTACTGGCTCTTCTGATCCATATTTAACATCACTGACTTGTTTTCAGGATATTTTGCAATTAGACAGATCTATCATTCTTGTGACTCATTTTTCGCAAATGGATAACGTGAAAACAATATACACTGATTTTCTTTGGTATCAGTTCTGCAGGAATTAATCAAGGTTCAGAACACCCAATTTTAGTTCATTTTCTTCAATTATATTATAATAACTTGGGAAATTATTGAAAGTATGATACTTTAGATCTATTTCTTATTCTAGATATTTGAAATTAATTGTAGAGACTTACTGATTTATACTGGTATCTATTTAAGAGCTGTCATAACATATCTTTATCCTATTAAATACAGTATGCTAGTTTAGGCATGGTATGGTCATGGTCATATAGGATACATACGGATTACTGGCGTTTGGGGATGCCAGCAATCAGAATACAGATGCTGGCATCCTGAAGGAGGGAATCCTGACAGGGGTTAGGTACTTATACTTACCCTCGCCCTGCCGTCTACCCTTAACCCTCCCTTCTATGTGCCTAACCCTAACTCCCATTCCCACAGCCTAACCCTAAGTCTCCCTTACTGCCTAAACCTAACCTCTGCTTCCCTGGCCTAACCGTAACCCGCTGATACGCTTCTGTTCAGCATCCAGTGCCTGGTTTCTTGCACCGACATCCCCATTGATGCCAGTCTCCCGGTGGTAGTTGGGATGCTGGTGTCGGTATTGTGAACACCGGCATCTTGACTACTGGAATCATAGGCGTGCGCACATAGAGTGTTAGGGATGCACTGGAACCCCCTAGTGCTGTGCCCACCCTTATGAACACCTTCCTGTCGCTAGCAACCAATTATTCAATTATGTGTGTTTTGCATTGTTAATTGTACTAGACTATTGTCATATCACTACATACCTGTGTCATCCATATATGGTTTTGGCTTTATTTGCATTAACTGTTACAGAGAGTAATAAGAAGATTAAAAACTGACTGAAATAGGCAGGAGATGATGTTGTGGCTGAGAGACTTTTATATTGTAGTGAGTGCCAATAGATGATGGTAGACACACCTGATTGGTGGTGTTAGACGCACCCAATGGGTGCTGTTAGACATGCACAATAGGTGGTGCACCCCCTAATAAAATGTGCTGCGCACGCCTATGACTGGAATGCTGAACCTATCCCAATTAATCTGTAAGAATATGGATCCAGCCTTTGTTTCTCCAGTTAGTAAAACTCTACTGAAATCTTAATGGTGGAGAATTGTCTAACTTTCCTTCTCTTTATTGCCGGCCACCTTTTTATGTCCTGTACTGCCTCCTGTATCACCTCCTGTATCTCTGCACAGCAGAACAATCTGAAAACTGACCAATGATGATGTGTACAGTGGCGTAGCTACATTTTGGGCGCCCCCCCGCCGTTAGGGGGGGTGCCCGCCCCGCTAAGCACCCCTACCCCCCCCCTGCCCCGCTGCCCCGCCGCCGCCCATGCAAACCCCCCCTCAATCCCCCACAGCCTTACCTATCGCGCTGGTCCCGGCGGCTCCGTTCTTCTGCTGAGGACCACCAGAAAATGGCCGCCCCCATACAGCAGACAGTTTCAGAGAACTGTGTGCTATATGGGGTCGGCCATTTTCTGGTGGTCCTCAGCAGAAGAACGGAGCCGCCGGGACCAGCGCGATAGGTAAGTCTGCGGGAGATTGGGGGGGTTAACTATAGCACCGCAGCCCCCGGCGCCCCCACATGCACAGCGCCCCCCCCACGGTGGCGGGGGCTGCGGTGCTATAGTTACGCCGCTGGATGTGTAAGTGTATATACTGTAGTTGTAAGAAAATGTAGCGATAAGCATTCTGAGAAATGAGGTTTTCTAGCATGTACAGTATATTGTAATGCAATGCTAGTACTTACATTTATGTTCTGCCCACAAAGTACTTTATTCTGGTCCATGTACTCCCATGCGAATTCACACGGGAGCGCAATGATTCTGTTTTGCGCATTTCTGCGCATTTTCATGCGCTGCATGCAAGCGGCCACGGCAAACAGAGCGTTCGCCAGGCACTCACACACAATAGAGTGGGGCGGCGGGCCTGGGATGCGCACATGGACATTCGCATGGTAATACCCCGATGACGCGGGTGCCAGGGGCGGGCAGCTGCCCGCCCTTTCCTCGTAGAGAACACACACAAATCTAAGACACCTGAGCATGTCTTAGTTTTGCGTGTACTCAACTCACCACATCATTCAATGATCCCATAGGCCGGGAATGGATGTTTATGCAAAACATCCCTTCACAGCCATTCGGGTAATTCGCCCTGCGAATAGATTCGGGCGGCAAAGCGAGCGGCTTTGCAAGTGTAAATCAGCTCCCAACTGTCAAGTTACAGGATTGGCTTAAAAAAAATCAGTTGGGATTGGCTGCTGCATTATCAACTTCTAATATTAGTAAGTCAATTCAATTGGATCCAACTAAGTTGTGCTGCTGAGTAAGTGTGGCTATATGCTGCACTTCCAGCATACCTCTCAACTGTCCCATTTTTTGCAGGATCATCCCAAGTTTTTTGGATGGTCCCGCACTGTCTCGTGGCTTTTTTTTTGGGGGGGGGGGGGGGCTTGGGCAGTTGGGTGCTACCCCTGCTACCCACTGCAGAGCAGCAGAGAATAGATGCAGTGGGTCTATCCAGATAGATAAAGGGCCTGGAGGCATGGCCAGCAGCTCACAGAGTGTGCCATGCCCCCCATGGTAGAGAAAACAGGAGCTTGGCCTCATGGAAGTACCACGAAAATAGGCCACGCACACTGACCGCAAGGCCACACCCCCAGAAACTGGGCATGCTCCTCTGGTGTGCACAGATGTCCCTGTTTGGAAACCTCTAAAGTTGGGAGGTATGCTTCCATTTCCCATCTGGATTTCCAGATTTTTGCTGGCAGTCCTGTTTTCCAATTATACAGGTGCTTTCCTCATATTTCCTTTGTTTTTGCAATTTCTTTAGTAGATTTTGTAAAGCTGGCCTAATATAAGGAGCATTTAGCTCTGTAAAAAGTGTATTTTATTAGAGTAGAAATGCTTTGTGCTAAAGTACAGTATACTGTATACAGTATATCAGCTGCAGACTTTGAAATCAGCCTATGACTAGCCTAGGGTTTCTCAAGGTACGAGTGACATAATGGAGGCAATGAGGCATGTGATTCTAAATGAACTGGGCGGCTTCATTTGTATGAATTTTAGGACACAAAATGGCTGCCTCCGATGAGTGTAATGGATTTACCTTAAAATCATTATTATTATTATTTGGTAAACAATGTCGTCATACTTCAATATTTAACTTATTTCACTACTAACTATTGTTTTGTCGATCAGATAATGGTAGCTTGTTGGTAATTCCTGTAAAAGCTACAACCACTCTTGAATTTTCCATGATAGATTTTCAATTTTATCCCAGTAACTCCAAGACAAATACTGCTAAGGTTATTTACTCAAAAAAATGTACAGATATGTAAGTAAGACGGTAAAAACAAAATCACTGGTATAATCATTTTCATGAAATGTTTTTCCTTAAATTTTGTTAAGCTTCTTTATAACACGCGCGTCGGAAATCTGGGTTACACATGAGAAAAACATATACACAGATGTTCATTTAGTTTTTACAGTACTGTATAGCAAAAC
The DNA here is from genome assembly GCF_055691185.1 of Crinia signifera. Taxonomy (NCBI): domain Eukaryota; kingdom Metazoa; phylum Chordata; class Amphibia; order Anura; family Myobatrachidae; genus Crinia; species Crinia signifera. The sequence goes on along the minus strand of NC_139217.1, from coordinate 115,140,781 downwards.
AAATACATCTTAAAATTTTAACTGTACAAAATTGCCCCGCAGTCTGTCAGGAAAAGAGGTGTCATGGGAAAGGTTGGACACATCTATCCCTTACTAATGCATGGCTGTTGTGTGGAACATATTTTATTAATATTGAACTTATTTACTAATGTCACACGACTTCCGGTAAAATGCCTTGTCACGCATGTGTTTTCCCTGACACTTCAAGAAAACATCCAGTTACCACCCCCAAAGGCTGGCTTCCGGTCAATCAACTTGCATACTGCCATAGATTAAAAAAATTAGATAAAAAAAGTAGCTGGATTTTATCGCAGGATGGCCTTGCGCAAGTTTGGGCACCGGGGGTCTGCGGGGGCTATTGCTGCTCCTCTTATAGGACCACCACCGACGCCGAGTCTGTTACTGCTCTGCTGCCAGACCACCAGGACCAGCAGATCTTCCTGTCTGCGGTCCCGGCGCTTCTCCTGTTACTCCCAAAATGGCTGCTCCATCACAGCAGACAGTTATTAAGGATGTTAGAGGAGGCTGCGGTATTTTTTCATTTTATCAGGAGGAGCACCGGTAGATCTGCTGGTCCCTGCGGCCCTGCAGTAGAGCAGCAACAGACCGGGCGAGTAAAAGGGAGTGGGGCATTGACATTTTTTTGGGTGGGAGGACGCACATATTTTAGTTACACCACTACATACTAATGTGTAAACCACATGTAAGCACACTATAGCCATGCTCATGTACTGTACTGTATGCTATATATTTGTTATACAAGTTATAATTTTACACTGATACAACTTGCAATGTTTTCATGATAATGAATAAGCCCTTAAAACTTAAACGGTCTTATTCTTTTCTAATTTCTAGATTTTTTTAGCAAGGAAAAAGGAAACAATGACAAATATAGTACACTCTGAGGTTTTGGAGGTATACAATTACCAATGGTGAAACATCAGGGCCAATTTTTTTTTACAGAGTATCTAATTAGATCTCATGTAAAAAAAAATATATAGATTTTTCATTTGAAAGCACACAGGTTCGGTGAGACCTACATGTTTTTGCCCACCACAGCCTAAGGGAGGTGAAACAAAAACCCTGATAAGCGCTGCCTTACATCTAAAGACTTCCACATTCACAGTAAGAGTTGGTGTATACATAGAGATTTAGCAAAAACATTAATGTAACATTATTTTCTTAATTCCCAGAGGTGTTACTGTATTATCTTTTATTAAATGGCATCTTCAAGTGTCTAAAGCAGTGGTTCCCAACCTTTTTTCTCTCCTGTACGCCTTAATTTGGCTTTTCATTTACGAGTACCCCCTCCTCTCAACTTGAAATATCCCCAGTACTTATGAGTGGAGTGGAAATGAGCGTTATGCTTGTCCTTTTATTATGGAGTTGCGGAGGAATAGTGTGTGGTCAAGAATTGAGTCGTTTGGCCACTGGCTGTGTACTTTCTCTGTGGGTCCCACTAACACCTGTTGTATTGATGCCACTGCTTTCTCCACCTGTGTCAGCGCAGAGCAAATGTACGTTGATGTCTGAGGGCAGCGCTGGTAGCTCCCAGTAGATTGCTGTCAGGCAAAAGCACGAGAAGAAGCTTATGATGCTGCAGACCGAACTGGAAGTGATGAAACTCACCTATTCATCAAAGCATACCCTTCCACTGCATAAACCAGATGGTTCTCCGACCCATTGCCTGTTTACATCCTGCTATCTAACCACCACCCACTTGCTTGCACCTCTTGTAATCTGTCTGTCTCCCCTTCCTACTAGATTGTAAGCTCCTCCGAGTAGGGCCCTCTTCCCTCCTGTTGTCAAAGCCCTCTTCTCTTCACATGTCACTCACAGCTCTCCTATACTCCAACACTCAGTGACCATCTTTGTCCGCATACTCATCTCCATCATTGGCATCTAGCCTCTAGTTGTATGTTGATTGAGTCCTCACTACTTATATCCAAGCTGTAATGTGTATTGAACTGTGGCGCTCTTTATTTGTACTGTATTCTTGTTATTTATTCAATGTTATGCCAAGCTTTATCTCCCTGTATTGTTCCTTTGTACGGCGCTGCGAAACACTTGTGGCGCCTTATAAATAAAATTATAATAATAGTAATAATGAAACGTGGTTTGTGTCCATTGGGGTGGGAGACTTCTTCCACCATTGGGAGACTTCTTCAGCTATTACTAATATTATTTTTAAGTACGAGAAGAAGCTGATGACGCTTCAGACGTAACCGGAAGTGATGCAATGTGGTTTGTCTACATGGGGGATGGAGAATTTGTCGGCCATTACCAATATTATTTTCAAGTACCCGAAACCAGTCTGCAGATTAACTCCTGGTTGGGAACCGCTGGTCTAGAGTACAGGAAATCTTTAGAAACCAAGTTTGCCTGGGCCACTTCGGTTACCTTTAAAACACACTTGTGTAGCAGGTCTTAAATATCACATTAAAAACTTATCCTGATGCCAAGGACAGCAAGACCTGTGTTTTTTTTCTGGCACCTTTAATTAATACATAACTAAAAGAAAAATAGATACAAAGCCATATCATTTTATACTGTGATCATAGTAATAATGTACATGCAATGTTTTGCTTGTTTTTTCTCTATTGTCCGGCCAGTTCACAAACGTAGTTTGTATTGGCAGAACCTGTGATGTTTATTTTATTTATTAACAGTTATATAGCGCACACATATTCTGCAGCGCTTTACAGAGAATATTTTGAACATTCACATCAGTCCCTGCCCCAGTGGAGCTTACAATCTATATACCCTACCACATGTACACACACACACACACAAACATTCTAGGGTTAATTGATGTTGATAGTTGTTAGTGGTATACAATGGAGGTCAGTCCATGTGGCAGATAACTTAGGCCCTTATTCTGGTTGGTGCGGTCGAGCCGCATATGCGGCTCCGACCGCACCAGACGAATCCCCGCCCACCCTACGGATCGCCACGGCCGTCCGTACACGGACGGCTGGCGATCCGCATAAAAATGGTGGAGGCTACGCCTCCACCATGGTGGGAGCTGCCCCCTGCATTCGATGGTCGTCGACCATCGAAGGCAGGTCCGCACGCCGCGGCAGCTCCCGCAAGCTGAGACCACACGGACAATCGTCCGTGTGGTAGCTTGTATGGGGGCTGAAAGCTGACATCCGGCGACGTCAGCTTTCCGCCCCCATGAGTTGCGTCATGCCCTCATTAGCATGCGTACGCCCCGCGTTTGCATGGGAACGCCCATGAAACGCGGGGCGTATACATAGGGAAATGAGGGCATGAAGCCCCTCACTCCCCTATACGCCCCCTTTGCGGCGTAGTAACGTTATGTGCGGCGAATTCGCCTGCACATGCGCAGATTGACCTCTGCGCATGTGCAGACGGAAAACATCGGCGGTACGGCCGCACGCGGGCCGTACCGCGCGAATCAGAATAAGGGCCTTAACCAGGATTATTAGTTTATTAACTGGCAAATAAGCAGATGCTGTGTAAAACAATGTTAATACAGGATTTTACACACAACAGGTAGATTTGAAATGTAAATCAATTGCATAAAATAAACAATTCTTATAGATTCCTAGTATTTAAAGCCAAGCCTCGAAAGCTAAATTTGGGCAGCTGTAAATATACATTTATCAACTTGCTCTCAACGATGTAACAGAGTGGCAATAAATGAGCAATCTGTTGAACTGTTCTACAATTAAAGCACACACTCATTGCTTATTTAGCATTGTCAATTTTGCAAACATTCTTTAGCTACACTGACTTTTATGTGCACAATTAGTTTCAGGAGTGGAAAACAGAGTGCTGCTTTTTCAGAAAAAAAATAAATCTGTTGCAATTGAAATGTTTTAAAACTGTTATTTGAATTAATGATGTAGACAGGATATTAATGATTCGGGGAGGTTTTGTTTGAACTTTTTGGGAGGATGTGTGGTCCTTATTGTCCCATGTGCTAGGTTAGTCAGGGTTTTAGTGTGTGAGTGTTTTTGTTGGTTGGTTTTTTTTTTCTAAGAGTTTTTTTTTATAATGGTTACTCAATCAGTCTGGCACAGATGTTGAACAAATGTAAACATATTTTATTTGTTTTGTGAAAGTTTCAGAAGCATTCTAATTACCTTATTTATACCAGGCTTTGCGTGTCTGGAGTTTCCATCTTCTAGAGTCATTTCTATGCAGCTTTCATATATGATTGTCCAATTCCTAAGTCAGTTTAAATTTATGTTAAATTAGTTGACACTGTTGTGGTTCTGATCAGTGACACATTACTTTGGAATTTTTTTTTTTTAAGTTTAGCACTTGATTCCATTTTAGGAAAGACCATTCATTTTGCTTTATATGTATATTGTATGTCTGTTGATTAGTGAATATATGTGTGACACAAAGTGGGGCACAACAATCATTTAGTAGATTGCTAAAGAATAAAAAACCTCTTTCAGAAATGAAACAGAAAGGAAGGCCCTGGTGACGATGACAATGATGATGATAACTAAAGGCCCCCATACACTATGCGTTTTGGGCACGATTTCACCCGATTCGGATGAATCAGGCCATGAAATCGGGCCAAATCACACTTGTAGACATCCTTCCGATCCGATGCGCGGTCCCGTGCACATCGGATCGGAGTCGGGAGGTCGGACGATTTGCTAAATCTTATGTGCAGTCCGGCCCCGGAGCGGGGTAATAGAGAGCCAGACAGAGGGAGCAGGGGGAGGCTGCGTAGGGAGCCGGGCAGGAGGAAGCTGTTGCGGTGCCAGCAGGAACAGGGCGTCGGGCGATTTATCATATCCATGCGATTTATCATATGCAAAACTTGGCACATCAAGTGCCTAATCATGTGTCCCCCTCCCTGCAGGGGAAATCAGGTCTGGCTTGTCCCTAGGACAAGTCGGACTAATGTATGGGGGCCTTTACTGTGCAGGCAGAAAGTGTATACACAATCATGTAGTAATTACCGTCCTAATCATACTGTATATTCCAGCATACACAAAAAGTTGTACCATATGCTTAGGTTAATCTCTCTCTCTCGCTCTCTCTCGGAATTTACACTGCAGTTGCATTCCCCCATAAAAATACCTGTTTGCACTGACTATCCTGGGTCTATTTACCGAGTGTGGATTGTTTGGTCTACAACAACTATGTCGACATGCAGCAAGGTTGACATGGGTTAATGTCGACATGGGTCAAGGTCGACATGGGTCAATGTCGACATGACATTAGGTTGACACAAACATTAGGTCGACATAGGCTAGGTTGACAGTAAATAGGTCGACATGGGGTTTTTCACTGTTTTGTTACCTGAATGTCGACACAGTCGACATGGACACAGTTTGGAGTGCACCGCATCGCTTGCAATGCTTCGTTACACTTGGCACACTATTTTATTCTCCCACCACGCCCTAGTGGATGGTAGGGCATGAAATACTGCCCGTCGGCACATGTCGGCTCGAAAAACAGTGAAAACCCCCATGTCGACCTTTTGGCTGTCGACCTAACCCATGTCGACCTAATGCTTGTGTCGACTTAATGTCATGTCGACTTTAACCCATGTCGACCTTGCTGCATGTCGACCTAGTGGTGTCGACCCAATGCTTGTCGACATAGTTGTTGTAGACCTAATGACCGTATCCCTATTTACCTATAACCAGAGCAAACTGCATATTTTATTGACATAAAATTTCAATATATCTACTGTAATATCATATAACTACAGTAGCTTACCATCGTGCTGTCACACTATCTGTCGCATTGTTGCACTATTTGAGGTGTCTATCTGAACTATCACTGCTTGCTATTAGGGAATGCTAAAAATGGTTTTAGGGCATGCTGTGATGTGTAGTTCCACAGCATCTGCGATAAGACAGCTCTTGCGATAAGAGCTGTCCCTTGCGATGCGGTGCCGGTGCTGGACTTCCGGGTATGTGACCTGGGAGTCCATCTGCGCATGCGCAGAGTGACGCGCCGGCCGCAGGGCATGCTGGGAGGGATCCGTGACGGATCCCTCAAACAGCGCTGCGGTAAGAAGCCCATAGGCTTCTGCAGGGAATCGCCAGCTTTTGCTGGCGATTCCCTCCGCAGCGCTGGCACTGCGGAGGCGCCATATAGCATATAGAAATGCGGTAAAAACCCTGAAAACTGGGTTTTTACTGCATTTCTGCTTTACAGAATCTCCCCCCAGTTCTGTATTTGACTAAATTCTACGATTAGGTGAATACCTGCAGGAATGAATCGTTCTTGAGAATGTGCAGACTGACGTGACTGGATGAAGTACAGTATGTAAACATGAAACACGTAAGTTACTATTGTTACTATATAGAAAAACCTAATTAATTGGACCAATCCAAAAATGTCTGTTATTTCAGCTCTTGAAAATATTCTGTGTTTTGTGAAATGTCAGAGGCTCTGATTCCCATCTGTGAGACTTACATACAGCCAATAAGACTATTGTTTGTTTCATAATCATAATGAAACCCTTTTGTTGCACGTCTGTTGCACAGGCAAACAGCCAAGCCTTACGCCTGTGCCATTGTGACCAAAGGGACTCTGGCTAATTACAAATCATACACCGATTTAGGACACAAAGCAGCAGCTAACTGAACTTTGGCCACCCTAGACAGATATATTGTACTGTTCCATAAATAATAGCATGCCCCTAATCTATTCTTATCTCTGGCATATAAAAGATTGCTTATACAGTATTTCTTTTGGTATCTGTTGTTTAATAGCATTTATCACATCTGACTTAACCAATGTGCGCAGAAATTCAGTCAGTAATTCTCACCTTTGTACTCGTGAATCTGAACAGCAAACGGTCGGAAAACTTTTGGCTTGTAAGGAATTCACAACTAGTTATTATTCTATTGTTTACTGAAGGAAACTGCACTGTTCTTGACATCCATGTGTGGGTAACATGTGCTCTTTTTTGTGTCAAAGTAACCATAGTGATCAACATGCATGTGATGGGGGTGGTACATTTCTGATGCTGCTTTGTTATTCAGGTTTCAATATGTCTTCTTGGTCTGTGCCATTTGTGTTCATTCCATACTGCAACAGTATGTATAGGGAAAAACACTGTGAAAATGTAGGAGAGCAGAGCAAACCATAACTCAGTGACTACATTTTCACTATAAATGTCATTTCTATCATAAAACTGGTATGTATCATTCCTAACCAGCAGCTTCTACCTCCATACCCTGTAGAAGAGACTGCTACTGGTCCCGCACCATTTTAGTTGCCCGTAGAGACTGTACAAAGAAGGGCAACAAAATTGGTGCATGGCCTACATCACAAAATGTACTAGGAAAGACTAAAAGATCTTAATATGTATACTTTAGAGCAGAGAAGGGAAAGGGGGGACATGATAGAAACTTTCAAATATATCAAGGGTTTTAACAAGGTACAGGTGGGAGACATTCTTCACAGGAAGAGGAGCAACAGAACACGAGGACATGCACTGAAACTAGAGGGAGGAAGATTCAGGGGAAATGTGAGGAAGAATTACTTCACAGAAAGAGTAGTAGATAAGTGGAATAGCCTCCCAACAGAGGTGGTAGACGCAAATACAGTAGTCCAATTTAAACATGCTTGGGATAGGCATATTGATATCCTTACAAAAAAATAAGGATCAAATATGGTTTGAGGTTACATGTTTAAAAAAGGGGCAGACTAGATGAGCCAAGTGGTTCTTATCTGCCGTCAAATTCTAGGTTTCTATCTTTGGACCGGTACACAGATAGCTCTGCCCTCCCTAACTTGCTCCCTTTGAGCAGCGGGTGTAGCATATAGATTGCTGTAAACATTTGGCTTTCTGTGGCTTGCAAGCTGACACACCCATTTCCCCTTTCCGTAAACTCTGTTGTCATTGTTGTTTCTCCCTGTCATGTCTAGGGCCAGTCTGGTCTATGAGGGCTCACAGAGTGCTGGGAATGAACCCACAGTGACAAAATGGGGTTGTGGCTCTTGAGTGGGATATTACAGTACAAGTCAATCCCACTTTCTTTGAGACCATGCCTCTTTATAGAGTGCCGCTATCTATTATCTAAATGTTGAGAGGTATGGATACAGGGGTAGATGTATGAAGCAGTGATAAGGGAGCAGAAGTGATAAAGTGCCTGGTACTTTATCACTGGCCAATCAGCTCCTAGCTGTCTATTTTTAAACCCAGCCTGTAACTTAACAGTCAGGAGCTGATTGGCCGGTGATAAAGCACCAGGCACGCTATCACTTCTCCTCCCTTATCACTGCTTCATACATCTACCCCTAAGTACCAACTGAAAAATGTCAGTTGGTTGGTGCTATTTCTCACCACTTTATGTTTTTTAAAACACAGGGGCAGATTTATTAAGCCTGGTGAAGTGATAAAGTTACCATTGATAAAGCAGAAGCCAATCAGCTCATAAATGTCACTTTCCAAACCCACTGTGTGACTTGACAGTTAGGAGCTGGTGCGTTATAACTTGCGATATTATGACTTCACCGGGGTTAATACATCTGCCCCTCTGTTACATCTCCCTCCCAGTCACATGAGATTCAAACCGCAGCCTCTTTCAAGCTTATTAGTTGCATTGTAATGTTTCCACCGAGCTACTTTCTCTACTATACTAATGTATGACAAGTCACTCGCAAACATTATCAAAGTGATGAAAGAACTGTTCTGCATTGTAACAGACATGACCGCACTACCAAATCAGTAATATCAGCTTCCTCAATGCAGCAGCTTTCCAGCTAAAAAATGCAGCGTTAAGAAGCTCATTTCTTTTAGTAACACACACTCAATGAGGGACACGATTGCCTTGTCACAATACATTGGAGACTTCAGCTGTGAGAAAACAGCATGCAGCTTTTTCAAATAGAGCTTTCATAAGACAAGAGAACAGCATCTCCCTGTGAATGCCATACTTCTGAATGTTGCAATTTTTAGGGTTTGTGTGCATAATAATAATAATAATAATAATAATAATAATAATAATAATAATAATATCATGAACATTGTGCAGCATAACTATATTAAGCATGGCTCAATCAGAAATTAGAAAAAGAAAAACAGAAACAAATGTAAAAATAATGTATTTCATATTCCTGGTATGAGTAGACCTCTGTACATATTTGTAATCAGTGAAATTAGCTACAGATGTGTCCTTTTGTAGCCTTGCTGCGGGGGATACGCTATACTTTGCCATCTTTGGAATGGGAGCTGATAGTCACGTACATATGCATGTTCCCGCTAATGGGAGCCGACTAGCACGTATGCAGTGTCATGCCATGATCCATACACATGGCGGCCCTGCTACCAAATGCTGTTATACACAGCATAGATGCAGCATGGACGGTGTAATGGTTAGCCTTACTGCCTCACAGCACTGAGGTCATGGGTTCGGTTCCCAACAAGACCCTAATTGTGTGGAGTTTGTATGTTCTCCCATGCTTGAGTGGATTTCCTCCAGGTATTCTGGTTTCCTCCCACATTCCAACAATATCCTGGTAGTAATTTAACTCTAGAATAAATGTGTGCGCGTGTGCATGTGGTAGGGAATATAGATTGTAAGCTCCACTGGGGCAGGGACTGATGTTCAAATACTCTCTGTAAAGTGCTGCGGAATATGCGTGCGCTATATAAATAACTGGTAATAAATAAATGTAGTGTAAAGGTGTCCATACACTGGTGCGACTTGTCACTTGTGCAACTTATTCAAGGAAAGTCGGATGTGATACATCATGGGTGCCGCACCTGCGATGTGCTGCTGATTGCTCCGATTCCGATTTATCCAATGTGCTGTACTTAGGATCTCAAGCTCCGATATTATGCACATGTCCAATCAGACACCTCTGATTTGGCCAGTTTCCATCCGATATATCGGGCTGATCCCTATGAATCAGATAAAAACAGGCCGGATTGCACCAGTGTATGGGCACTTTAACATACAAAATAGAGTATCAAACTAAGAATCCTTCTAAAGCCGCATACACACAGGGTGATTGTGTGCTTAGCGATCTGCGCTAAGCCATCTAGCCCCGGTGATGTCACTAGACATTTAGGTCCTTATTCTGGTCCATGCGCACTGGTGCACAATGTTTCTTTACCGTGCATGCACATTTCTGCGCATGTGCATGAGACGGGTGTGAGCAGCCAAGGTGAACAGAGTGTTTTCCGGGCACTCGCACCCACCAGTGCGGGTAGGGGGCGTGGAGAGGTAGTGGGTATTTGCATCCATGGGAACCTCCAGCGTTTCATGGGCGTTAATGGGTTGATGACGCGGGTGCCAGGGGCAGGCAGCTTTCCCTCCAGGAAACACGCAAGCCTAAGACACCTGAGAGTGTGTGCGCACCACATTATTCCATGATCGTGACCATGGAATGATGTGGGTGTTGCCCCATAGGCTACGAACGGATGTTTATGCAAAACATCTATTCGCAGCCGTGTGGGCGAATTTGCCATGCGAAGGGAGCCGCAGCATATGTGGAAAGCAGGCGTGTTGGCTAAAAATGACACGCAGCGCTGTGAACTTCGCAGCGCTGCATGTCAACCAGAATCACCCCCCTAGTGCATTCATACACACGGGACAATGTGTGCTCAATTTGTAAGCAATTTAGACAGATCGCTTAAAATCACCCCATTTGTGTACCCCCTAAGATAGTTATGTTTCCTATGAATGAAATAGGGTATCACAATTTGTTTATTGGATGTAATATCTTTTTGTTGTTTCCTTGAACAAGGATCAATTAGATATAATTAGGTATACAGTTTATAAAACTGAATAACTTATACAGGACACACATGCACGCTTGCACACTCACACACGCTTGCACACGCGTCTATCGGTGAGGCTGCAAGGAAAGGAGGATTGGTTAGATAGAAACCTGGAATTTTTTTTAAATGTTTTCTTAGAAGTTGTGAGTGTTTGGGGTTCAGTCTGCTGCTGTGGATCTGTCCGCCAGGCAGCAGTTTACATGAAAGTATTTTTATTCATTAGACATTGTTACATAAAACTCCATTTAATGTTTTGTCTTTTTGTTCTTAAATAATAATTAATGTGTCAAATTAGCTTGGTTACTTTTCTATCAATCTTGGTTTCTGTTGATAATTACAGGGATTTATTTTGTTTTCACTAAAACTGATTAAATGAGACAGTTCATGTATTTTGGATAAGTGGGGGAGTCACTGAACAATTCAGCTTTCTGTCTAAATGACAGTGAGAATTTGGTAGTTACCAATGAGAATAAATATTTTTATTCACTTTTGGACGGACCGCATACATTGTATTAGCGCTTATATGAACGCACAAGTCACGCATGTCTTGGAAAAAGCACATAGAGCATCAACTGTATGGAGGGCCTAATTCAGACCTGATTGCAGGACAAATTTGTTTTCAAAATGGGCAAAACCATGCTGTACTGCAGGTGGGGCTGATGTAACATGTGCAGAGAGAGTTACAGTACATTTGGGGGAGTTATTCTTTTTCTGTAAGAGTATAGTAAATACTGGCTGCTGTATTATTACACTGCAATTTAGATTTCAGTTTGAACATTCCCCACCCAAATGTAACTCTCTCTGCACGTTACATCAGCCCCATCTGCTTTTGTTTACCCTGTCAGCATTTATTACCCTCCCACCCCCATATACACATTTATATACATGTGCACACACACACACTTTTCACTAAGAAGAACTAATGCTGCTGCCGCACCCCAGTGTAGTCTGGATTGACAGCCTGAAAATCTGGAGGTTAGAGGAGAGGATTTAGGGTCAGATGTATCAAGCTTCAAAATTGATAAAATGGAGAGTGATAAGCATACAGCCAATCAGCTCCTACCTGTCATTTTTCAAACCCATGAACAAGGGAATGGGGAAAATGGGAGGATACCGATGCACTAGTCATGTGGCACAATAGTAATTAACTGTAATCACTTATAGTATGTTTTTCCACAATAAAAACAATAGTAAGCTAAATTGCTGCTGCACAGTATTGAGGTGGAGGTGCTCCCCTGAGAGTAAATTAGAACAGTACAAGGACAGACAGAACAGTACTCTCTGGTTTTGGGGGCACAACTTATTCAGAATTTCTTTAAAATGTAACTTTTAATTATATCTTAGATAAAGAATAAAATTAACTTACAGCACATATACAGTGACATACAAATACATGAAACAAGAATTATAATCGCCACTCTTTATAAATATTGGGCGGTTTTGGAGCAACTGACAGATAAATTAACTTTTTGAGTTTTGCGAAAATATATACTTTTTGGTTAATGTATTACTCCAATATTGCAAATATCCTCTTGTGAATTTCAATTTCCTTGACTGTGTGTAAAATCAATAATCAGGTTAGTCACAGACAGAATATTGGTGCATGCCCTGATATCTCCCACTGTGCTCTAACTCACAGGGCATGCACCAATATTCTGTCTGTGACTAACCTGATTATTGATTATTGGTTGGCCTGTCCTGTACTAGACTCTCAAGCATAAGAAAATTCCCATTCAGCCTAATTTAACAATCTTATTTTTGCTTTTTGCTTTTATAAATAACCTGCTTACTAAACAAAGCATGTAATAAACAGGCAGGTATTGCTGTAGTGTTTAAGCATTTTATTATTAACTGCTTACCTGTTAAATTACTATACTTTTACAGAATTAAAACAAAACTGTAGCAATACAACGTGTCTAAAAACCAAAAACAAATTTTAGCAGAACAATAAACGGTACACGATACAGTTTTTGAGTTCTGCTTTTGTTTCACCATTTGTGTTGCCATTTGGAATTTAATTTGAAATGATTTATAGACTAAATGCTGAATGTCAATTGATTCTGCTATCAGTTCAGGTTGGTATAAGACTTGCAGGGCTGGACTAGCCTACAGGGGTACAAGTAGGGTGGCCAATCCCGGGATCGGGATAGTCAGGATCCTGGGATTTTGCCCCCAAATTGCTGGGATTTCGGGATTAGAATACGAATGCCTGCTCTGCTGCCGCCTGCCCGCTCTACTGCAGCTGCCACCCGTCCGCTCGCTCCCAGAGGCACGGGGCATCCTCACACCACTGTTGTCTGCCCCACTCCTGACCACCCACCCATATAAGTAAATGAGCAGGGCAGCTGGTGTGTGTGTGTGTGGGGGGGGGGGGATGGGGCGAGTTTTCTTATTAGGGATGTCAATCCCGGGACTCCCAGGATTGAGCATTTTTCAAACCTGGATCCCAGGATTGAAAAAAATGCACCGGGATTGGCATCCCTAGGGGCAAGGGAAACCCCTGGGGTACAAGGGAAACCTCTTCTAGAGATCAAGTTCCAGACTATTCACTTGCATTTTACATATGTTACCTTATACTGCACAGGGCTATGGTGTATGTTCTACAGGGCATAGCTTTTATTAATCTGTACATTATCAAGCATGCACTAGCATGATTTACATTATATATTTATCTAGGGGAAAAGATCATGCACTCGCTAATGGATAGGCAGCATGGACGGTGTAATGATTAGCATTATTACCTCACAGCACTGATGTCATGGGTTTAATCCCCACCATGGCCCTAACTGTGCGGAGTTTGTATATTCTCCCCGTACTTGCGTGGGTTTCCTCCGGGTACATCCGGTTTCCTCCCACAATCCCAAAATATACTGGTAGGTTAATTGGCTCCAAACAAAATTAACCCTAGAATGTCTGTGTGTGCATGTACATGTGATAGGGAATGTAGATTGTAAGCTCCACTGGGGCAGGGACTGATGTGAATGTTCAACTATACTATGTAAAGTGCTACGATATATGTGTGCGCTATATAAATAACTGGTTATAAATAATAAATAGGCAAAGCAAGGTGGTAGATGGCTACACCCCCTCTTAAGACAGGCCACACCCATAAACATGGTCCCCTATCACTGCATTTCGAAAGTGGCCCCTTTATGCCTCAGTCCAACACTGAAGACTTGGGACATTTACCATTGCCCAGTGGCGAAATGTAGAACCAGGCACACAGTACATGGCAGTCATGAAATGTAGTCATCTGTATTAGAAAACAAACCAGCAACACATACATAGGATATTCTTTCAAGCTTTGTAATTGTAACACAGCTGCACGATGAAAGACATTTTTGGTACATGTTAACAGGAAGATTTACATCTAATGTCGTTTTCAAATATAGAAACCAACTACATCTTTATTCCAGAATAAGCATCTGTGGTGTTTTTATTATTTTTAATTCCGTAAACCGTGCTTAATTTACCATAGAAAAGGCTGTCATAAAATAGATCAGTGGAATTAAAGTAAGAGTGGGTGGTAACTATTAATGAGAGCTCTGTTGCTAGTAATACTGTGGTTCAAGTTACTTTCCTGTGGTTAAACTATAAAGCTTTTATTGTACTTAAACCTACTGGCACATATACAATGAGCACCATATGGTAAAAGTCATTTTGTACATTTTTGGAGTCACTCTACAAGTGAAGCATAAAGAATAATGACTTGAGGCAAGAGTAATTGTTGGTCTTACCATTCTCATTTCTAAAGAACATACTAAGGTTTTGGAAAGAGTGTTCCATATAGTGATCATATTGTCAGGGGATCCGCTGTGTAGATCCTTCTTTAGGATTGTAGTCTGGGCTCCGATTGGATCATTCCAAGACTTTGATCTTTTTCTGGAACTATTCTTTGGTTGACATGGATGCACACTTTGGATCTTTAGACATTTCTTCTATAACCATCCATATCATCATTGTTAACTTCAACTTTCCGAATGGGAAATTGTACACGACCTTCCAATGTTGTTAGCATTAGTGTCTACACTAGTAACACTGATGAAAATGTATACATGTTGTTGCTTTTGACCAAATGTTGCTGAAGTTGGCTCTTCTGAGGTTGTTACAACAGGAACATTACATTAGGAAATGATATCGTTCAGATTGTCAGGTGTTGCTGGAGAGAAAGGAGCATGTGGATTGCTACTTGAATTTAATGACACATATATGTAATTTGCTTTATTCATAGAACTATTTCCTCTTCATTTAACTCCCCATGGTTAGATTTCTGCGATGACTGCTGAAGGTACCATATATTCTGTTGAGACAGTAAACAACGACTATCCAATGATGCTCAATCATTACTTCCAAAAACACAGATCAGTATAAAATGCTGCAGAATTAGTACACAGCACTAACTATGCACACACACGCACAACAACAACACACACACACACAGACACTGCCACACTGGACTGTTTATTTGCACCATGTTGTTTGTAGTGTGAGCAATTATGATCATTAGAAGTGACATTCTACAGAGGACCGTAGGTATTGAGCAGGGGTGCCAGACGGGGTCCCGACAGGCATTTACCCGACTGTCAAAACACCGACAGCTGGGTTCCCGACGGCCACCTGCTATTTTCCCTTGTAGGGATCCACAACCCCATAGAGGGAGAATAGAATAGGTGGTGAGCGTAGCGAGCCACCGAGCCCGCAAGGGGCTTAGTTGCGCTCACCATGCCCCACAATGTCGGGCTAGTGACTGTGGGGCTAGTGACTGTTGGACCCCTGTACCACACCCATTGAGCAGGCCCTTGTACTTCAGTACTTCCCTCCCATTCACCCTTATGTTAGCATGTTACCAGTACTTTGTACATACTTGCCCTTCTGTGGGGGTGCATGCCACTCCAGTGTGGTTGAATGTGGGTGCATTCCTCTCCAGAGATGTTGATTGGGGGTACATGTCTCTCTAGAGTTGTTGATTGGGGTGAATGCCACTCCAAAGGTGTTGATTGGGGGGCACATGCCACTCCAAAGGTGTTGCTGGGGATGCATGCCACTCCAAAGGTGTTGATTGGGGCGCATGCCACTCCAAAGATGTTGATTGGGGGCGCATGCCACTCCAAGTGTTGATTAGGGGCGCATGCCACTCCAAAGATGGTGATTGGGGGCACATGCCACTCCAAAGGTGTTTATTGGGGCGACTTTCTCTATGGCGAGGGGGCCTTCCTCACACGGGGAGGCTGTGGTGCTTGGCTCACCTGGGAAAGCGGTGGTACCTGCCTCTGCTGAGGCACTGGTGGTGCCTGCCTCTCCCGAGGAGCTGGTGGTGCCTTCCTCTCCCGAGGCGCTGGAGACGCCTGCCTCTCCCGGGGTGCTGGAGGCGCCTGCCTCTCCCAGTGAGCTGGAGGTGCCTGCCTCTCCCGAGGTGCCGGAGGTGCCTGCCTCTCCCCCAGGGTGCCAGGCGAGTCTGCCTTGCCCGGGGTTCCAGGGGCGTCTTCCTCACCCGGGGTTCCGGGGGCATCTGCCTCTCCTGGGGTTCCAGGGGCATCTGCCTCACCTGGGGTTCTGGGGGCATCTGCCTCGCCCAGAGTTCCGGGGGCGTCTGCCTCTCCCGGGGGCGTCTGCCTCTCCTGGGGTTCTTCCTCAGCTATTTTCACCGTGGGTAATGGGGCCATTAGAATCACTGTTGGTAGTGTCAATTGCTCCCTTTCTGCCAGCAGTAGGGAGACATGGATCTGCGTCACCTTAAATAAATAAAATAGAAATTATAAATGATAATTATGCATACACATATATCCCTTCTTGTCATATTGGGCGGAATCCAGTTGTTTTTAGTGCCGGCAGCCAATAGATGGTGCCCAAGAAATCAAATTAATTATTTTCCATTTTGGTTGCAACCAGTTGCCGGTGCTGGCATTTATGTAAAAGTAAAGTGTCAACTACTTTTATCGGGTTAAGCTGCTTTATGTGGCTAAACCCGGGGTAAGATGAGCATGTTAAAAAGGACCAGTGAATTTCAAACCTCTCCCCCGGTCTCCTGTCATGATATAACAATTAAATTCAGATGAATATACGTTTTAATAATCTGGAGTAACAATGCCCCACTAGTAGGATCAGTATCCACATGTGTTACACAACTGACCATAGGTATTAGAAAATACAATACAAGAATGGGGAAAAAGATAAAGTAATGGACTTTATTAAATGCCGTTTAGTGCCCCAAATCCCAGACAATACTATAAATACTATATAAATATGACTAACCCCTTAGCTTAATCAGATTTGGACAGACACCACCTGACATTTAGCCTTACTAAATTGGGACAAATCCATGTTGTACGCCCACTATCAGGTTAGTCCCCACCCCTTGCACAAATAGAAATAACAATGCACTTACCTGGTGCTATAGAATGGCCAGCACATGCTAAATGTGAAGCAGATCATGGGGGCGATTCTCTAACACAGAAATGCGGTAAAAACCCTGTTATCAGGGTTTTTACCGCATTTCTGTATGCTCTAACCTCCCTCCGCAGTGGCAGCATTGCGGAGGGAATCGCTAGCAAAAGCTGGCGATTCCCTGCAGAAGCCTATGGGCTTCTTACCGCAGCGCTGTTTCAGGGATCACGGATCCCTCCCAGCATGCCCTTCGGCCGGCGCATCACTGCGCATGCGCAGATTATCGCAAGAGCTGTGCCTTGTGTTAATAATGGCATATGTTAGAACACCAAATATCACAAACTCAAAGAAACACTGACTGCACAAGTCGGGACCAGGCAACAGAATGAACCGTAGTGTGTTGCCATGGGTTACCAGTGCCCTGACTGGGATTGTAACATCATAGAACCAGTATGATTTCATCACCCAGACATTAGCATAAGCCATACAGGCAAATATTTGTGTATGACATTAAAGACCAGGCGAAATAAGCCTTGGAAAGCGATAAAGTTGAGACATAAACTAACAACCAGCTCCCAACTGTAATTTTTTAAACTGTAACATGACAGGAGCTGGTGCTTCATCACTCTCCACTTTATCACTTTTCAAGGCTTAGTACACATGGCTCTATCTATCAGACTGTGTTTAGGGGTAAGCAGGAGCAGAATAGCATATCTCCAACCTGCCCCAATTTACACCCGTGAAAGGGGAAATATATAAACCACAATGGGTGGAGCTTTTCAGGTTTCATATTGGGAAACCTACATTATTCACATTGGCAACATTGGACATTTATTACTAGCGCCAATACACTACTGTTTTGCATATATATATATATATATATATATATATATATATATATATATATATATATATATATATATATATATATAGAGGTATATGAAATGGGCACTCACCAAGGTCTTTAAATTCAGCAAGAAAATTTATTCACAAAATGATAATACATCCGACGTGACGTGACGTTTCGATCAAAGGATCGTCATCAGGAAAATGTCAACACAGGTAACAAATATCATTCCCAACAAACAGGCAACCTGGTATCCATCCATGAAGGAGATACGTATCTCCTTCATGGATGGATACCAGGTTGCCTGTTTGTTGGGAATGATATTTGTTACCTGTGTTGACATTTTCCTGATGACGATCCTTTGATCGAAACGTCACGTCACGTCAGATGTATTATCATTTCGTGAATAAATTTTCTTGCTGAATTTAAAGACCTTGGTGAGTGCCCATTTCATATACCTCTATATCCTTGTGATGTTCATTCATCTGTTGGAGCACCCCCTATGACAACAATCTACCCTGAGTGCGGACTCTTCTACATATATATATATATATATATATATATGCAGAGTTGGTCAGCACTCGTGCTTGCTGTTGTAAGGATCGAGGTGCCTTCCAAACGATCAGTAGATAGCCTTCTAATACAGGAGGTGGCACTCACGGATTTTGCAGAAAAAATGTATTTAAAATACAAACAGGTGTCACATCAGATAGCCTGACGTTCCGAGGCTCTAAGCCCCTTTTTCGGGGTGTGCTCTAAGCCCTTGAAAAAGGGGCTTAGAGCCTCGAAACGTCGGGCTATCTGATGTGACACCTGTTTGTATTTTAAATACAATTTTTCTGCAAAATCCGTGAGTGCTGCCTCCTGTATTCTAAGGATGTATACCAGTGTATATGTATATATATATATATATATATATATATATATATATATATATATATATATATATATATATATATATATATATATATAGTACAGAGGAAAGACTGCACTCTCACTTTAAATCTCAGCAGTGGGGTGCCCGACAAAGGGTTGGTGTACCCACAATATAGTTTGTCCCCAAATCAGGGGATCTGAGTTGTGGGGCACTTGCCAAAACAACACTAGTCCATAGGTGTTGTGAATCCAATTGTAATTTTTATTCAATCATTTAACAAGTCCAAACATGCCCCGACATTTCGGTCCTTTTACAGTGGACCTTTATCAAGGAGCTTGGTGTTTGGTGGTGTAAAGACAAAGTCAGCTGCGTGAAGCAATGAACCACTTCCTAGCAGGCTGATTTCCTCTAGGAAGAGGTTCATTGCTTCACGCAGCTGACTCCACCAAACACCAAGCTCCTTGATAAAGGTCCACTGTAAAAGGACTGAAACGTCGGGGCATGTTTGGACTTGTTATGTTGGATTAATTAACCTGTTTTTGACTAAATGATGGAATAAAAATTACAATTGGATTCACAACAACTATGGACTAGTGTTGTTTTGGCGAGTGCCCCACACCTCAGATCCTGTGATTTGGGGACAAACTATATATATATATATATATATATATATATATATATATATATATATATATATATATATATATATATATATATACACACACATGCCAATGTTACAGTCCTGTGGTGTTCACCAAATACCCCACTCTTAGATATAAAGCTCCCAGAACACCCTGGAAAATGTATGAAAGTATGTTGAGTACCATATAACCATATTTTGAAACAACTATGAATTTAATTTCCAATACATATATAGTAAAAACACAAAATCCCTGAAAATATAAAATGTTTGTTTTAAATGTATTGCTAGTTTTCTACATTACCAAGTTAAACCTATTTCATTGTAGCCCTTAGCTACCGCAGATTTCTTACGAGCACCGTTGGTATAAAGCCTTCAAATCTTTAATCATTAAATAATACCTTAGGTTTCCAAAAGACATTGCGTTACCTCACACTCCCCTTTAAACCTTTTGGCATTTTAGCAGTTGGGTGGGAAGAACAGACTGTAAGTGCCTGTGGCTTAATCTTTTTTTTTGACAGTTTTCTGCTATTTGCAATATTTGTTTCAACTCCACAGATGCTTAAGATCCCCTAAGAAGTAATGTGTTTAAAGGATAAGGATTCTAATAACATGAACGTAGATAGAAGGATAACAAGAGCTTATAATTGCCATATGTGCAAATGCTTGATGTACATGTGGTTCCATAATAAATATACATTGCCTACTGTTCAACCTAGAATACAAGAACAAGACCGTTGTACTTCTTATATATGAGACAAACAATCGTATCTACATTACTTTGTTGATTAAAGCCAGTTAACGTTCTATGTTGTGTATTGTGCTGTGTTAAATAAAGCTTTTTTTAGTTTATTAAATGTCTGAAGCAAATGCTTTCTTGTAGGTTTTGTTAAAGCACAACTAATTCCTCCTATAATAAATGTTCAGGTATGAAACATGGAATACGCTGTATTTTTTGTCTTACTCTGAGTATCTTCTGTATCTTTGATTATATGCTTGTAAATATAATGCATACTTGTCTAGAGGCTTTAGAAAATCGGCAAGTTGGACAAGTCTCCCGCATAGAAACCCTGCTCAGAATAATGAGTGGCTACACATGTAATTATTATTTATGGAAAGGATTTTCCATGCTTATCGAATATATTGCAAATAAAAGTATAGGGTTCCACTTGACCCTTCAGTCTGTAGTAAACAAATAGCTTTTTCTAACAGAATGTTACAATAAACTAACAAAATACAGTTAGTAAAATAAAATAATAAAAATAAAATAATTTATTGTTTTAGACCGAAATGTTCCTTTAATTAATCTTGAATAAATGTGCTCATCTTTTGAACTGACGTGCATAGGTAACAAAGAATATAGCACCATCTGCAGGCAGTTTATCAGGTCATACAACACCAATCCAATATAATATTGGATTTTAAGCATGTTAGTTTGCATTATATTTAATGGATGGTGCTGTACAAATATTATATGTGATTTAATAAATATGGAACAATATATTGCGGAACAATGTGTACTGATGATGTTTCTTTCATTCAAGGTAAAAGCAACAGATGCAGACTCTGGTTCTTTTGGACAAGTTCATTACTCCCTATATAATAGGATTCACTATACCAAAGAGTCTCAGAAGTTCTTGATTGAAAATGATTCTGGACGTATTTGTGTATCACAAGATATTGACAGAGAGGGGGAGCCTGGGAGTTATGATCTGGTTATAAAAGCACAAGACGAGGTAAGTTTGTCATTGCTAAGTACACCAACCATGTTTAATATTACTCTTTTATACAGAAATTACTGGCCCATTTATCAAGCAATATTTGCGTGATAAATCCCTGAAAACATCAGTTTAACCGCAACTATTAAGTATCACTGAAATGTATTAAAGGGGGACCGCAGCAGGAATCTCCGATCCCTGCTGCGATCTCCCCTGCAGCGCCACCGGCCGCATCCCCCATAGGTTTCTATGGGGGATGCGAAGCTGTCCGATGTATCAACATCGGGCAGCCCGGCTTCGCACCCCTGGGCTATCGCCATTCTGATATGGCGATAGCCCATTGTAGCCTATGGCTACACATCGCACTGTGCGGTAAGAGGGGTCGGCGGGGGTCAGCGCATAACCGCGCATGCGCAGATCCCCCGGCTTCCGGGTCAGGGCTTCGGAGCCCTGTCCCTGTGCCCTCAACCTTCATACATTCCACCGCTATGATCGCATTTTACAATGCAATCCTGGGCGGTAATATTCCGCCCAGATCGCATTGTAAATGCGAACTTGATAAATGCGCCCTTTAGTGAGATGTTTTCTGTGAGCTCTCTATCAAAGGGGTCTACAGGGTATGTACTAAGGGTTACACTTACGTAGATGGGAGCTCTATAGAAGACGGCATATTGCCCATAACAACCAATTTGATTTAATCTATTATCTTCTACACAGTGCTAAATAAATAAGAAATAGAATCTGATTGGTTACTACGGTTAACATCACATCTTCAGTAGAACTCCCATTTTAGTAAATTTGCCCCTAAGCCTGGGAGAGTGGTAAAAATTAAGAGAGATAAAGCACCAACCAATCAGCTCCTACCTACCATGCTACAGGTTATTACAGGGCCAGAGCTAGGAGCACCACCAAAAAGCAGACCTGAAGCACAGAGAACAGTCTGATATGTGCAATGAGAGGCTTATAATATTGCTATAACAGGTACTGTATGCTGTCATATGTGGATAGAAAAAAAAACATAAAGTCCCACCCCAAGGCCCGGAATAATGCAAAGACCTCATAGGCTAAATCCTGGGTTGGCAAAAAGCCTTTTTAATTCACTTGTTATGTACCTTTAGTATGTGTCTATGTGTACATGTGGTAGGCAATATAGATTGTAAGCTCCAATGGGGCAGTGCAAAGGAGAAGTAATTTGGATCACCCTCGGGCGCAGCTGCTTGTGGGTCTCAAAACACTTATTTGAGGAGTCACCACCTCTCACAACAAGGATACACAATACAATTTTATAAGTGGAAACCCTCTAGCGCTTAAACATGAAAGATGGTACTTCCCTTTGTTTGGCGTGGATACTTCTTTACAGACAGGTGTGTGGAATTAATCGTCCTTGTGGTTCAACTCTCATAGATTTTTATAGTTCATGTAAAAAAATAGAGAGTACAGACATCAATATTCCACACTATATAATTAATTCTACACCCGTGCGGATAGACGGAGGCTGTGAAGTATTCTTTCTTCCACCCGACAGAAAAAAGGGGGACAGACAGATATAATCTGTAGGAATGGTGCGTACCAAGACTCACATAAAAATGTGGCTGGTTCCACACATCAAGGTATCTTTTAATCTTTGGTGCGTACCCAACTCACAATTAAGAAGTATGGTATCCTCACATAAAGGTATCTTTTAACCAAACGAAATAAAAAATTCTGTTAAGGGGGTGCGTACCCCAACTCACTGGTGCAAATGCTGTAGTACTCGCATCAAGGTATCTTTTAGGCCACTCAGTTGATAGATCAGAAAAGTGCTTTAATAACTTCCACATCCAGAAGTGACAATATAGAATAAAATCAAACAGAGTAATCACTGTGACTGCCGTATACAATAGAACAGTGGTGCACACCTGTGTGTACTGAGAGGAAGGTGATCCCTGGATGACTGCTGGACTTTGGAACTCTGACTGACCTACTCCCTGGCTGGATCGTCCGGAAGACCTCCCAGGTTGTAGACTCCAAGTTTGCACCACTGTTCTATTGTATACGGCAGTCACAGTGATTACTCTGTTTGATTTTATTCTATATTGTCACTTCTGGATGTGGAAGTTATTAAAGCACTTTTCTGATCTATCAACTGAGTGGCCTAAAAGATACCTTGATGCGAGTACTACAGCATTTGCACCAGTGAGTTGGGGTACGCACCCCCTTAACAGAATTTTTTATTTCGTTTGGTTAAAAGATACCTTTATGTGAGGATACCATACTTCTTAATTGTGAGTTGGGTACGCACCAAAGATTAAAAGATACCTTGATGTGTGGAACCAGCCACATTTTTATGTGAGTCTTGGTACGCACCATTCCTACAGATTATATCTGTCTGTCCCCCTTTTTTCTGTCGGGTGGAAGAAAGAATACTTCACAGCCTCCGTCTATCCGCACGGGTGTAGAATTAATTATATAGTGTGGAATATTGATGTCTGTACTCTCTATTTTTTTACATGAACTATAAAAATCTATGAGAGTTGAACCACAAGGACGATTAATTCCACACACCTGTCTGTAAAGAAGTATCCACGCCAAACAAAGGGAAGTACCATCTTTCATGTTTAAGCGCTAGAGGGTTTCCACTTATAAAATTGTATTGTGTATCCAATGGGGCAGTGACTTATGTGAATGTTCAATATTCTCTGTAAAGCGCTTCAGGATATGTGTGCGCTATATAAATAACTTAATAAATAAATAAATAAATATATAGCGCTGTGATGCATTGGACTTTAGGGGGCTACTGTGATTAAGAGTTGGGAGTATGGTATATAAATTGTGGCCTACTCTGTCATAAAATGTAAATACAATGTAAAGGAACATTGGGGCAGATGTAAACTGGGGTATATTCAATGGATGCCGGATCCATTCCAAAATTCTTTTGACGGAATGGATCTGGTATCCATTATTCAATGATGCGGGGACCAGGTGAGCGCAGCGGCAGGATTGCCCAGGAGGCGCCGGGCCAGGTGAACGCAGAGGGTGGGTATGGGAAGTGGTGGGAGGGTAAAGGAGGCAACAAGAGGTTGCGGGCGGCAGCGGACAGGAGAACGACTCTGTGTAAGCTGCTGCTGTTCACCCGGCGCTGTCCTCAGTTCCTCAATCCGACATCTTTTCATGTCAGATTGAGATTGCTGTAAATATGGCCAAAACTTTTTGATTCCAATCAAAAGTAGGTGGATTTCGGCACCTGCATTTTAGCAGGTCGGAACATTCCGACCTGCCATAAAAAAACAGCTAGCACTGAATAGGTCGGAATCCCTTCCGTCCTATTAATGTCCAAAACTGACATCTGTTTGGCAGTTTGGACATCATTTGAATATACCCCACAGTCTGGAGAAGAGATAAAGTTGAAGATAATAATGCAGCAGCCAATCAGATCCAAACTGCCATTTTTCAAACCCAGTCATAACACACCAGCTGATTGGCTGGTGCATTATGACCTTCAATTTAATCTCTTCTCCAGGCTTAATACATCTGCCCCATTGTAGCTTGTGCAGAAAATAAGATCATATTTTAGACTCTGGGCAGATTTATTAAGCTCGGTGAAGTGATAAACTGTCTGGTTTTTATCACCGGTCAATCAGCTCCTACCTGTGAAGTTACAGGCTTGCTTTAAAACATGACAGTTAGGAGCTGATTGGCCGGTGATAAAAACCAGACACTTTATCACTTGACCGAGCTTAATAAATCTGTACTTAATTGTTTGCTGTAGAGTGAAGGTGCCCACAGACGCTACAATTGTACTGTGCTATGCGTTTTTGACTGTACAATGGTTCTATACAATTTTTCTTCCAGCTTGCTATGAGATGTGCACTTGGATGCATGTGATGAACCCATGTTTGTAATGTTAAATTTCAGATGTAGTCTAAAAAGTACGTGCAGCACGTACTTTTTAAGACATACAATATCGGGCTCCAGGGAACATAAACACCATCCAATAATTGTACATAAGATGCAATTTGTGCTTAAAAAGTACAAAATGCATTTGATAATTGATGCGTCTGTGGGCACCTTAAGATATCAAACCCTATGGCTTGCACAAACTCTCAATTGTCTTAACAATAGGGCTCTTCAACCTATGGTAATTCGTACGCATATCTGTTAGCCAGCTCAAAATATATTAATGAGGGTCATAGGATTCATGTAAACATATGTACATTACATAAACATCTGAAATCATATATTTCAAGCATTATAAATGTGATGTATCAGTCAGTATAACATGCTGGCCAGTGCCTTCTGGTGATGGGAAAAACATTCTATTGTAAATGTAAGAGCCAGTTTTCACACGCATTTGGGATTGGTTTAACAAAAACACAATGTAAATAGAACCCTAGGCAAAATGTAGAACTTCATTTGACATAATGGAACACATCATACTGTATGCAGAAATCATAAAGCATTGTTTATTTGTAGTCACAAATTCTGACTAGAATAAAGAAATAAAATACCCCAGTATGGGGTTACACCAGAGTGTCCAACGTATCAGCTGTATGGAAATACAAATTCCCTATAGGAAAACACATTAGAAGCCAAGTTCATGCCATTGCTTATCCCTACCCTTGCGTGCATCAATAACACCTGCTACAGTATATGCATTGATTTATTTTACCTCTCGGAACTACATTTCACTGGTTATTGTGGAGTTTCCATATTCAGGTGTGACTGATGGGGGGAGCTAGATAAAGGTAATACAACTTTCACATCACATTTCCGGGTCAGACCCAGGATCTTGATACCAGGTCCTGCACTTTTACACTAAACCCGAGTCACCCATTACACAGAGGGTGACTAGGGTTTAACCCTTCTAATAACCCAGTTCGAATTGCCAGGTTTTTCGACCCGGGTTATAAGGTTTTGTGCTTTTACACCACACCTTAACCTGGGTCGACCCGGCAACAGCCTGGCAATTACTCAGGTTTAAGGTGCGGTGTGAGAAGGGTATAAATGAGGTTAAGGTCAGGAAAGACCAGCAGCCAAGTTGATTAGTTGCACCTATTAGCTACCTCTAAGAATGCTGTCTGAACACAGGTATAATGCTCCTGATGCTGGATAAGTCAGCCAGGCAATCGGCTGAGGGCTTAGGGTGCCCGAGCATTTTATTGGAGGGTGTGTGACATCAGCTCCAGGCCACAGATGCCTGTATTTATCGCAGCTGCTGAGTAAATCCAGGGCTATGCGGCACTTGTGATGAGTGGTTACCAGTGAAAAAATAAATTGATGGTGAGCATCTTGCGATGGGATTTGGATATTTTCACTAAGGTGCGAAGTCTTTGCTAGCCGTGCACATCCATGCACACAACGTGCATATTCATTTACAAGGGGGATTTCACTAGAACGGGGCCGGGGCTGTCATTTCGCTGGCCACTGCACATTCACTCAGCAGCCATCAGGTCTGAATTAGGCCCCTATATATTAGTCAGCACTCTGTGTATGCATGCCAAATATTGTCATTAAACAGTGCAATGTGTTATTAGTTATTAGCATTTTTCTCACTGTCACGCTTACAAATCATCCGGCAGACAGACAGTGATATACACAACAGCCACCCCAGGGGTACTAGCAGAGTTTATGGCAGGCACGTGAGCAGCTCAGCACTTAATAGGGTACATTTACTAAATTGGGTGTTCTGTTGAAGATGGGATGTTGCTATGGACAACCAATCAGATTATATCTATTATCGTCTAGAAGGTGCAACATAAATAAGATTCTGATTGGTTGCTATGGGCAACATCCCATCTTCAATTGAACTCCCATCTTAGTAAATAAACACTTAAAGCTGCAGACTGTAGCAGATCAATGGAATTGGGTTATAGGTGAGGACAGTGTAAAAAAATGAAGGCTCAAGGTATACTTCAGGGTCAGTCTTCCACCCAGTCAACACCGGGTATCCCAGCTGGTAGTACTGTACTGTAGTTTAACTTAATGAATACAAAGATTGCTTGATTTGTATTTATATTAGTAGCCTGTCTGTCAATGTCTGCATTTCACGTGTTGACATTCTGAGAAAGTAAGCACGTGACATCATCAATGTTAAGCACACTGACCATGGGAGAAATGTAATAGGGTGCAAGAATCAGAAAGTAATTCACTGTGAGAGAGGGGCTGTAGGCATGGCAGCTCTCAGATTGCTAGCTATGCCCCCACAGCCAGGGAAGGCGACAGGGGGGGTCTAGGGGGACACCTGTACTGGGCCCCAAGCTTGTGAGGGGCCCCAAGGTTCTGAGGGGCTGTAAGCATGGCTGCAGCAGTGCAGTGCCTAGCAATGGTTTATAAAGGCACCCGCCTAGATTCCTCTAAGGGTACTTGCCTGGAACCCTCCCTCCAGTATTAGTGATTATTAATTATGTTTCTTTTGTAACAATAAAAAAACACATTCAATATGCAGTGTACTAAAAATGTTCTGCTCAATGGGGCGGGGTTAGGGGGGCCCACCAAAAATATCAGTGTACTGGGCCCCAAGATTTCTGTTGCCAGCCCTGCCCACAGCAGCACAAATGGGGGGCATGGCCTTACAGAAGTGAAGTGATTTGTAGACTATGCCTCCTGATTGCTAGGCCATGCCCCCCAAATTTCAGGTGCACGCAAGGGTCTGCAATAATCAAGAAGTTGGGAGTTATGTTATTGTAGATCTAATACCTACATCCTACATCCCCCTATATACAGTGTGTTGCACGCAAGAGGCGTGCAGTAGTCGGGACGGGCTGCGGCGTCTCCCGGCTGCTCGTTCCTCCTGCCCCGGCGTCCCTGGCTGCCTGGTTGCCCGGCAACCAGGGACGCCGGAGGACGGGGCAGCCAGGCGCAGTTCACCGTCCATCACTGTCCCATTGTCCGGCAACCCTGGATGCCGGAAGGACTTGGTGGCCGGGCAAAACTTCTGCCCATGGCAGCTCCATTGCATAGCAATGGGCGGCCAGGAGCAACAGCAGGAGGTGCACAGATAGGGCTGGGCAGCAGGCGGACCTCAAGTGCGCAGCTGAGTTTAATGGAGCTTGGCTGGCCTTCCATTGGGATTTGCGACAGTATCCCATTTAGGGAAGCCAGCCCATTATAGCCCCGCCGGTGATAGCTTCAGTCTCTGAGCAATCCACCTGCCTCCTCTCTCCAGTGCCTGTCTGTTCCAGGGAGGTGCTTCCCTGTGGTGTTCCAGCCTGCTAGCTGTTCCCGGTCTTGTGAGTACCCCTTCCTAGGGGCTTGCTTTATCACTTTGTTACTTGTGGCTCTCCGGAGCACATCTTTATGTTTGCACTCTTTCCCAGGTGTGCAAGGGTGTTGTTTCAGTAGCACGCTGAATCCTTGTTTGCTTTTGCCAGTGTGCCACTTCCGGCGCCTTATTGTGTGTTCTTTGTTCCATGCGTATTGTTCGTTGTGTGCTTTTTGGTGTGGTGTTTATTATTCTTGTGTATGCAACGTGGTTGCTGGTGGTTGGCGACTAGGTCGCGGGCGCAATTAGTTGCATAGTTAGTTTTCGGCAAGTTGCCTTTTTTTAAATTTTCAATTAGGCCTCCGTAGCTAGTTTACCCTTTTTGCCGTACCCTGAGGGGGTCCCCAGTTGTTTGTCCTCTCATAACCCCTGGCTGCACTGGAGCTTGGGCGGGCTTAACTTGCCCTTTCAAATGTGGCAGCAACAGGCGAAGCCTAGTTCCTGCAGGAACCGGTCACCCAACTTGGGGGGCAACAGAGTTAGTGTAGGGTTCCGCCGTGGTTGTCCTAAACAGCAGTCCCAGGAAATGAAGCACTTAAGGAAAATGTTTCTTTAAGTACATGTATATATTCAAATATAGGGTTTTATGGAGACCTGATCCCTGCTCTGTTAAATTAGAGATCCCTGCAATCAGGTATACGCCATCCAGCCACAGTGAAATCCTGCCCCGTGCAAGCTTGAGAATATTAGCTAGATCGGCAAATAGATGCAAATCTATTCGCAAGCTACTCACCGTCGGATCATTTTTTCCAGTGTGTGCGGTCTGTGCATAGCCCAGGACTTATTTGGCAGATTAGATTTTCACCTCTTCTTTTTGTTTAATGTATGGTTATAGCTTGTCACCGATAACATCATGAGAACCAGGCTTCTAGTAAAGCATAGCTGCTTTTACAACCTACAGTGTGTCACTTTATTGTACAACATTCCTCTGTGCAGTTTGGCCACATAATTGTCTATTGACATTCCATACAACTACAGTGCCCTTTATCATATCTCTCAAAATGTAGATATGTGAAATTGGGATAAAATAAACTCTGCCCCTGACTGGGTCGACTCCATTGTTATCCCCCCAAACCCTGCACATGTCTTTATAGAAACACCTATTTTGTGGTGAAACCCCGCCTACTACTTAGGACAGGTGCTCTCCATAGATTCTCTATATCGACGCCCACAAATTGTTGCATTTTCTTTGTTTCTTAGTTTGTGTTGTTAACCAATGTACAGGTAGAGCACATGGAAATAACCATGTGAAATGTGGAATTTAAGATATTTTTCTATTGAAATGTGATTTACATTCTGTGCTCAGCAGTGTGGAAAATGAGCCACATTCTTTTTCTCTCATTGCGGTGATCTGATTCTGAACCATAGCCTCTGTTTGTTTCCTGAGAGCAGATCCTTGAACCTATCACTGCTTGATAATGCTTTAGGAATTCACATGACACAAAATCTATATCCCATTGCTTTGGTATTCTGGTCCATTGCCAGATGTAAATAGATAAATCAAAACTAGGAATACTGAATATTTCATCATTTCTTAGATGATCGTCCACTTAAGTAGCAATGTTATACTAGCTACCACAAAATTAATGTGTATTTAGTGTAATGTCATGCTTATAATTACACCTAAAGCAAAGGGTACAACTAACAAGCCAAATCCTGACCAACATCTGGCCAGAGAGGCGAGTCCATATTTACCTTAACCACTTCCCTGCCTTGCTCACAGCTGCAGCAGCATACAGTACACCTTGCTCACAGCTGCATACAGTACACCTTGCTCACAGCTGCATACAGTACACCTTGCTCACAGCTGCATACAGTACACCTTGCTGACAGCTGCATACAGTACACCTTGCTCACAGCTGCATACAGTACACCTTGCTCACAGCTGCATACAGTACACCTTGCTCACAGCTGCATACAGTACACCTTGCTCACAGCTACATACACCTTGCTCACAGCTGCATACAGTACACCTTGCTCACAGCTGCATACAGTACACCTTGCTCACAGCTGCATACAGTACACCTTGCTCACAGCAGCATACAGTACACCTTGCTCACAGCTGCATACACCTTGCTCACAGCTGCATACAGTACACCTTGCTCACAGCTACATACACCTTGCTCACAGCTGCATACACCTTGCTCACAGCTGCATACAGTACACCTTGCTCATAGCTGCATACAGTACACCTTGCTCACAGCTGCATACAGTACACCTTGCTCACAGCTGCATACACCTTGCTCACAGCTGCATACAGTACACCTTGCTCACAGCTACATACACCTTGCTCACAGCTGCATACAGTACACCTTGCTCACAGCTGCATACAGTACACCTTGCTCACAGCTGCATACAGTACACCTTGCTCACAGCTGCATACACCTTGCTCACAGCTGCATACAGTACACCTTGCTCACAGCTACATACACCTTGCTCACA
Source organism: Crinia signifera (assembly GCF_055691185.1). Classification (NCBI taxonomy): domain Eukaryota; kingdom Metazoa; phylum Chordata; class Amphibia; order Anura; family Myobatrachidae; genus Crinia; species Crinia signifera. The sequence continues at coordinate 115,109,892 of NC_139217.1, read as the reverse complement.
GCTGCATACAGTACACCTTGCTCACAGCTGCATACAGTACACCTTGCTCACAGCTGCATACAGTACACCTTGCTCACAGCTGCATACAGTACACCTTGCTCACAGCTACATACACCTGATCAGCGAGCACTGAAGAAATCATTCAAATGATTTCTCCCCCGCACCCAAGGCTGTGAATAGATGATTATGCAAATCCTCCATTCGCATGCCTGCAGGGGTTTGTGGGGGGCGGCCGGTCGTGGGGGCGGTGTCTGGGGGACTTGCAAGGCTGCGACATTTGCATGGCTTGCAAGTTAACCAGAATAAGGACCAAAGTCTGTATTCTCAGTATCACTAAAATAAATGAATAATCATGAATTATCAAATATTAGGGAAATTCAAAAATGACAAATATAATTTTTTTTTATGTATTACTGCAAATTACTTTGTGTTACATTTTCAAGGTACCCCTCACGTTTGGAACAGGATATTAGGACCCGCTAAAATATATCACAGAGTGCCCGAACGTAAATCAGTATCTACTGTCTGTAAACAGTTTGGAAAAAGCTATTAAACTAAATGGCGTTAGAAGAATGCTCTCTACAATTTCCACATACACATTTAATTCTTCCTTGTGTCTCCCACATGTTGGTGCATTGCAGCCTTCTCTTGCTGAATGTGTGGAACAGATGTGGTTTACAATTATTTCCCACTGTCTATTTTAAAAAGAAGGGCGCAACATGCTTGGTGACTGCACACATTATTGTGCCAGTAAGGGGACTGGATATAGGGGCAGATGCACTAAGCTTCGGACAGATATGATGGAAAGAGATTGAGGGAACTATGTACTATGCCTTGGAGAAAGATAAAATGGGGAGAGATAAGGTTCCAACCAACCAACCAGCTCCCACATTTATCAAACACAGCATGTTACATGGCAGTTTGCTGCTGATTGGCTGCTACTTTATTACTCTCCACTTTATCAATATTGCAGGCTTAGTACATCTCACCCCCATTACAGTAAAGGGCCATATATTATAGGTACAATTCTGAACTGACTGTCAGTATTTTCTAACCCTCTTTATTGACACTGCATTACCAATTACTGGTTGGCACTTTTCATGCTGGCCTTGCTGCTAAAATTATTATCTTCTACAAACAGCTGTCAAAACAATGGAGGAGTGAACAAACACTGCTGCAGTGTACGTATAACATAATAAATCAGCATCCCGAAATGCCAACTCACTATGTCAAAACCCCCAAACTTGACAGATTTAATCCATTTTACTAAGAATTTGGATCCCTACCATAAAATGCATTAACACCGCAACAGCATCAATTTTGTACATTTTTACATTTAAGCCACAATGCCCTTGTCTGGCAGCCGATTTATACTAGTTGAAATAATTTTTATCCTTGCTTTACGCCAAATGAAAATAAAAAAAGTTTCTAAAAAGAATGGTTCACATAACATATATTCTTAATTTGTTTTCCGCAAATTATGGTTTTTGCAATATGTATTAATGCAGACATACTGTATTTTAATACATGTTTAGTACATAAAGCATAATCTGTAATAATTTACGTTGCACTATTGTGGGCATTGAAGTGTACAGTACATTATGACGATATTGTTATATGACAATGGTTACTAACACTACCAGTCCTCAGTGACCCAATCAATAGATGCTTGTGATACAATGAATAAGGCTACTGTGTGCTTAGGAAAGAACCGCAATGAGAGAGATTCTCTAAAAGCCCATGGTCCATACTGGGACAGCCTGAAAGATGGGAAGTGCCAGGGTTGTTCTAGAGCAGGGGTGGCCAAACCAGTCCCCGAGATCTACCAACGGTCCAAGTTTTCCAAGTTACCTAGCTGGTGCACCGCTGTAGTCATTACTAACTTTCACATTTTAAAACAAGCTGCATTCATTCCTACTATAGATCCACAGGGTGCCTGGGAAATATGCACCGTTGGTAGATCTTGAGGACAGGTTTGGCCACCCCTGTTCTAGAGGAATCAACTTTTCCCAAATATGGGTAATTACGTGATGGCAAAGCAATTGATAATTGGGGTAACTGCTTAGCTTAACTACATTGGCATGCTTACTCTTGTACAAATACAAACAGGCCCCTTCTCTGTCTGATCAAGTATGTGAAGCTACAAATGCCACCCAGGGACATAGAGTAAGCGACACATTGTTACACCACTGGTGCCACCAAACTGTGGCAATCAGGAACTCCTGGGGCCAAATGTAATAGGGTGAGAATTTCAGAAATTGAGAGATTTTGGGAGAGTTTTCCCATTTTTTTTAAAGCAGCAATCAATTACACTGCAAAACCAGGTTGATTTTGCCATGTAATTGATTGCTGCTTTTAAAAAAATGGGAATACTCTCCCAAAATCTCTCACTTTCTGAAACTCTCACCCTATTACATTTGGCCCCTAAAGTCTTTAATTCCACACACATAACTAGTAGACACTAAGCTTAATTTGAAAAAATGTTTATTAGAAAAAGTATATAGTATCCCTTATCCAAAATGCTCGGGACCAGAAGAATTTTTGATAACGGATTATTCCGTATTTCAGAATATTTTTATATTTTAATGAAAGGTATCTTGAGGTACTGTATCTTGCATTTATGTTGTATAAACACATCAAACACATGAAATACACACAAATATATATATATATTTTATTTGTGCATGAAACAAGGTTTCAAAACATGAAACAAAGTTTGTTTCCTATCTCAGGCACTGAATTTAAGACAATCAATCGTTTTCTTGCACATATTTAGTGCCAGTTACATATCATATCCTCAGTAGTGCCAGTTACAGGTGTCCGACAAGTGCTTTTAGCAAAAAAAAAAAAATTACATTCTGGAAACTAAGGATAAGGGATACTCAACCCGTATTTTTTTTTTTAAATGGAATCTTTGACTTTATTTACTGTGTTTTAATTGGGGGAAAGTAAAGGTTCCAGTGGGTCCTGGTCAATGTATGGTGGCCCTTGTAGTTGCTAATGTATCGGAATGCTCAGTCTGCCATTTAAGTATTGATTTCCTAACTTAAAAACATTTCCTATGCAGTATAAAATGACAATATTGTTAGTGGGAACAGATAAGGCATATGAAAATACTATACATAGAAACTAACATATTGGGACTCCCTAATTAATGAGTAACAGCATCTAAGTCAAGCAGGGGAAACCGTGTTCATCCCATGAATCCACTCGGCTTTTAATTGTAGAAGTATGCACTCCTTTTTGGTTGTGGCAAGTGAGCTCTAATCTTGTGGCTCAAAGTAGCAATAATTTGGAGATGGCCTCTAAAATGGTCTGTTTCTTAATGAAACCAGTGGTTTAAAAAATAATTCAGCTGGTACAGTAAGCAGAGGTCTTCTCCTCAGACTAATTCTTCTCTTACATACTTTCAGAGCATTTGATTAGGAAACTGAATACACCCCTGAAGAAGTTGTGTTGGGTGTTAAGTGCACGACCTAAAGAGAGCTCACACCCCAGGACAAGGACAGCAAACTTATATCAACTACCACCAAAAAAGACCACATTGAATTGTATTATGTAAAGAAGTTTTTATACTTATACATTTTAAAGAGATAAAGCAAACATAAAGAAGCTGACTGGTTGTGTCTCTCGGGTGTCTTTGGTGTGATGGTCTCATTATAGAAATCAGTTTAAGAAGACATCTTCCTAGCCATCATCTTGTCCAACTAATGGTGTGTACACACGGGTACAATCTCTTTACGATTCTGACTATATAGTCAGAATCGTATCTCTATCGCATGCAGATCGCAAGGGTTTTTAACCCTTGCGATCCCGATCCTATCCCGATGCGCGCCCCCGTGTCAGCAGAAATCGAAAATCAGATAGACAGGGCAGCCCAGTCTATATAGTGCAGATTGTTCAGATATAGTGTAGATTGGATGCCTGTATTGAGGTTAAGACTTGGAGGGAGTGTAACACCCTGCTATGTAAGGTATTACACCTGACTCTGCAGCGTGCGCTACAGTGTGTGTGATTACACAAACAGGTAATTCCTAGCAGACTCTGCAGCTGCACAAAAGGCCAGGAGTATCTCACATGACCATTGTCACATGGTGATAGTTCAAGCAAGTGACAGTAGGTGAGGGCTGAAGGCTGTGGTGGCCATTTTGATAGGCAGGAGCTTTGCTGCAGTCTGACAGGCATCTGTATGTGAAGCCGCATCTAATGAACAACAGCTGGATGTCTTTGGGGGGTGTGAAGAATCGTTCTACAAGTCAGCGACAAACCAGCCCCATACTCCTCTATACATAACTAGGAGGCACAGAGATACAAGAGCTTGCCTCTTCCTTCAGTATTACAAGGAAGAGGGTGAACTTGGAGCCATGTGTACAGCAGAGGAATGGTAGTGACAGGCTTCTTCCAGGTGGCTGATAGGCCTTAAAGGTGAGAGGGCAATAAACAGCTCCCGCAGAGATTGATTGAAAGCCCTGGCAGCACAAGTAGCTGACTAACTCATAATAGTAGGGAAAGTATCCTGGCACCCTGAGTTGCCTTGGGGTGGCACACCTTAACATTTATTTAGCTCTACAGTATTTATTTTCCACTAATACTGTCTATCACTTTCAGTTTTATAACACTTCTTAACCCCCAGCTTCTACTTCCTTCTTATGAACACAATACCAGCTTAGTATTTCACCTGTGTGTTGCCCTGGGGGATCCTGTGCCTCAAATTAAAACTTAGTGTTAGGGATCCACCTTGATGTTGGTTGGAGGGCAATTATTTCTTGGCTAGTGAACATACTGAGCACCTCGATTGTTGATTAATAATGTGGAGTGTGCATCTGCACCATGTTTTTTTCTTTACAGAACTACAAGTCTCAGCATGATAGCACCTACCTTTAAATAGGGTGTGCATTCTAAGAACCCCCCTCCCTCATAAGGACACCCCAGAAAGAGTGTAGACATGGAGGATGCATCAGATTACACCCCACTACACTTGTAGACAGTGACAGGATTTGTGCAGGACTGTTATCTGTTTACAATTTTTACACAACTTTATTAAATACCGCAGGAAAGCAGCGGCCTGCTACAGTAAGTAAAAGTGCACCCATGTATAACATCTGGCCAGGTTGGACTATTGGGGTTAACTATAGAGTATTGCGTATATTTCCGCTGAGCTGTCATTCAGGGGGGCAATATGTAGATAATAATACAGGGGACTAAATATCTACTAGATGTGAACTCCGCTGGGTCAAATAATAATCAAAATTCTTTTTTCTTATACAACATTCCTCTGATACTTCACAGAGACACAGCTTGCATAACCTCCTGCACATTTTCTTTTTACAATTACACTTTCAATGCATTTTTACACTTTGAACATATGTAATTACATAATGTTCTCTACATTTCAATTCATTTTAATGCACAACCTTTATACATTTCTTGTTTTGAATTGTATCTAGGCATCTACCTTTTAGTTTATTATTGCCTTTTAAGAAATAGAAAAATAATATTTAAAATCTCAAGCCTGTGGCTGTACGGCCAATTGACGCAGATAAGCTAAGCAAATCACTTGACCACTTGTTTCCTTGGAAATGGTTAGTTGGGTTCAGGTAAGCTTCGATGATTGTTGCTCTTCGTGACACTCAAAAAACTGAAGTGATGTATTTGAGATTAATTACCTTTCCATTAATTCTGGTTTTACTGTTAGAGAGATCAAAGAACATCTACGAGAGAGATAATTGATCGACAGACTTACTGTATGTGCTTGAATTTATAACTGGCCATATTTATAATATAAATTATTTATTCGGATTGACTGTTGCAACAGCAGGTAATATAAATCTGTTGCAATTTAAAGGTGAGATAAATTAAGTTTTACTAATATAGATTTAATTGCTCTTAATTACAGTATTTTCATGTTGGCTTAAATTCCACAAACCCCTTTTAATTAACAAACGTTTAAAAACAAACACACACAAACACATATATATATACATATATACACACACACACACTCGTTTTTGTGGCCTCGCCAGAACCCATGTCTGGAACATCACTCTTGGGGACATCCTTTTCTTACAACCAACCCCAACCCCCCATACCCCCCCCCCCCCCCCAAGCCCCGGGAGCCAAATTCCCGGAAAGAGCCCCCTGTGCAGGCAAGAGGTGTGTGTGTGTGTGTGGGGGGGGCGCTTGTCACACGCGGCACCCCCTCTCCCCCCCCCCTCTGGTTATTATTGGGAACAACTGCAGCGCATGCAAAAAAAATTATGGGAAGGGCCCCCAGTGCAACCGATGGAAGGGACAGAGCAAGCTGGGGGCTCCCATCCCCCCTGTGTCCAGTGGGCACAACTGCTTCACCCTCTTAAAAATAAAATTGTTCTTGATGTAACAGGCAATCTACATTGCACATGCATGCACACATTATGGTCTGGAAAACATGATTCTCTGGGACAAGCCTGATTTGGATGTTGGGTAGTTGGGACATGTGTCCAATCTTGCCTCCAGATTTCCTATTTGTGGGAACCTAATTTTAGGTTCCCACAATATCGGATTTCAGATGTCTTTCCAGTGTTGGGAAGGGATGCACTAAACATCCGCAGCCCCTTTCCGCCCTCCTCCGCTGGCTACCGCAGCATCACTGGTCCGAGTAGCACAGCAGGAGGCTTCCCGGGCACAGGTGAGTGGGGGAGTCGTCAGAGCCGAATTTCCCATTAGGCACGTGAGGCACGTAGGGGCGGCACATGTTTGGGGGCGGTACTTGGATGCCTGTGATAGTACTGTCAGCCCAAAATGTACCAATAACTGCAAAATACCCACTGTACTGTACTAAATTCCATCTTAAATAGAGTGTAAATGTATGGGACATGCAAATACTGCCCCTGTAACTGTCCTACTTAGTAAACATTATTGTTGTGCCTAGGGGCGCCCTCATCCCTAAATCCGCCCCTGGGAGTTGTGTGGGTCCGTGCGGGGCGGATGCGTTATGAAGCTCATAGGCTACTATGGGGTATCGCCAGCTTTTGCATGTGGGTTTTCCTGCATACCAAAATGCCTAAAAACCATAAAAACCTAGATAACGGGGCTTTTACCGCATTTTTCCTTTAGTGCATCCCGCCCTTGGTGTGCTGTCAAGTCTGTGTCCCTGTAAGGATAGAAATACAATTTCAGACACACAAACACACACACACATCTTGCTTGATGGTATGGCAAATATCTTGCTATGTTGTTGTTTCAATTTTATATTCTTATGGCATCACAAAATTCTACAGCACCATACAGTAGGTAAATACATTTCCATTAAAAACTCTTGAAATACAGTGATCCAACGAGCAAAATACAAAATAAAAAATACAAAACAATCAAGAAACATGAATCCAATAATATAAGAAATCAAATACAATTTGTAAAATGGTATGGATTAAGACAAACATAAAACATATTATACAACATGCAAGAAACACAATGCATGAATACACAGGTGGGTGTAGACAGAAGGACAGAGGACCTGTGCGTAAAGCCCCGTACACACGGGGGAGATATATTGCTCAGCCATATATGGCTGAGCAATATATGGCTGAGCCATATATTACTCAGTTTCTCCTTTTCATCAGCGACCAGAGATGGTCGCTAATGAAAAAGAAACTGCCGGGGGGAGCCAGGCAGTGGAAATCAGCTGGTCACAGGAGCATGTTCCTGCGACCAGCGATCACTACAGGGGTAAAAACGGGAGCGCGCACCCGGCGATATATCGCCGGTGCACACTCCCATCGCGGGCAATATGGTCACTTAGCGACCATATTTCCCGCGATATTACACAAAATCGCCCCCGTGTGTACGCACCTTAAGAGCTTACAATCTAATTTTCCATTCTGCAATGTTGTATTATAAGTTTGCACGCACAACCATATAATTGGCTGTATTTTAATTGATAAAACCAGTTAGGTTTCCAATGTACATAGGGAAATCCAAGAATTTGACATTTTAAATGTTAACTAAAATGTTATATATATTTTTAGTCTCAAAAATCATATCATTCTCCTAATTGGATTTTGATTAAAGCATGTTTGAGTCATTTGTCTTAATAAAGATTTCCACAGTAGTTGAAAAAATATATATATTATTTTTGAGACCATATTTGTAACTGTATAACAGATCTTAATGAAGTGCAAATGCATTCTGCAGACAATATAAATGTTACACATGTTTATACTGGAATGGACATGGAAACGTAGAATTTAATGACAAATAAGAGCCACTTGGCCCATCCAGTATACCCTAAACACATGTACAGATGGAGCAGCTCACATTGGAGCTGCTCCTGGCAATTCTATCGCCATTCGACAAGTGCCGCTTTCCACCGCTAGCCAAGAGGGGGCCCGCCCGCGCACGAGAGCTCCTGTCCACCAGCCTGTGCCAGCTCAGGAGATCTGGCAATAGTTCAGGCTGGCTGACAGGCGCTCCATCTGTACATACAATCACACACACACACAGACACTAGGGTTGATTTTTGGGGAGAGACAATTAACCTTCCAGTATAGTTTAGGATTGTGGGAGGAAACCAGAGTATTCTTAGCCCACGCATGTTCTGGGAGAATATACAAACTCTACACAGTAAGGGTCATGGTGGGAATCTAACCCATGTCTTCAGTGCTGTTAAGGTATGTACTGATAACCATTACACCAACTGTACTGGCTTACGGACATTTCATAAGTCCTTTAAAATATAGTCATGTATTTATAGTATTTTCAGATAATTGATGTTTTGCCTTCACCTGTAGATCAATCTGAATTAATATATAGATATTACACTTAACAGCACAGAAACTTAGCTAATTTTGCAAATACACATACAGTATATGAAGACCACAGTGCAAACACAGTTGGTGAGCAGAATGTAAAGAAGGAGAACATATATACAGTACCTTTCTTCCACTGCCTTCAAAATCCATGGTTTTTGCAACCTGGGTTTTTGCTCAGTGGAAACAGTTCCTTAAAAAAGAAAACCTGGGTGCAGTTACCTTGAAAGTTTAGGACATGGTTAGGACCCGGGTTAAGGAGCAGTGTAAACAATTAACCCGGGTCATCCGACCTGTGACTCATTTACAACATGTTGATCTCCCTTACTAGTGACAGCTTTCCTCAGGCACCATTCCAGCACCCTCCCGGGTATACCCCTTAACACATGGTTGAAAAGAAGTAATATTGACAGCCTCACACATGGTAGAGTGATAAATGCAAATGTACTGATAATAAATTGAGCTCCTCCCTTGTGTATCCTGGGCAGTGCTTCTCGGCAGTTTTACGCACAGCAAATAGATTTATACTGTAGGTAGTCAGGGCCGGTGCAAGGTTTCTTGGCACCCTAGGCAAAACTTTTGCCAAACCCCCCCCCCCCCGCCCTCGCAATTTCCCACTTAGTCAGGAGAAAGCATAGGTTGTGGGATGTGTCCTATGTGCTATATATAATGTGCAAAAAGCAATCCCAACTTTCAAGGCTGGCAGGTACCTTGACAAAGGGGCAAGAAGATGCAGAAAGGTAGGGAGGGAATAGAGAGATGCAGTTTGGTAGGGAAAGGATAGAGAGATGCAGTGCAGTAGTGAGGGGATAGAGAGGAGCAGGGCAATAGTTAGGGGATAGAGAGGAGCAAGGCGGTAGTGAGGGGATAGAGAGGAGCAAGGCGGTAGTGAGGGGATAGAGAGGAGCAAGGCGGTAGTGAGGGGATAGAGAGGAGCAAGGCGGTAGTGAGGGGATAGAGAGGAGCAAGGCGGTAGTGAGGGGATAGAGAGGAGCAAGGCGGTAGTGAGGGGATAGAGAGGAGCAAGGCGGTAGTGAGGGGATAGAGAGGAGCATGGCGGTAGTGAGGGAATAGAGAGGAGCAGGGCGGTAGGGAGGGGATACAGAGAAGCAGGTGGTAGGGAGGGGATTGAGAGGGGCAGGCTGGTAGGTATGGGATAGAGAGGAGCAGGGCAGTACTGAGGGGATAGATAGGAGCAGGATGGTACTAAGGGGATAGAGAGAAGCAGGATGGTACTAAGGGGATAGAGAGAAGCAGGATGGTACTAAGGGGATAGAGAGGAGCTGGGCGTTAGGGAGAGGATAGAGAGAAGCAGGGCGGTAGTGGGAGGATATAGTGAGATGAGGCCGTAGGGATGGCATAGTGAGGAAATAAGACACCGGGTGGCAGGGCTTTGACAGAGATGCAGGGCTGCTGGGAGGGATTAAGGAGACGTGGGCGGTAGGGAGTAGAGACAATCACCACAGGTATCACAGCCATTTCAATTAATGCAGTAACAGTGAAAAAAAGGCACATTTAGTAAATAACAGCAGCTGGATTATAAGCCCACACATGACACCCTGCTACTGTCTAAACAGCAGTTGGCAACAATGACATCCAGGAACGTTTAAATAACCCTCCAATACGATGTCCGCTGACAGGCAGGTACAGCAGTGCCAATGTAATGTTCAGCCCCTGCAGGTGGCTGTGCCTGGACACCACAGGCATCCTCACCTGCTGGTTACACTCCAAATACAGTACATAAATAAATCCATCCATCCACACTCTGCCTCCCTCATACATAGTACACTGCCTCCATACATACATACATAGCCTCCCTCGTAAGTACATTGCCTCATTCATACATACAGTACATAAATACATCCATCCACACTCTCCCACACTCATACATACAGTATTTCCATACATACACACATATTTACAGTATATATATCGATACATACACTGACCACATACTTTTAAAGCCTCTCATACTGTATGAGTGTATGTATTAGTCATACATGCATACATACACACACTGCATCAATCCATTTATACATATATCCCCCACCCCCACCCCCACACAGCAAGGGCGCATCGTGATACCTGTAACTTAGGTAGCCTACCGCTGGCATAACATTCAAGGGAGGGGCGGTTACTGCTCCCCGCTGCTGACACCTCCCGATGCCATCAGCCAGGTTGCCCGCTTCTTCTGTTGGTGGGGAAGCGCTGCTGCTGGCGACTCCATAGCGCTGTCAGCTGCTCCCCGCTGGTTACTGCTCCCCGCTGCTGACACCTCCCGATGCCATCAGCCAGGTTGCCCGCTTCTTCTGCTGGTGGGGAAGCGCTGCTGCCGGCAACTCCATAGCGCTGTCAGCGCTACCGCTGGTGAGGGCTGGGCGGCTGCTGCTGGACTGGTGGGGCGCTTCCTGATTCTGCTAGCAGGGAAGCACTGCTGCCGCCAGCGGCTCCATAGCGCTGCTGCTGCCGCCAGCGGCTCCATAGCGCTGTCAGGGGAAGCGCTGCTGCCGGCAACTCCATAGCGCTGTCAGCGCTACCGCTGGTGAGGGCTGGGCGGCTGCTGCTGGACTGGTGGGGCGCTTCCTGATTCTGCTAGCAGGGAAGCGCTGCTGCTGCTGCTGCCGCCAGCGGCTCCATAGCGCTGTCAGCGCTACCGCTGGTGAGGTTTGACCCCCTTGTCCCCAATCCCCCACCCCTGGAAACTACAGGTTTTTTTAAACAATTCTAGAGGAAAGTGGCGGTGGCTCAAGGGACCTGGTGCAACAAGTAAATCTAATGCATTTAAATGTTGGGCTGAAAAAGGGCGCCCTCCAGCGGCCAGCGCCCTAGGCAGCTGCCTAATGCTGCCTAGTGATAGCGCCGGCCCTGTAGGTAGTAGAAGAATGCCCTTAAATGTTTCTTTCAAAATCACAAGTTGAAATAACCCTTTAAGTGCCAACATCTCGGAGCGGTGTGCAAAATATACGCTAAAAGTGCCAGCGTTGCTTTCCTTAGTCCAGTCCAGTCCATGTAATGCCCTTGACACCTTTATATTAAATAACAGCATAGTCCTAACTAGGCCATAAAAGGAAATAATATGATTGCTGTAGATATTATGTAAATAGCAGGAGATTTTAGAGTGTAGTAATTTGGTGGCCTATTGCACAACATTAATGACCCATTATATATGCAGAAATACTAGTTTCCCATGTTTTATACAGTATAATGGTCCCATTCATTTTTAGGAAACCAATTGAGCCGCTTAATAAGCAGCAAACTCCATAAACTTAAAGTTTGGGGAGTTTCTTCAGATAACGCTGATTCCCTGTGCTCCACTTCATCCTATGGGGAAAAAGACAGATCCAAGCCGATCTCTTCATCGCCACTGCACAGTAGGACCTTTAACTGTGTGACCTTAGGTCATGCATGTGCTGAACACTAGCATGGGGCCAGATGTACTAAGCCTAAAAAGTAATTAAAATGGAGAGTGATAAAGTACCAGACAATCAGCTCTTAACTATCATGCTACAGGCTGTAAATGGCAATTAGGAGCTGATTATTATTCTTTTATTACAGTTTCTTATACAGTGCGGCATATTCCGTTGCACTTTACAATTTATATACACTCTTCCTTTTATAAATTTTTAAGGCTTAGTACATCGTGCCTACTGTCCGGTAAGTGGACTTTAACTGAAGTAGCCGTGTAAGGGGATAGCAAGGACAGCTGCTTTTAGAGTTCCAGTAATTATGTGTCCATCACCGCAATGCGTGGCACTAGTACCTGATAAATATCACTGCTATTGTAACAGGTTAATGGAATTAATTACACATTTTCATACCTTGTTGGTTGAGAGACCCCACAGCAAGTAGTCATTGCCAGTGAGAAGTGGTGGATCAATGCATGGGCAGTCCCCAGCTTTTTTAAAAATGGGGGTGTCTGGACTTGGAGATGTCATTCTTCAGTCCGGAAACCCCTCTCCGTGCACAATAGATGAGTGCAGGAGCCTGTTGTGAGCATTTTAATGAGTGCAGAGCTGATGCCAGGAGGAAGGGAGCAAGGCCATCACAGATTAGGGTTACCAGAGATGGATATGGACCTCATGAGGCCCTAGGCAAGATTCTGGTTTGAGCCCTTCCTCCATTAAACAATCCATAGCACTATATTTTTGCTACTGATTGCAGGCGGAATCCATAGAATCTTGGCGCATGCACAGCCTACCGATATATACTCAGTTGCATTAAAATCAACATTGCTTACAAATCTGAAACATGCTCTATGGCTATTGGAAGGAGGCTTAATACCTGTGTAACACTTAAAGTAAACTGGCTGCCCACATACTGTGGATGAAACTATTTTGTGAGTCCAAACTTTTTTTATCCTATCAAAGAACATCAAAGGGACTTGTGGGTAGGTCTGGGTGATGTCCTGGGTCCTGGGTGACTAAAGTAATAGATCAAGGTGGGGCTGTAGATGTAGCTTATCTAGACTTTAGTAAAGCTTTTGACACTGTCCCACATCGCAGACTGTTAAATAAACTTGAAAGCTTGGGATTGGATTCTAAGATAGTTGAATGGACAAGAAACGGAGTACAGTCAAAGGAGGGAAAGGTTACAAGTGGAGTACCCCAGGGATCTGTACTTGGACCGGTGCTTTTTAATATCTTTAGTGGTGATATTGCATATGGAATTGAGGGTAAAATGTGCTTTTTGCAGATGGCACAAAGGTATGCAACAGGGTAGACACACCAGGAGGGGTAAAACAAATGATTGAGGATCTAGGTAGATTAGAGGAATGGTCAAGAGCATGGCAACTACAGTTTAATGCCAAAAAATGCAAAATCATGCACTTGGGTCTCAGAAATCCAAAGACTAAATATAGAATAAATGGCACTATAATGGAAACTACTGAGGAAGAGAGGGATCTAGGTGTCACTATTTCAGGGGACTTAAAAGCAGGTAGGCAATGTAACAAAGCAATGAAGAAGGCAAGTCAGATGCTTGGTTGCATAGGGAGAGGTATCAGCAGTAGAAAGAAATAAGCAATAATGCCACTGTATAGGTCATTGGTACGACCTCATCTACAGTACTGTGTTCAGTTCTGGAGGCCATATCTCCAGAAGGATATAAATACATTAGAGACTGTACAAAGAAGGGAAACTAAAATGGTGCATGGCCTACATCACAAAACGTACCAGGAAAGACTAAAAGATCTTAATATGTATACTTTAGAGCAGAGAAGGGAAAGGGGGGACATGATAGAAACTTTCAAATATATCAAGGGTTTTAACAAGGTACAGGTGGGAGACATTCTTCACAGGAAGAGGAGCAACAGAACACGAGGACATGCACTGAAACTAGAGGGAGGAAGATTGAAGGGAAATGTGAGAAATAATTACTTTACAGAAAGAGTAGTAGATACGTGGAATAGCCTACCATCAGAGGTAGTAGAGGCAAATACAGTAGTACAATGTAAACATGCTTGGGATAGGCATATTGATATCCTTACAAAAAAATAAGGATCAAATATAGTTTGAGGTAACATGTTTAAAAAAGGGGCAGACTAGATGGGCCAAGTGGTTCTTATCTGCCGTCAAATTCTATGTTTCTCTGTTTCTATGTCATGAAGTAGTCACGCAATGCTCCTCTATGAACCTTTTGAATAGAGAGCATGGGGAAATTTACTAAGATGTGTATTATACTTCACATGTGATGTTGCTATGGGCAACCAACCAGAATCTACTTCTTATTTATTTAGCACCCTCTATAAGATAGTAGACAGGATTTGATTGGTTGGCCACAGCAACATCACATGTGAAGTAGAATACACATCTTAGTAAATTTCCCCCCATATCTTTATTGGGCCCTTTAGATTCTGCTGGGCCCTAGATCTGCACCTAAATTGCCTTGTTGAAAATCTGCCTCTGATGATTGACCCAGCATTCCTGGACTGCCTATAATTTTGCCCCAGCATTAAGTAAATGCTACTTTATAATTGGTGTTAAGAAGACAATAGCAGCATCGAGTAGCTGTGTACAGATATTACAATGTGCATCTTCCAGAAAGTAAATTATTATACTCAAAAGAAGAAAAGGAACTTATTCTGAATATTCTTCATTTTTGCAGGTTACCAACCATTTAAACATGTCTCTAAATAATGCAAATCTTTCATTGCCTGTTATTGCTTTACATCATATATATTCTGGTTTTAAATTAAAGACAACAGAGGTTTGTGATTTTTTTTATTTTATTTGTCCTTTCACTTATTATCTTATAGGGTGGCCTAAGTGCTCAGGCTTTTGTTCAAGTCGATATAGAAGACATAAATGACAATGCACCCGTTTTTGAAACTACAACCTATGTGGCAAGCATCAGCAGCCACACCCAGCCAGGCACTGAGGTCCTCAATGTCATAGCCACTGACAGAGATGGAGGGATATTTGGAGAAGTGTCGTATGAACTTATACCTGGAGATAAAACATCAATGTTTTCTATTAACTCCACTGCAGGTACTGTTACATTGTACATCTCTTACTATCTGACTGACATGGCTGGTTCCTCATATAGGGCTTTGCAATGATGACCTCTAGGTCATGTTATTTCATCTTAATTTTCACTAACTGGGTGTCACACAATAACACAATCTCATGTAATGCCATGGATAATATGTTACATAGTATGTTTGTCTCCACTCCTCTCTCCACATTCAGTATGATCTATAAGAGAATGAGATGTGTGGTATTTAGGAACTGGAAGTAACATGGCAGCCACAGGTGGGAGGGTTCATAGTTCACATCAACTGTCAATACCTCCCAACATAGTCTTTATCTGCAATTGATTTTAATATATGTACTATTTTTATGTCTTTAAAGAGTTAAAACACCATCAAAAACTTGAAAGTGAGCATTAATTGAAATGGCGAAACATAATGAAATATAACTTATTTAATATGATTGTGAGCTGTAATGTTAAAACTCCCAACGTGATGTAAAAATATTTCTATCAGAGAAATCTCTGGTGAATCTATTTTACGGCACTTACAGCTGCCTCAATGAGATGTCTATGGGCACAGAGGCCTAATGTGTACATTTACTAAGATATCGAAAAAATCATCAATCTAAATCATCAGAATTTCTCTGCAACAATAGAACATGAAGTAGAAATGTTTATAGGTATTGTCTACAATCACCTAACTTTGTTACATCCATTTGCACATTGTTCTCTTGGAAATTTTACTATATAACTATTACTTCTGGGTATGTACTGTCGTAGCGACAGTACATACCCAGAAGTAATAGTTATATAGTAAAATTTCCAAGAGAACAATGTGCAAATGGATGTAACAAAGTTAGGTGATTGTAGACAATACCTATAAACATTTCTACTTCATGTTCTATTGTTGCAGAGAAATTCTGATGATTTAGATTGATGATTTTTTCGATATCTTAGTAAATGTACACATTAGGCCTCTGTGCCCATAGACATCTCATTGAGGCAGCTGTAAGTGCCGTAAAATAGATTCACCAGAGATTCACCACCGTCTCCTGCAACACAGCATAAAGGGCCTGATACAGAAGTTGATGCTGCTCTTACATCTGTTGTCGGAGTTGTGGGTGCGTACGATCAGAGGAGTAGCTAGGTGACATGGGCCCTTATTCTGATCGGTGCGGCCGGAGCAGAATATGCGGCCAGGACCGTGCGTGCGAAACCCCGCCTTCCATACGGATCGCCAACTCCGTCCGTATGCGGTAAGAAGCTGGCCGAACGGACCGCACGTGTATTTTTCACGGAATACGCCTCCTCCATCTAAGGGAACCTCCCCCATCATTCGATGGTCGCAGACCATCGAATGCAGGACCGAGTGCTCCACCAGCTCCCGCAACCTCAGACCACACGGACATGTTTCCGTGCAAAAGCAGGGATCTGGGCGGGCAGCTGACATCCGGCGATGTCATATGTCTGCCCCCTACACGTGCGTCACGACTGCATTACCATACGTACGCCCAGCGTTTGCATGGGAACGCCCATGAAACGCGGGGCGTATGCATATGGTAATGAGCCCAAATACCCCTTCACACCCCTCTCCACCCCCTGTTCGGAGTGTTCACAGATCATGCGGGATTTGGCCGTACGCCCCGCTCGCACATGCGCAGAGACGCCTCTGCACATGCGCAGACACAAAACATCGGCGGGCCGAACGCACGCGGATATATCCGCACCGATCAGAATAAGGGCCATGGTGCCCAGAGAAAGGGTATGTTTTGGCAACTCCACCCCCCATAGTTATTTTTCCTTCTTATAGTAATGCCCCTTACACATTATGCCACACACGTAATGCCTATTTCATACTATGCCACATACCATAATGCTCATTACACAATATGCCACATACACCATAATGCCCATTACACATTATGCCCCACACCGTAATGCTTATTTCACTTCTTGACACACACACACACACACGCACTCACACACACTGTAATGCCTATTACATATTATACCACACACCATAATGCCTATTACACATTATACCACACACTGTAATGCTTATTACATATTATTCCACACACTGTAATGCCTATTACACATTATACCACACACAGTTATGCTGCTGCTGACACCATAATGACCCCACTAGTTCTGCTTTCACACATAATGTCCCCACAAGTGTCACTTACACACATAATGCACCCTGAAGTAGCACTTACCTACATTCTCATTGCCAGGAATTATATGCTCATTGTCAGGGGTTTCTTGCTTGTTGTCAGTGGGTTGTATGCTCTTTGCTAGGGGTTTAATGCTCATTGCCATGGGGGGATTACATGCTCATTGCCAGGAGGTTACAAGCTTGTTGCCAGGAAATTTACATGCTCATTGCCAAGGGAGAATACATGCTCATTGATGAGGGTTACATGCTCATTGCCAGGGGGATTACATGCTCTTTGCCATTTGGATTGTATACATGTTGCCAAGGGGATTACATGCTTGTTGCCAGGGAGCTGCAGATGCACAACATGCATCCGCACTTCCAGGTTGTGCTACGTGCTCTGTGCTCCCCTGACCGGAGGTTCTATAGCATCTGTCTCCAACAAAGCAGTGGCCATTTTGGAGGAGCGCAGGGTCTCTGCATATGTTGACAGATACTCTGCATTCCCGTAGCATGCTGCTACCTGTCCGCTTGTCCCAGCTCCTGTCCTCACTCAGGCAGGCACAGCGGAGGAGGGAGGAGAGAGGACCGATCGTGTGGCATCTCTCCTCCTTGAGCAAGTACTCCACTGTAGCTGCCCTCCATTTGCCCCTTTGTGCCATAATATGCAGATGCTAGCTTAAGCCTTCCCCTTGTGCAGTAACATGCATCTGAAGGCTTGTTGGCCTTGAGCAAGGAAGGGGTTATTCAGAGTTGATCACTGATGAGCAAATTTGCAATTCATTTGTTTATCATGCGCATGACTATGGATTGTCTGTCTGGGAGTGTCCAAAAAAAATGCAAGCCTACCCAGGCATTTTAAGGAAGGGTCTATGATGTCAGCATTGGCCTCGACCAGCTGACATTTGCGCAGACTGTAAAAATCATGCAATGGTTCAAGGATTGCGTATATATGTGCAACAGGATAGCAAATATCAATATTTCCGTAATTCACTCACAGATTTACACAGGGTGGCTAATTACTCGCAGTCATCTGCAACTTTAAAGATGAGCAATCAGGTCTGAATCAGGCCAAGGGTCTGTGTGTATATTGCAGCAACCTCGTAGCTAATATGTGTGAGGTGACCAGGGCTCAATAATATATTGCTGTCTCTAATGTTATGTGTTGTAACAATGCAGACACTATAGTGTGAATAATTAATTTCCAGAGTATTCCAGTCACAGTGTTGGTCATTAAATTGAATAGTGTGTGTCACAATAAAGAAGCAATAGTGCATAAACAGGTGGTGTATAACATATGATAAAGGTTTGAGGATATTACAGATTAGCAGCAATTTATCAATTTACAACAACAGTATGGGTACAGATATTAATGCTGTATAAAGGTAATGGAAAATGGGTACAGATCAGCATCCATATATCAAAATACCAAAAGTTTATGCAGCATCCAGTGCAGATTGTCCCAAAAATATAGTAGTGTTCCATTGTAAATATAATGTACCAGGGGCGTCGTCCCACTTACTTGTAAGTGTATGGTGTGTGGTACCCTGCATTTTCTAAGCCAGTAAGTACAGGGTTATCAGAGGTGAGCCATGTTACCGGAATAGGGGGTGAAAGGGTGAGGGCCCTGGCCCGGGAGTTAGTTAGCTAGATGTTACTTCTTGTCAGTATGGGTGCACTGGGTGTTCCCAACGTGATTCTGCTGTTAATCCTTCCTCAGGGAGTGGTGTGTGGACTGGCATCTCCCGGTAGTAGACTACCAGGCAACTTGTTTTCAATACCCACTGGAACCAATAATATATATACTAATAGTTGGTGGTGTTTGTGCACCATTGCTTTCTCATTGTATCACACACTATTCAATACACTGACCAGCACTGTGACTGTAAATTGATGATGTACACTTTTGTCTTTGCATCCTTGTTCATTACAACAAATCATATTAGAACCAGCAACTAGGCCAGACAAACCATAATACATTTAGCATGCATATGAATGTACAATGCCTGATACACCTACTGTTAGTATCCATGCATGCTAATACCTAGACACTGCACTACTGGCTCACTATTGTCACTGTGACCGGAGCAGTGTCTCTGTCTGAATATGGCCTCTGCCAATATGGCTATGCACCTAAGAACCTGGGCACTCCCATAACATGCCTAGAGATGGATTATTTTGCCAGGAACCTCTCAGTCACCACAAGAAATATCCCAGTCACCACCAGGAATGCACATATCACTTCCGGTTTGCTAAATTCTCTTTGCATATGCACCAATTATGGGACCACAAAATAGCGTGCAATATGAGAGTGCCTCTGAATCAGACCCATAGTTGCTTCTTGCATACAGTTATATGGTATGCAGAAATCCCATAAGGACTATATTGTATCCTAGGCCTCCTGATATAACCTTTTCTCAGATGATATAAACAAGGGACTGAAAAGCACTGGGAGAAGCTAGAAGGATAAAGAAATGCATTTAGTAAAAGTCCAGCAGAACATGTGCAAGCCAACTATTTCAAAAAGTCAACTTGATGTAATAATCTACTTAAAAATAATTAAAAATGATCAGTCTTTATGGCTTTATCCTGTAAAAGTGGTTTGACATGGAGAGATAATCTTGAACATGGTATTATGTAATCATATGAATGAGTGGATGAGTAATACACAAATGGACTGAGGCCCAGGAGTGCATCCATACTTTTATTTCATTTTCATCATTTAAGCATCTTTCTCATAATTTACTCTATAGCCATATTTCCGTCATTCTTCCTAATTACCATTTATATTATCCAGACTGATGGTGATGTAATTGTGGTTCATATACATAAACATATAATTGAATGCTAGATTGCAATAGCAATAGATTACAGCACTTCGTATGCCAAAGAGGTTTTAGCCAAAAGTTTCCATTAGAGAAGCCGGATATGTCAGTATTCTACAGGAAAATGCATCTGTCCTAAAGGTAAATTTACTAGTGGTGTATGACACAGATTATGTATAGTGCTATATGTGTTGCTATAATGTGTGGGACACTGTGGTACATTACAGCTGATCACAGCTGGGACTGAGATACACCTATGTGACAGAAAGCCTATCTTCATCCCTGACATTCATACACATAGACATCTTAACCCCAGACATACTATATACAAAGTTTTTAATATCTGCAAAAGGTGAACCTAAGAGAGTATTTTAGAGTGTCTGCCTGTCCTGTAAATACAAGATGTGATTCTGGTACAAAAGCCAAAACCAGAATAACAGAAATGAGCCTCAAAACCTCTTGAACTTATGTATAACCAGGGGTTAAAGTGAGGGGAAATGGGTGGAACTGAGTTCCACCACCTCTAATGGTCTAATAACATAGCACCTATGATCATATATACAGTGCAGTCATTTGGTGCTAATTGACTTTTTCTAAAGATGTCAACTAAATTGTATCATTCCAAAAAGTAAAATAATGAATCCCATTTAGAAACCAAAGATTTTAAATATTAAAACATTGCTTTTGTGCTTTTCTTTACTACATAAGTTCCCTTACACACTCCAAAAATAGTTGGCTATGTGAATGGCCAAATATTATCTGTAAATTGCTGTGGAATATGTGTGCACTATATAAATAACTGATACTATATAAATAAACAAAATAGTGTACATTGTGCAAAAAATTTGGCTTTTTATGTCTTTCTTCCAGCCCTCGCTTACTGATACTGATATTTTTAATATAGACTAATGTGTAATAAAGATGGGAGGCTTAGAGCTAGCCCTTGACTTCATTATTTTCCTTTTCCTCCTGTCCTCTCTTCCGCCTTTCCTTCATCTCCCATTATCAGGATCAGAATCAGCTTTATTGGCCAGGTATACTTATATATCTGGCCAGGTGTACTATATACTTATAGTACAGTATACTAGGAATTTGGAATTTGGTTTGGATTGCTGTGCAACAGCCAGGGTGGGAACAAGTAAAACAGTGACAGTACAGATATATATCACACGTACCGATGTACATTAAACGTATCCTGATGAGGGACACGGACATGGGGGACATATTTACATACAGCACCCAGTCAGCCATTCAGTGGCACCACTTGGTGATTGCAACAGCCAGTTAGGTAACAAGTAAAAACAGTACAGATATAGGACACATACAGATTTGGAATAGGTGTATTATGATGAGGGCACAGACATGGGGATCATTTATTTACTGATCTGTATAGCACCCAGGCAGCCATTCAGCGGCGCCACTTGGTGATTGCAACAGCCAGATAGATAGACAGTAAAAACAGTACAGATATGGAACACGACAGGGGTGACAAGGGGTAAATGCTGTATTTGGCTAGCGGCATAGATCCTAGTCAGCCATCAGCTGTGCCATCTTTACGTTGCTGCTCACAGGGCAGCAGTGGAGTGCCTCAACCCAGTGTGGGTGGTGGGGTGGTGGCAAGGGGGGGGAGAAGCAGTAAGGCCAGGGGAGAGAGTCTGTGTTACCGGGGGCCAGAGTTGGGCCCTCTCTGGGTTGCCCCTGATAGTGTAGTGGTATCTCCTCCCTTGAGTTCGCCCGGAGCTGGTTCATTGGGTGGGTGCAGACACGCTCCTTCAGACTGCTGGAGCATAGCACAGCAGCCAGTGGGCCTGCAGGCCGGAGGTCCACATGTGTTGCGGCCGGGGGATCCTGCTGGTATGGCCGGGGGATCCTGCTGGTGCACGGTGGGCTCCGCTCAACAACCATATTGCCAGCAATATTGCCCCATGTGTACACAGCTTAAGAGATGGTTTAAAAAAGGACTAAATACATCAGATGTTTTAGTATAAAAATTCCAAAATAGGAACTCAGTTAGGCCACAGAAGGAATTTTTGATTGGATACGGTTAATATTCTGAAGGTAATAGAATACTGATTCCAAACTACTGTAAGCAACCATAGAAAACAGAATCATTTTCTCTGAAATCATGAGAAGTGATGTCATAATTAAAGTAAAATGAAGAACAGAAGAAAACTGGCATGGAATAATCCTACCATACACCCTCCCAACAAATGGTTGAAGTTACCATGAAGTGCTAAGAAGACACAGCCAACACAAGATTTTGAACATTCAGCAAAGTAGAAAAAAAGATAAATTTGTTGTACAGTTTGTATTTCACATAAAGCAAGTACTATTAATATACAGACACAACCCTGGGCAGACATACCTAGGCTTTTAGAAGTGAAAGAACATATGGATAAAGGCAGCTTTAGCAGAAACAACATTAATGCATGATAACCAAGCCCAGGCACTTTCAGACTTAGCAGCCAGGAAAACAGCCATGGGCTACATATGGATGTTTTACTTTTAAGGCAAATTTAACACAGATAGCAGCATTGAATGGTACTGTACCAAGCATGGCTTGCTACCAAAGGATATTCTCAAAAATCAGAAACACTAGTGCCAGGATATTATATTCAGTAGCGGATGCAATTAAATGCAGGGTGAGCTGAGGGAGGATATTTACATGGAACAACTTTTGATGCTTTGAGAAAGAAGGGAATACTACAGGACTTAAAATAACTATTTTGAAAATATGATATACTATTATTTTGGACCTGTTATTCACTGAGATGTTGGATATTTGTGCAAATGTGTGTAAGTCTGACCCTGCATATTATAAAACTATCTTGAGAATATAATATACTGTACTATTATTTTTGACTTGTCATTCACTGGGATGTTGGATATTTGTTGGGATTGTTCAAAAAACCCATCCCTGGTGGCTATAGGCCCTGCCTTAGCTGTGAGAGGGTGTCAGACTGGTGGTATGGGTGTGTTAGGGAGTAGAAGGTGTTAAGCTGGCATTGTTCGTGTATAAGGGGGTCAGACCCACTTAAATCCCAATTTGTCCATGACACCGGGGAAGGACATTTTAGAGGAGTTAGCATAAAGTCGCAGACACAATTGCAAGAAAAGGTACAAGGATCACGGCAACTGTGTCCAACTTAGCATCAATCCATTTGAGGAGGGATCCCTCCCCTTCATTGGACCCCACCCCCTCACCAGACCCTGTCTCCATGAGGTCTGCTTTCAGAAATTCCTGGGCTGGTTTTCCATCCAAATCCACTCCTGATGTGTATGTTCTTCAGTGGATCGATAGGCTGGGATCATAGGATGCAACCCTCAAATCTGACCATTTGCAGGAGTATTTTTTAAGAGATTTGAACAGTTGGACTCTGACTGGTAAGATTTGTTGCTGATTTGTGTTGGAAGGACCATTATTCGGACCTGAGGGATCCACTGCCACGGTTAAGGCTACTGCTACTGGTGTCAGCCAACATTACTGTACCACTGTCTGGTAGATACTGTATGCTTGATATATTTTTTTAAATTGTGAGTGTATCCTTAAATACATTGTTTGTGTGTATTAAGGGTAACCGCACCAGCATGGTTTTTTTCTGTTTCTTTTTTCGGTGTGTGTATATATATATCCTCTGAAAAACACAATTGGCCACCCTCATACTAACGATTGGATCACACATGAATCTGAGAAACATCATCCACCAATAGTATCTTAACCATCGGTTATGTTTTGAATTGATTGGTGTAAGGACTATTTTGGTTGACATATTTTAGCTCTAGCACCATATTGACAGTGTTCTGTTTGCTGTTAGGAGTATTTTAAGGCCACTTTTGCTCCAATATTCACACTTATCTGCCCTTATTTATCGGGCCTGTCATCTGATATTGGGTTTTAAATACAAATCATGGGATGTAAAAAAGCTGCAGGGTCACATATCATGTAAAAAAGAATTGCAAACAACTAAAGGTGCCAGCAAGCCAGACCAGTATAAAGATACTCCAGTTATATTACACTCATGCATCCATAAATAATTATTGATTTAATAATATGGTCTTAATTATAATAAAATATTGAGTCATAAATGATTCAATATTGAGATCTCTACTGCTTGGCAGTATTACAAAGACTCATATATATTTTACTTGTAAGTAACTTATATATATATTACTCTAATGTATATATTAAATACTATAGACTGGGGCACGGAAATGAAGATAAGCCGACACTGATTACCTGGGTCTATGCCTATTGGAGGGCCAGCTGCTGAGAGGACAACACACATACTACTTTTAAGGGGGGGGGTTTTGGAAGGGGCTGTGGCCACACTGCCCAGATTTGGTCCTTCCCCACTACCTGGGCCCCATAGATATCTCAAAAGCCATGACTAAAGAAAATAAAAAATTACTATAACAATATTAAAAGAGATATATGCGTATAAATGGTTTGTAACCGGTGGATTATAATGAATTTAAAAGAAAGATTAATATCATAAAAATTATTTATTTAGTTATTTATTTTATTATAATTAAGTGCTTATCAGTTAAATCACTGCAGGGGGAGATTACCTTCTATTAACATCAGTATGTCTTCTGTATACACAATAACATAATCTTTTTCAGAAAAAAGAACATGTATTTGATAAATATGTTTACATAGATCACACAATAATGGAAGTGCAATTGTCCATTTAAACATGATTATTTTAAATTTTGTCAAACTAGAGTGTTTTTTTTCTCATGTTCTTTTTTGGCATTAAATTTATGGAATAAGTTACATCAATAATATAAAAAGAAGAACCTTGCTTAAGAACCACTAATGTAATTTCTGAAGGCATTAGTTACTACTTTGTCAGTAAGGGAACAACTGAAAGGAGTCTGACAATCCTTCCCTCTTTAGCGGAAATTCTTAATTTTGCCCTGAAATATTAGTTACCCTCTATAACCTGAAGGGACTATTGTGAAAAACTGGTATAAATCACATTTTTACTTTTTTTTTTTATAAGTGTTAATTTAAAACGTTAATAACCTTTATAGAAAAGGATGAAAATGTACGTACGTTTCTACAAGCCAATTTACGGTACAGTTGTTTAAAAGGAAATGACATATGAAAAACTAAAAATAATATAGCTGCAGTGCTAATGAGTAAAGTACATTGGTTATATATGGTTATACAAGCAGCCAATCAGAAAAGACTACATAAAGCTCGCAGGCCTCCAGAAGACAAAAGATATTGCTCCTAAGAAGCCAACTTGGACATGTGGCCAGGTTTCATTATGTTGTATGTTGTGGGGGCGTGCTACTGTAATTGGTACACATCCTTACAGTATATGAGTATCTCTTCCTGTCTCCATTTTACTTCTACAGACATAAGGGTTTAAGTCTACGATACACTAAAATCTAAATCCAATCATGTTGTATACATGCACCATGCTAAAATGCACATATTTACATTGAGTACAAGGATGTATCTCCTACTTTTCTTCCAAAAAGATTTATTAATACCTACAGTTACTGGACATTAACTTGTTGATAGGGAGGGGGGAGCTACTGTATATAAAGGGATAAATCAGTTAATTATGAATGATGGTTTATTGGTTACCAGCTGAATAAGGTTTAAAATGTTTGATCTAAAACCTCAGATTTAAGACCATTTGCAACACAGAATAGAAAACATGTTAGAGATTTTGAAATAGTTAACGGATGCTGTGGCTCAACCAATGTGGGAGGTATATTTGCCCCTTCCACAATAAATCTGCTGTGTGATAGATCACGCTATACTGCTTAAGCTCGTGGCATTCATAGTTGATTTATGAACCTATTTTCCTTTTTATAGTTGCAGTATGCATTGTGGTGCCTCATTGCCGTGCCTCCTGGGTGTTATAAATGTCAGCTGTCGGCCAGATCACTACAATTGTCAGTGGAATAACATTTCTAGAGTTACAATTGTCAAGAAAATGTGTTCGTGATGAGCAGAAAGTTTAAAAGGGAAGCAAGAAAAGCAGGAATATATCCTGCAATATTACTTACCTGTTCCTGGAAAATGACTATAACAAAAACAAATTTAAAATTAAATCTATCAGTCCAGACATAATTGTGGATTGTGTATATTTCATTCAGTAAAACATGAACCAGTTTTTATCAATATCTCCCGGTTATATACAGCTAACAATGTGCACAGTACAACCATTCTCCTCCACTGGTTGCAATTCTATTGTTGTTCTATTGGACATTTTCAAATGTGTACTAATTTTTGGAAAGCCCACGGCATGTGGATTTTCCCACAGCCAAAGGGTTTTTCCTATTCAATTGCAGTTGAGAAAATGAGCCACAGTGATTTCTCGCACTACCAGAGCAATTTTTTTTTTTTATTTTAAGGAAAATCATGTGGACTTACTATGCAACCCCTGCAGCATCCCCCGACCCCTTTCCTATTGGAATCAGTTTCCAACTGACTTAATTAGTCCATAATTAGTCACCTTCCAAACTTAAGTAATGTATTTTTCATTCAACCTGATGGGATCTGATCTTCTGCAGCAGCAATATGTGAGTGTGCGAGTGTGCGTGCGACCCCAGTCATGTGTGTGTCCTCCCACACAGGGGCATTTTAAGAGAGGAGATGGCAAGTAGACTCTGGCATTATTTCAGAGTGTACTGCGGGGGGGGTTTGGAGGTAAGTATAATATATGGGTGCAGTGGGTGCGGTGTGGGCCCCATTGTAGAAATGCCTATGATACCACAGGTATTGGGAGTGTGTATTCCTGCAGGAATCCAGAATTAGGTGCAAGGTCAGCAAGGTTCCTGTGATTCCTGTTACTTGGTAAGCACAGTGAGCATTGTGTGCAATTACAGGCTGCTGCAAAATTGCATTCTGTATTGTATCTTAGAATAGATAAAGCTCAGAGTACCATAGAAGAATGTGAAAATATGCGTGAAGAGTATTAACTTGATTATGACTGGCTAGAAATAGAAATATAAAGAATAATTTATAATATTAAGAGGGGGAAAACGCATCAGGTTGATATTATTATTATTACTTTGGTTATTATTTTTATCATTTTATCTATTTACATAACCAAAGAGCAAAACAGGAAAGACAGTAATTTACTGTACAAAACAATACAGGACAAGTACATGATATATAGACATTGCTGCATCAATGGACATGACACTGAAATAAGAATCAGGGTGACCAAAACCAAGGGCTCGGTTACGTTGTAAGAAGATAGTCTAGGTAAGAGAAGGAAAAAGCACAGGATGGAAGTGATGGCCCCACTATAACAGGAAAATGAGACCATATGCACATCGCTGCCCTCACTAAGCGATCACAGATTATTGTGATCCCACAGTACCTGGGCCAATAGGTAATTCCGTCTTACTGTCAGTAACCACCTGTTACTGACTCCTCCCACTGTGCAGTGGGCAGGTAACTTGCTGCTACCGCCAAGCTTCTAAAATCAGCTCCTGGAAACTCTTCTGCTCTTGTGATTACACAAGCTTGGGAAACACCTCATGGTTGCTGTTGACTGATTCCAATTTGCCTACCATGGACCAGTCCCTACACAGTAGCTGCCAGTGGGAGGAAATTAGAGACACTGACTCAACCCAAAACAACCGGAGAATGGAATATGCTTATGCACACTCTCTCAGGGCTGTGGACCGGGGATAACCAGCAGCAGTGCCGCAGCACATTAAAGACCTCAAAGATAGTATATCAAAGTAAAATCAGGATCTCTAATTTAGGTGGGTAGGTCCATTGTCTTATTTTCCATATGTTTACTGTTCAGTGTGGTTGACTTTTCCTATATGTAGATTGCCTGTTTTTTTTTTGTGCAAGTGGAATGTTTATTATAAATTACTCTGAGAACAGATTTAAAAGCCAATTTTTTCTTTATGTCTGTTTTGTTTTGCTTCCGCAAGATGATTACAGCTATTTTGTTTATATGAAATATTATTACACTCAACAGTTAAATAAATCATCAGATACATTAAATGTGCTGCTTATGAACCTACAAAGCACAAACCATTGATGTTTTGAAATTACTATTCTTTGACGTCAAAAAAACATATTTTATTTGCTGTTTATTTAGCAGCATGGCAACAATAGGCTCGTATGTATTATTACAATTATCTCCACTGTCACAAGTCATCCCTAGCATGAATAAGACTTCTCTACTTGGCAAGGCCGTAACAGCGTCTGGAGTGCTCCAACCAGCTGTGCTTGCTCCAATAAGCTTTAGAGATTTCCCACATTGTTTTCCTATTGTGCTTGTCTCAAAACTGAAATCCCCCAGCTGTAATTCTATCCAATAGTAATATGTGCGAAAGCCACTGTATCATAGCTACGCACCATACAGTGACTGGCATGGTCCTTACTAACAACAAACATACTGTAACTGTGTAGTAATATGCCCCTCTTTTGCCAACAATGGGGTAAAAGTATGAAGCAGTGATAAAGGAGAAGTGGCCCATGGCAACCAATCAGCTGCTCTGTATAATTTTAGATTATTATTATTGGCCACTTCTCCTCCTTTATCACTGCTTCATACATCTACCCCTATAACCCCAGGTAATAGAGGTGCTACTGTAAATCTTCTAATTGCCAGTTCAAGGATTGGAAAATGCAGACTAATTGTTGTATAATTGCTGAACCAACTCTTGTGTAACTTCTCCATTGGACTTTCTCCTGTGGTTTATATAACAAGGTAACAAAAGGAAAAGATAGCAGCACTCAAGAACAATGAATTCAATAAAAAGCAGGGGTAAATAAAACCAAAACTTTACTTGGTATGCAAATATTAAATATGCCACTAAGACATACAAGAAGAAAAAGTTACAAGATAAGTACAATAAAATACACATAATTGCCTCAAGCTCAGGTAAAATATTAATGGAGCAAGTACATAGAATTTCTTTGAGACAGTCAGATGGACTAGGTGAGTGCACTTTACCATAAACTGCTGTTGTAGCTGCTTTACTGCTATGAAATATGTGAAAGGCACCCAAATTGGATAATGATTGAACCCAAATGCTGGAAGCAAGAGTCCTCTCTCTGGGGTGGATGTGGAAGGATTGGGCCACCGGAGGATATCCAGAAGGGTGGGCTGCTGGTGATATAGTCGCAGCTGATGGTGTCAGCAAAATGTCGCTCACCAGCACCCCACCCTTCTGGATATACTCCGGTCGCCCAATCCTTCCACAGCCACCCCAGAGATAGAGGACATTTGGTTCCAGCATTTGGGTTCAATCATTATCCAATTCCTCCAGTTCTTCATTGGGACACTGTACAACTAGAGAGAACTTTGGAAGCCAATTTGGGTGCCTTTCACATAGCTTATAGCCAGGGGTTAAAGTGAGGGGGAACGTAGTGGAATGGTGAGATGGAACATTTTAACCTCCACATTGGCCCTGCACAGCAATTATCACAGAAAATAATTCTAGTTTGCAGGGGGATGCCAAAAACCCTACCACTGTCCCTGTCTCTGCATAATTGGGGGAGGGGGTGTAATTAGGTGGCATAGAGAAATTAGATCCTCCACCACTGCATGACCACTTTATGCCCTGCTCATAGCAGTAAAGCAGCTACAAGAGCAGTTTATGGTAAAGTGCACTTACCTTGTCCATCTGACTATCTCAAATAAGTTCTATGTACTTGCTCCATCAATATTTTACCTGAGAGTGAGGCAATTATGTGTATTTTATTGTACTTATCTTTGTCATTTTTTCCTCTTTTATGTCTTAGTGGCATATTTAATATTTGCATACCAAGTAAAGTTTTGGTTTTATTTACCCCTGCTTTTTGTTGAATTCATTGTACTTGGGTGCTGCTGTCTTTTCCTTTTGCTTTTTATGTACTCTTGTAGGGACTGACTACCCCTACCCCCTAGCAGCTGCTCACTGGGAAATGACACATAACTCGGGCACCCGTTTTTATTCTTAATTTAATAAAAATCCTTTCTTTTTTTAATAACAAGGTATTGTTCAGGCATTTAGTGGTTAAATACATTTATCTATTAGGAAACTTGCCTATTGCTCATCGTGGCTACCGGGACTGCTCCGGGGTGGTGGCCCCGAAGTGTAGTGATGCTGCAGATGTGAATAAAATCAATGACATTTCCAAATGGATTGTTTGTTTCTCAGTATGTAACACAAAGCAATCTGAAAAACAATGTGAATTGATGACCTTACTGCGGGGCCAGATGTTTCTCCATTCCAGAAGGTTAGCTTACACAGCACAGAAATGCCTACAGGATGAAGTCTGACACTACAGGCAACACGATGCATATGGTATAGCAGATGCATCATTTATTTATATGGCACGAGAATTTGGGAACAAACACAGACTTATTATATGACAATGTATCACCAAACAGAAGAGAGCAACAGATGACCTAGAGCTTGTCAACTGATAAGTGCGTAGTATTTCTGTAATGTTTTAAAAAATGTTATAGTTATTTTAAAGATATACCATAAGCATTTAATTGAATGTAAAATAGGTTATAGTGAAGCCGTATAACATCGTAGGATAATGGTCTGGATCACATATTTTGATGCTGTTAGGTCACAACTAAGCAATCATAAGCAATATGAATGGTATTACAAATTGTGCTTCTAGTGGATAACATACAGGGTCATCGGGTGTGGTATCATCTCCCGACAGTGGTCATTGTCAACGACTGCCGGAACTCTGACAGGGAGTGAGCGATACAAAGCCCTCTGCAGGCTCGGTGACTCGCTGCGCTCGCCACAGGTTCTATTCTCCCTCTGTGTGGGTTGTGGACCACCATGAGGAAGAAAAGCCCCTGTAAGTCAGGATCCCTACTGTCAGGAGGCCATATGGCACCTGGGTCTTCAAAAGCAGGGACTGGTTATGGATCTGGCATCACGGGACATGAACAAATCTAGGAAGTGTTGCAATGCCCCTTAAAAAAAGTTTTAAATTACTTTGCGCACTGCTAAGGGGGGAATTGCATGCTTCAGAGAGGACACAGTATCCCCCTCAACAACTGTCACCCAACAGGTCCTACTAAGAGGCCTGCGAAAACATTAGTGAGTGTACCCCCCCCCCCATCATCCACTGCATATATCAGATAGAGGACTGGCAATGGTGCTCATTCTAGCTCCATCATATGCCATTAAGGAAAGAAACAATACTCTGAGACAGAGGGAACTGCCCTTAGCTGCACCAATTGGGAGTTGTTTCAAACTCTAGATGTACAAAATATATGGGTGTATATTGGAGCACTCTGGGGTAGGGGTTGGTAATTAGGACTAGCCAATATTGTCTGAACTATTGGGTAATCTCTATGCAATTCCCCAATATACGATCAGATGGGTGTTCTTGTAGCCGACTAATTGAAGTGCAGGGCTCCTTTTAACGTGCTGTGCAGGTATTTTTGCAATAAAGGTAATAATCATAATGGCAGGGTTGGGCAAAACCAAGTAAGGACACAGAACTGTTACTCTACCATTGAAAAAGTCTCACATAGGGATGAAACTCATTTGGCCCCAAACATTTAGCACACGAATACTGGCATATTTGCCCAACCCTCTCATTACGATTATTACCTTTGTTGCATGATTGCATTTTTGATGGTTAAGTGCACTGCTAACCTCTTCAATAAATATTGCTACTAATAACCCCAGTGCCCCATGGATAAGAACAGACAATCAGAGAAGTAAATGGACTGTATCAAAAGAAAACTGCAGTAAAACCCCCTCTCTCTGGGGTTTTACCGCATTATGAAATGCATCAATGCGGGACCGCAATGTTTTCTGTGTGGAGGGTAGCACCATATTTTTCTGGCACTACCCTATAGAATCCTATAGGCTTCTTACCATATCCCCTGTCGACTCTCACACATGCCGTACCGCTCATGCCGGGCCCCCTCACCTGCTGTCCAGGCAGCCTCCTGGTGTGCTGCTCAGACTCAGTGACCTCCTTCCTAGCAATAGGATTTCCGCTTCCTGGTGCAGGGAGGAGCCTGGGAGTCTCTGCAGCAGGAAGGATCCACAGGGACCCTCTCACCCGGTGCCAGTGGCTTCGCAAAGGGCAGCTCTTTTTGCAAAAGCTGGCTTTTGCGATAATAATAGCATATGTTAATACATCTGTGATAAGTATTGTTGCGTTGCAGGGTGGGATGTATTTTGTATTGTTAATACATCCAGCCCTCAAACTTAAATTCTATAAGTAGTAGTTTGATTCATGAGGTAATGTGCTCCATATTGCATATTGGTCCAACCAGATTGAAGTGGGAAGCATGATTGGTCGTCTGTGGGATCCAGTCACACAGTTTGCAAGGAGGTTTTGCTATAGAAAGGACATGCATATTCTGTACAGTAACTGTGTAGGTTGTGTTTACATAGATGATCCTAGGGAGGATAAAAAAATTGTTTTGAAGTTCACCTAAAGAGGTAAGTTGTCAAGGAATTCTTGAAGGTTTATAGACATCTTTATCAACAATATTTTTAGTAAAATAATGTGAAAATTGTGTTTTTACACATATTTTAAGTAACCAGATTAAATTTTTGATACTTACATAAATAATGGGAAATGCGATCTAAAAAAAAGTTTATCAAAACAGTCAAAAAAATACTGAAATGAGCCGTGAGATCATCACAGGGTTCTCGGTGGATTCTCTACGTCTGCACAGCTTTCTCTGCCCCAAAGCAGAGAAAGCAGTGCAAGGTCCAGGCCAGTCTGATCAGCTATATGTGTCCAATGGACACACAAGCTGATGGGTGGAAGGGTGGAATTACACTCAGGCAGGGCGGTAGCTTTCTGATTTCACAACAGCAGCGATCAAGTCTGAATAACCCCCATTGTCCAAGACACTACACCAAGAAGGGATGGATATAAGAAATCAGTTGGTGACACAACTTCTATTTGCTAAACAGACTACATGAAAGTATTGTTGTTTATAGTAGATTTTGAATTTTTGAATAACCGGGTAGTACATAGGGACATACAATTACAAATAACAGCTGCAACCATTTAAAAAAACGATATTTTGTCACAGACGAAAGAAAACCAAGGCCTCCCTAATAAAGTAGATATAAATACTCAGCGCTGAATTGCCAGCTTTACCCATAAACACATTTTGAAAATAACTTTTCATTGTGCAATTTCTAACCAGTAACATTTCATGCAATGCTATTTATATTACTATTGTGATGATTTAAAACACACTATTTCATATTTAATTACTAGCACATTAAGCAATAAGTAAAGGAATGTTAATTACAAATGATAAATTGTTGTGTTGCATGACTTGTAGTCGACATGTTCCCATTTGTTACAACTCCACACAGCTAGAAATGAAGAAACACAACTGTCACTTTGAAATGTTTGTCCGAATATAAAAAGATGTTCACAAAACGTAGAGTAAAAAGAAGGCAAAACAACAAAGGGAACTGGGAGTGTTGGTTTGGGCGGCCAGATGTGAAGGATTTTTTTGTACTTTGAATTGGACAACTCGCATAGTTTAATAACAAATAGCTTTAGTTTTCCTCAGCTTCTTTAAAGTGTATCCACCACACTCCTAGATTTACTGTGTGATGAACGGAGTTCTAAGTGAGCTAAAAGAGGGGTTATTGAAATCAACAGTCTATACACACTGTGTGCCTCATTTTGAAGCACAAAACTGATTAGTTAAATCCTCTCAACCTGTATTTATATGCCTTGGTATTTAGATGTGTCCATGGTCAATCTGAGAGACAGTACAGCAGAAGTAGTACTGCATCACAGGCACCTCTCTCTATCGGATCAATTTACTAAGGTGGGAGTGATATTGACGATGGGACCATAGCAACCAATCAGATTCTGTCTATTATCTTCTAGAAAGTGCTAAATAAATAAGAAGTAGAATCTGATTGGTTGTCATGAGCAACATATGATCCTCAATAGAACTCCCATTGTATTAAATTTACCCCATATGCAAAAAAAAAAAACATGACTGCATTATAACCCAAAATGGCTGAAACAGTTCTATATATCAGAATAGACTTAGGGGCAGATTTACTGTGTTTCCCCAATAATAAAGGGAAACACAGTATAGGGCAGTGGTTCCCAAACTGTGCACCTAGGCTCCCTGGGGTGCCTTGGAGCACTTGCAGGGGTGCCTCAGGTTGGTGGTCCAGAACCAAATCAAATTATTTATGGCCAATGAAACAGGCAAAATCAGTGCTTGGGGCTTCCAATTATAAAATATGTGGGAAAACAGAAGTGAATCGTGTTCCTCACCACATAAGTGGGCCTATGGATGACATTAAAGCACAACTTATTTCATATATTTTTTTTTTTATTCTTGGTAACAAACTTTGGCCTAGGGGTGCCCTGAAAAATACTCTGATACTCTAGGGTGCCGTGATTCAAAAAAGTTGGGAACCTCTGGTATAGGGGATAATAAGACCTACCCTTCCTTCTTCAGAACGGTCAAAAATAAGCCCTAACCCAAAAACAAGACCTAGCTAAATCCCCATTCTGCACGATCCCTGCGGTACACTACAGTGTTCCCGAAAAAAAACAAAAAAACAGTGTCTTATTATCGGGGAAACACGGTACTAAGCCTTGGAGAGTGATAAAATGGAGCGAGATAAACTTCCAACCAATCATCTCCTGTCATTTTGTAAACACAGCATTTAGCATTGTAGCTAGAAGCTGATTGGTTTGTAATTTATAACTCTCCAAAGTTTAGTACATATGCCTCTCAACTGATATGTTTACAAAAGGTGTCTGATACCTTCTGTGCTGCATCCTAGGACACCCCCCACCCCCACCTCATGGGGTTGTGCAATTGAGAAAAAAAGAGTTATGCACCAGGACAGAGTAATAACATGAACACAAAAGAGATACAGTATGTGGTTCAGGTTATAATCTACAGATACATACTTAAAGTGCATAAAGAGAACGTTATGTATGAACAGGGTAGAGTGTAATTGGAACAGATTGTCTAAGGAGGTGAGTTTTCAGACAATCGCTGAAGCTTTGGAAGTGAGAATGTTATTTGCATGTCAGGTGGTGAATGTGGATTAGAGTCACACATAGGGTGACATTCTATGGAATGCGAGAAAAGCGCATATATTTATCGCACTCCACATCGCCGCACTTCGCACTTTCTGAATTCACATTTTTTAGTCATAATTCGCATATTTAATGGGATGCGCATTAGAGACTAAAAAGTGCGATTGAGTGCGATAATGGGCGAATTTTCGGCATGAAAATGTGCGATTTTTAGCCATGAAAATGTGCGCATTTGAGCTTATGTGCGATTTTGGGTTTGTATTAAAAATAAAAAATAAATTGCATGGGGTCCCCCCTCCTGAGCATAACCAGCCCCGGGCTCATTGAGCCGGACCTGGATCCAAAAATACGGGGGACAAAAAGTGTAGGGGTCCCCCGTATTTCTGAAACCAGACCCGGACTCTTGGACCGGTCCTGGTTCCAAAAATACGGGGGACAAAAAATCTGGGGGTCCCCCATATTTTGAAACCAGCACCGGGCTCCAACAGCCCGCAGTGTCATGCCACAGCCGGGGGACACTTTTTACATAAGGTCCCCCGGCCGTACCATGAGCACCGTGGCTGGTCAGCCTTGGACGGGGTACCTGGAGGAGTGGGGACCCCCCCAATAAAGGGGTCCCCCCCAAGGCTTCACCCGTCCAGGGCTGAAGCCCGGGGCTGTCACCGGCGTCCCTGGCCAGTGGACGCCGGCCTGATGGTGTAAAATCTTTCAATCCTAACATTGCTTTATACAGGAGAGCTACAAGTCCCAGCAGACCTCCCCCACATGCTGGGACTTGGAGAACCACAAGTCCCAGCATGTGGGGCATTAATGGGCCCGCTGGGACTTGTAGTCCACCTGTAAAAAAGAATGTTAAAAGAAAACGCACACGGAAAAGTAAAACTTTATTACATACACATCCACACACCTCACTTTTACACCCACATACTCACCGATCAAGGATCCAGCGCTGGTCTCCCTTCTGCTGCAGAGCCGGCTACCCCCGCACTGACAGCGGGGACAACCGGCTGTCTCCGATGCAGCTAACAGCTTCTGTCGCGTTGTACCAAGCACATGCAACTATCCATAGACTTCTCTGCGAATACTTTGAAAAAGTCCAGAAATGTATTGCACTCCCTTGGTACAGAATGTCAATTATCAAGTGACTTTACTCTGCGTTTCCCCTGCATGAGTATTGCTAACATTTTGAAAAACTTAGTAAAACAGACATTTGTTCATATCAAGTCTAAATAGTGTACTGTATGCTTATAGGAATCACTATGTGTGACATATGCTTAACTGATTATGTATGTGAATTATTAATGGATCACTGTCATTTGTCAGGACCATATATAACATGTGGTTTAAGGAAAGTTTTAAAACATGTGGTTAAAATTGAAATGAGATATTGCTTAATTCCTTCGATATTTTATACAACTATCAGCAAGCATTTGCATGATACTGTTCACTAAATTGTGATAGAGAGACAATTGCACAGCAATCGGCATAGGTATATCCGTGGGAATGGCCTGACTGAATATGTTTGATAATTTCATGTGATGGTCTGATGGTTTGTGCAGAAACGTTACATCATTGGGAATGGTAAATAGTACAATTGATAGAATAAACAGGATACAGACATAAGCATGATTATCAAAAAGGAAATATGTTTGTTATGGAAAACCCATTAAGCCTTCAGGTCCCTAGCTTTTAATTAAATTTGAACATAAAATATAAAGGTTAAGTTAAATATAAAGTTAGAGCTGCACAAGTTCATTCTATGCAAGAAGCAACAGTAGAGTCTGCATGAAAACTCAATATTGATTTTCCAATCTGGTAGTCTGATTGCACGGGCTCCCCCAGAGGATTTCCTGAGCATGCTGCTGATCTCTAGGTGTGCGCCGGTGGTGCCTCCAGTGGTGCACCATCTAGCAGCACCACCCACAAGGCTGTTCCCCCCACAACTCACTTCCCCCATTGCTCGTACGCCGGAGCCACCCGCCACCAATTTCTCCCCCCACCGATCGCCTGAGAGGCTGAATACTAAAGCGCCCAAACAGCTGAACACCCTAGAGTGCCAGAACAGCGCAGAAGAGCAGCGGCAGCCCATTCAGTGGTGAAGTGCAGTGGTGGCCCCTTCATTGGTGAGCGACAGCCCCAACCCTGGGAGGTTTGTCCTGCCCCAGAAAATTCCACCACTAAAGGGGTTTTAAAAGTACAAATTGCATCTTGATGAATTTGTGGAAGCAAGTAACATGAGGCCACCAGCATACCAAGAGAAATATTTTTATTTACAGGGGCTTTACACTTTTGGTCAGTGTAACCTGATGCAATGAATCATCCTATCATGCATAATTTAAATAATATAATGGGCTTAATGTAATAGGAAGTGAAAGACAGTCACAAGGCACAACCAGGTTGGTTGGCCAACTCTTGTCTTGCTTATAGCAACCCAGTACAGCAGTGCCAGAGGGAAAAAGCAATGGGATTGCCTGTAGTATCTTTGACTGACAGGTAGGACTTACAATTGGGAGTCGCTGACTGTCACAGTGAAGCCAGTGCAGTCGCAGACTGCATCTGGCTCACTGACACTGAAAAGGGTGTCAGATTTTACCAGGGAGTGCTGCAGTCCTGCTGCCCATAGGTAAAATCCGCCACTGGTGGTAAGGCATTCACTATACTTTTCTATATTTCTGAGGAATAAACCATATTCATTCAAACACAAAATAACAATTTACCTAAACCTATGCTGATGAAAGTAGTGGCATATGCAATATTTCCATGAATTATGGTGGTTTAAAATGCACAAGGACTGATATTCGTCCTTAGAAGTTAGTAGAGGTCAGTGAACGTAATGCAGTATTACATGTTCTCTAGTAGAAGGTCTGCAGAAATCCTTCGGGGAACTTGCGCCTTGAGAGTCATTTCCGAACAATTGGCTTATTCAATGTGTGTTGGGCTTTTGATGCATAAAAAAAGTTTGAAACAAACACATTGGCTTATTTATATTTTACTTTTGTTAATGGCGTTCTATAATAAGATCACTTGGCACAGCATGATACGTTTAAATATTTGAGTTATATATAAACCTTTGCGGTGGATATGTTTTGAAGCTAAACTTAACTCAAAACTTGAGTGCTTGATCC
Organism: Crinia signifera; assembly: GCF_055691185.1. Classification (NCBI taxonomy): domain Eukaryota; kingdom Metazoa; phylum Chordata; class Amphibia; order Anura; family Myobatrachidae; genus Crinia; species Crinia signifera. The sequence goes on along the minus strand of NC_139217.1, from coordinate 115,071,508 downwards.
TGCTTGTTTTTCCATTAGGCAAAAATATGATGTATTTAATATGAAACAGCTGAAGACGTTAGATGATAGCTACACAACTTGGTTACAGTTCAGTACGCCAGAAAACATGCTGTTTTATATTATTTCATCAAAGGTACAAATAAGCTTCTGACCCTGGGCATGTTTATATATTTGCTCCTAAAACCCGACCTTGTTTTTTCACTCTCACAAATATGACACATTACGTCTGCGAGAGAAAATATCACCGCTTGTTTACCTGGCTGCAATTTTATTGCAGAGTGATTGGAAAGTGGAATTATGGAATAAAACACAAGCAAAACATAGAACTTCGAAACGTCAAAACACTTATTCCCACATCCTCCCTTAACATAATCTATGGAAAGCTGATTGTCAATTAGGCAAAGGATTCAGCATTCATGTGCATGTCTGATTAAAAAGCATGACAATTATGCCGGTTAATTAACTGAGGTTCAAAAACATCAACACTGCAACAATTCTAGCGTTGCCGCTAACAGTTTATCACAATTGGGGAAAAAAAGCATTAATGAGGGGGGGCGTGGCCTAGCGTTAGGAGAAACAGGTCGGACATAGCCTGGGCTCCTGCCTAAATCACCCCAAAACCCGGACAATTACTACTCCAGACTGCCCCACTGCGCCTGAGGCTCCAGCCCCTGTCCTGGGAGACCCTCCGATCAGAGGTAAACAGCGCTGCGGAGCCGGGGGTAGGAGTAATCCTGCCCTGCGGGTTGCGGCCTGTGCCTCACTGAAGCCGGGGACTAAATTTCTGCCTACTGCCGGCTCCCGAGCTCCGGGTCCCGCGAGCGGCGAAATCGGGACTCCTGAGGGTGCCGCTCGGCACAACAAGGTTGGCGGTGCTCCCCCCTCCCTCCCAGACATCCCCCCCCCTGACCTGGGGTTAACTGCACGCCGTGGGGAGCCTGTAACTCCGGCGTCTCTCCCCTTCCCCTGACCCGGCGGCCATCTTGGAAGCGTGTGTGCAGAGACTGCACACACGCTGTCAGTATAACTAGAGAAGCAGGCTGATAACTGAGAACCTTGGGGCTGTGTGGGAGACCCAAGCCCTGCCCTAGCAGCAGCCCAGTCCCCCCAATTGAACCATATTAATAAATATCAATATTAATAAATAATGGGGGCGTGGCCTGGACGTGCAACCAGCAGGACACGTCCTGCACAAGCTCCTGCAATAAAGCCCCAAATAATCCCTATCGGTGCATCTAAAGACCCAGCGACAGCTTGAATCCACCCCCCGTCACCCCACTACCACCACAACCCAAGGTGAGGGTTCAACGGTGACAGAGGAGGCCCTAGACTCTCTTGAAGCCGCGGACTGAAGTGAGCGTCCTGTGGCCGGAAGCTGTGCTCTGTGACGGCGTGGAAGCCGGGCCCCGGAGCTTGGTGCTACGGCGCTTTTTCCTTTTACCACACTGTTGGTAATCGAAACTAATACACTGGGGACCAGACCCCATGACCATGACCTGATTGAGCTAGATGTGTGTCTGACGATATGAGATACTGACAGGCCACGGGGGGAGCCATGCGTTAAACCACCAAAAGATATAGCCTAGTCTGGACAAAGGGCCATCAAACCGCATGCTGACCACTCCCACATGACAAAGCGACGCCGCAACAAACCATTGGCGCAGACCCCAGCGAGACCATCACAAGTACAAGCCTTCTGCTCCCTGTTTGGAACTGCTACTCCAGACCCTGCTGCAACAGTGACAACATCTCCCGCAATCCCTACGAGTACACCCACAGACGGCCCATCGACGGCACCTCCTTCTGTTCCCAAGCCCAAAGCCACAATGGAAAATTCTGATCTTTCAGCTATACTCTCCAAACTGAAGGAGATTCCAACCCGCCAGGAAATGCAACAGGACCTACTCTCCACAGAAAAAAGGCTTCAAGAATCTATGCAAGCCCACATAACAGCCATCAAGTCAGACGTCAAACACGTAGCAAATAGAGTGGTCCTGTTGGAAGAACAAAGCGAAGATGTTGATACCCGCCTGTCCGACCTTCACGACTTGGTATCCCGCCAATCCAAGGCCCTGCTAGAGATGGGTCGCAGGCTAGATGACGTCGACAACAGAGGGAGAAGAAACAACCTGAGAGTCAGGGGTATTCCTGAAGACGTCATGCCACCAAACATTGAAAACGCCTTGACGAAAATTTTCAATGAACTCACTGGCTCCGATCCAGAATACCAGTTAATTTTCGACAGAGCACATCGTGCCCTACGGCCCAAGGGAGCTCCGTCAGAGAAACCCCGCGATGTCATATGTAGACTTCATTATTTCCAAGAAAAAGAGGAAATTCTCAGAGCTGCTAGACGTTCCCCAGTCATCAATTTCAACGGCCACAACATCCAAATATACCAGGACCTCTCCTGGTCTACCTTACAGCAGAGACGCTTTCTCCGACCCATCACAGAAGAGCTCAAGAAACACGACATCAGGTTTCGCTGGGGTTTCCCGATGAGTATCCAAGTAAACCACAAAGGGACATCAGCCATTCTTCAGGACCCTGACGACGTAGAAGACTTTTGTGCAGCCTTAGGCATCACTGCCCCTCCACTTCCTAATTGGCTCGACCCAGCTGAACTTTCCACCCAACCTAAACCTCGCAGGGAGCGATGGCAATCAGCGCACAGAGTCAGGAGGAGAGTTCCAGTGAAAAATCAAAGAGAAACTTCGGCCGCCGGTGAAAACGATCAAATACAGCAACTACCGAACCCAGCTGACACTCCCGTCGCAGACACGTGAATATGTATTGTTCCCCCCACTGTCTCATGATACTCCTGTTTTCTTTCACTTTTTATTTACAATACAATGTCAGTATGCTATATGTTTGCCGTTTTGTTAGGTGATAGGTATATTTGTTTCCTTATGAAACACTAGTTACAGTACTGGTCTAGCATGGGTTCTTTCTCTAGTTAATCGGAGAACGAGACATGCTTTGTTAGCTCCTGGAACTTAACCAGTTCCGCTCTTAGCGAGGCTACCATCAGAATCACTACCGGTTAAGCCAACGTTCTCCCCTTACTCTAGCCCTATCTACACGCCAGTTCTAGGTGTTTAAATGTTCACTCTGGGTGGTTTGCCCTGGTTCCCCCAAAACCCCCCCTGCTCTGCTGTACACAAGTAGAACATGGGATCCCGACGGACTCCCCTGTCTATAAATGCAGAGACTATCTCTTTTCTAGACTCCAACTGTTATACGTATAAGAAGTCAAGTTTTCCCCTTACCTCCCCTTCCTCATGTGCTCTACCTAAACTTCCCCCTCCCCCCCCCCCCCCCCCCCCTGAGATGTGGTTTCAAAGGACAAAGATGTTGTGGCTCCAAACACCATGGCTAATTTAAAAATAATATCTCTAAATGTGAAAGGTCTCAATATTCCCGAAAAGAGATCTAGAGTTCTCCACTCAATGCACACTGAGAAAGCCGACGTGGTATTCCTACAGGAGACACATTTCAAAAGAGGGGCTGCCCCGAAACTTTACTCCCGACATTTCCCTGTGAGCTATTGTAATGACTTTACTGAAGCCAAATCTAAGGGAGTAGCCATTCTCTTTTCTAAAAATTTTCTCCTGTCTGAAATAACAGTAACTCCTATTGGGGACGGTAGGGGGCTGTTGGTTAAGGCTACTATAGCCAATCAAGTCTTCACATTTCTCAACCTTTACCTCCCAAATAAAGGCCAGATCTGCTTCCTAAGGGAAGCACTTGAATCAGTGGAGCACACAATTGAGGGAGTATTGGTGACGGGAGGAGATTTCAATTGGGCTATGGAACCCTCTATAGACGCGACAAATCCTCAGACTAAAACTTCTAGCAGAGACCTAAGACGCTTTAAGACCCTTTTACACGATTTTCAGTTAATAGATACATGGAGACTATTACACCCTAGAGATAGGGACTATACATTTTACTCACACCCTCACAATTCTTACACGCGAATAGACTACCTCTGCCTGGACCACAGGTCTCTGGACCTCCTCATAGAGGCCTCCATTGGGCAGATAGTTGGATCTGACCATGCCCCAATCACACTTACCCTGACACTACTACATCCCCCTACTCGCCACTGGAACTGGCGCTTCAACGAACAGTTCCTAAGGGAAGATGATTGTCGGAAGCAGCTAAAAGACGCTATAGACGACTATATAGGCACTAACTCCACAGACGATGTTTCCCCCGTCTCAATTTGGGAAGCACATAAATGTGTAATCCGTGGCAAATGCATCCAGATAGGATCCTACCTCAAAAAGAAAAAAGCAGAATGCAGAGAGGCGCTGCTTGCTAATATCAGGAACTTGGAGTTGATGCATAAATCCTCCCTGACACCCGATATATTTTTAGAACTCCAAGAAGCCAGATCATCATTGAATAGCTTATTAAATGAAAGTACACGTAAGGCCTTCTGCCGCTGTAGACATAAATACCATAGATGGGGTAATAAACCAGGTAAACAACTAGCAAGAGCGCTGCGTGCCCAGAGATCCTTAACTTATATAAAAGAAATGAAGGATACTGAAGGTGCGCTACATGCCAACAATTCCAAGATAGCTGAGATCTTCCATAATTATTACACAAACCTCTACAACCTCTCCTCCCAGGGGCCCCCCAGGGACGCACTAGCACACGAGCAAGACATACAAACATACCTCAGAGACATACACTTCCCTACCCTCCCTACTGACCTAGCGACTTCACTAAACGATCCCTTCACAGACACAGAACTACAACTTGCCTTGAATTCAACCCCGTCGGGCAAAAGCCCAGGGCCGGACGGCTTCCCTATAACATATTATAAAGCATTCCAGAATAAACTTCTACCTCTCCTATTGCGTGCCTGCAACGCAATTTCCCCGGAGGCTCCCTTCTCCAGCCAATCCCTCAATGCCCACATTACAGTCATACCGAAAGATGGCAAAGATCCAGCACTCCCCTCTAGCTATCGACCCATCTCCCTACTAAATGTAGATGTCAAGCTCTACGCAAAATTAATAGCAAACCGCCTGTCCCCTTTGGTGCCCTTAGTGATACATCCAGACCAGGTGGGGTTTGTCCGAGGGAGAGAAGCAAGGGATAACACCATCAGGGTCTTTGACCTGATCGCTCACGCACAGTCCTCGAGTACCCCCTCCATGCTCCTTTCCACCGACGCCGAGAAGGCTTTTGACAGAGTGGACTGGAAGTTCATGGAAATAACCCTGAGACACATGGGTTTGAGTGACTCATTCCTACATAAAATACTTGCTCTCTACGGATCTCCCTCGGCTCAGGTAAGAATCAATGGCATGCTGTCCAAATCAGTGACTATCTCAAACGGGACAAGGCAAGGATGTCCATTGTCTCCTTTGATATATGTTATATGTATGGAGGCCTTGGCGAGAGCGATCAGAGGAAACCCAAACATAAATGGACTAACTGTGGGGAAAGTGAACCATAGACTGGCCCTATTTGCGGACGATCTCCTGGCGATTATAACAAACCCCGTAATATCGCTTCCAAACCTCATGGCGGAATTCTCCCGCTTTGGGAGATTATCGAATTTCAAAATTAATTACACAAAATCCACTGCCTTGAATATCTCCCTCCCAGCCGCTACCATGACGGCTTTAAGCTCCCAATTTCCATTTTCCTGGCACCCGTCCCACATTAAATACCTAGGTATCTCTATACCAGTTTCCCTACGGACAACAGTGTCCCTCAATCATGCACCACTACTGCGAACCATTCGTAGAGAAATGGCACAGTGGGCTACTCAGAAATTCTCGTGGCTGGGTAGGATGAACATTGTTAAAATGAATGTCCTGCCCAGGTTTCTCTACCTTTTCCAGACTGTCCCATTGAAACTGCCTGCCCAATACATTGGAGACGCGCAGAGGGCGATAAGCCGATTTGTCTGGGGAGGTAAGAGACCCCGGTTTAAGCACTGCTACCTCTACCACAGAAAATCTAGGGGGGGCCAACAACTCCCCATGCTGCAAGCCTATCATCAGGCCTCAGTCCTAAATAGAGTCCTGGACTGGTCAAGGGCAGACACAAGCACTAAACAGTGGGTCGACCTGGAGATATGCTCCTCGTCCTTGAGGCTCCAGGTGGTTCCCTGGCTCACGAACATACCACGCTCTAAACATCCCACGGTTGACCCTACATTAGCTGTATGGAAAACCATCCGATATAAGCTTGGCCTTTCCTCTTCTGACTCCCTACTACTCCCTTTCATCGACAACCCAGACTTCCCCCCGGGGACCGCGAGAGGGGTGACCGCCAACTGGCAAAGTAAGGGGTTAACTAGGGTGATACATTTAATAACAGGAGGAAACGTCAAACCTTTCTCAGACTTAAAAACAGAAAAGAACTTGCCTCAGACAGACTCCTGGTTCTATTTCCAGACGCGGCACTATATCCACTCGAGGAGATCCAATGCAGCACTAAAAAAAGAGCCTACGCCATTTGAGGTATTGTGCTTCCACCCCTCAGATCCCGTGCATGTGGTATCAGCAATCTATAAGATTATCTTGCAGGGCCACTTTACTGACCTCCCCTCCTTCTGCACGGCATGGGACCTAGATCTCTCCTCTCGAGGAATTAAAATAAACTGGGAGAAACACTGTGAAAACATGGCCCAGTGTTCCACGAGTCTAGAGGTTGTGGAAACGCAATATAAACTGCTAACCAGGTGGTACAGATGCCCCCCCCTGATACATAAATTCTTCCCCTCGGTGTCCCCTCTTTGCTGGCGCTGTGGCCTGCAGAGGGGGACCCTGATGCATATATGGTGGGAGTGTCCCAGGATCATGACCTTTTGGAAAACTGTTATCCAGTTTTCCTCGGATATCCTGGGTTTCCAGGTACCCAAGGGGCCTGATTTCTGGTTGCTCTCCCACACCACTATGCCTCCGGCAAAATACAAGCGCTCATTATTAAAACACCTTAACAATGCGGCGAGGGCAGTGATACCAGTCCATTGGAGGTCCACAGACCCACCTACTCCATGGGAATGGTTTCAAAGAGTGGATTTCTATTGCGCCATGGAAGACATATATTATTCGGCTTTAGACAAACAATCGGCTTACGTGGCTACGTGGTTACCATGGCTTGAATTTAAATCGTCCACAACATACAAAAACCAACTACCGGCTGATATGCTCCGACTGTGACCTGTATTCAAATACACCCCTTCGTATAGAGACTGAGACACAATAGAACCAATAGCCTCAAATCGCTCAAACTAAATAGCACCACTCTCACGCAAACCTCCCTTCCCCCCACCCCCCCCCACCCCCCCCCCATCCTAATTCTTTCCCACTTCTCTTGACCCCCTGTCTTGTCCACTTACAGATACCTCCTATCTGTCTTTGTGGTAAAGTTTGTTAGAAGAAATTAAAGAATAGATTAGACTAAAGGGCAATACAAAACCCATTATCTTCCTCGCATTCTCTTTCTTCCTTCCCTTTCTTGTTACCGAAGCGGAATCGCTATTGCCAAGACTTGTTGTATTGTAATTGCCCATTCCTGTCTCATTGCAACATTTATCCTGTCTAATCTGTTGTATCCACAACTGTTTGTACCGTTTTCTTTTATCCACATATGTCTGCACTGTTTTCTTTTGTCAACATTTAAAATCAAAATAAAGAATATATAAAAAAAAAAAAAAAAAAGCATTAATGAGAACATCAAAATATTATGAAGACTTTATTTCTTCGGCATTCTGAATATCCCAATTAATATTTTATCGTGACAGAAAGTTGTTACTTATACACAAAACTTTTTTCTACTAAAACAAGAACAGGTGTTTATTTGCTTTATTGTTGAGCATAAGGCATAAGGGCTATTTGACACTATCTGATTTCGACCGGGCGGCAAAAAGTCGGACAAACTTTGTCCATTTTTTTTGCCGTAAGGCACAGCCTTTCACATGCACCAGTTTTTAGCTGGATAAATGTTGTGCTTATAAAAAAAAATACATAAAATAAATGATCACATAAAATATAAAAAATATTTAAAATATATCTACATCTATTTTTTCCATGCTTGGCAAATTAACTGTGTGGGGGCAGTGTTTCAATGTGATGTCAAGTTAGGGCGGGGAAAGCTGCAGTAGTACACCAAAACCGGTTTGTATATGTGTGTGTGTGTGTGTGTATGTGTGTGTGTGTGAAAGGTCCCATCTGCCTGTGTAATATACTGTACTGTCATGTTAGGATGGTCTGGCCATGGATCGGCAGCTGTCCTCTTTTGTGGATACATCCGTCTGCTACCTGGCAGCCGAGCCGTGGCCAGACTGTGTAAAAGGACCCTACACCCCCATATTATGCATTAAAAGCCCGGCACTGCTTTTTTTTGCCCTCCAGTGTTTTGCCTTCTGACTTGAACTGTATAGTGTGACATATTCCTGTGAAATTCATGTAAAGAATGTCTCTTTGTGTGTAATTATTTATGCAAGTGACAGGCAAGTACACATTGCTCAAAAAGGAAATAGGATTACTGTGAGAGTTTTTTTTCTATTGTTTTACATTAATCTAGTGAATAGTGCTTACAAGGGAGTGCGGTTCCCATGGTTGGGCAGCTTAACATGTATTTCAATATTTCAATCTATCATATGGTGCATTCTGGGGGAAAAAAGAACATTATTGATGATGTGGCAGAAGACAGAAACAGAAGAATTCTATAGGGGTATAGGCAGGGCTATTTTTCAGCAGGCTCCAGCAGGAACTGAGGCCCTTATTCTAGTTCACTCTTTCTGACAAAATCCTTCTTAGATGGACAAAACCATGTGAACTGCAGGTGGGGCAGGTGTTACTTGTGCAGAGATAATTAGATTTGGGTGGGGTTTTACTTCAAAGTGAGATCTATATTGCAGTGTAAAAATAAAGCACCCAGTATTTACCCTGCACAGAAACAAAATGACTCACCCAAATCTAATTCTCTCTGCACATTTTACATCTGCCCCCTGCAGTGCACATGGTTTTGTCCATCTAAGAAAGATTTTGTCAGAAAGAGTGAACTAGAATAAGGGCCTCAGTTCCTGCTGGAGCCTGCTGAAAAATAGCCCTGGGTATAGGGGTGAATTTACTAAAAAATGAAAAGAGGTGATACTTACCATAGCACCCAGTCAGATTCTGTCTATCATTTTTTAGCATGCAATAGAGAAATGGTACATAATATAATTGGTTGCTATTGGCAACATCCCCTCTTTTCATTATTAAAATGGGTACTCTTTACCTAGAACGGCGCCCGTCGTGCTGATCGCGGGTACATTTATGTATGGCCGCGCCGCGACCGACGCGATGCCCGCGATTTCCCATTGAAACCAATGTTAAACATGAAAATCGTGTCGGTCGCGTCCGGCCATAAATGTACCCGCGATGCCCGCGACGCGATGCTCACGATTTCCCATAGGAATCAATGTTAAAAGGCGCGATGGACCCGATTTTACTGTTAAATGCCTCAATCCACCCGATTTGGCCATAGGAATCAATGTTAAATGGGCCACAGAGCCCATTAACCCTTAAATGTCCCCCCCAATTTTTAACGCCACCCCACGATCCACGCCAACCCGAAGCGTGGCGAGCGCAGCGAGCCCGCGAGGGGCGGCGGTACGCGTCCTCCGACCTTTTCATGCCCTACTATCCACGTCGGCGTGGTGTGAGAATATAATAGTGTGGCGAGCGCAGCGAGCCACCGAGCCCGAAGCGTGGCGAGCGCAGCGAGCCCCGCGAGGGGACGCGGATACCTTCACAGTTATGCGCGTCCCCTCGCGGGCTTCACAGGTGTCCGTGGTGACGCGGACACCTGTGAAGCCCGCGAGGGGACGCGTCTACCTGTGAAGGTATCCGCGTCCCCTCGCGGGGCTCGCTGCGCTCGCCACGCTTCGGGCTCGGTGGCTCGCTGCGCTCGCCACACTATTATATTCTCACACCACGCCGACGTGGATAGTAGGGCATGAAAAGGTCGGAGGACGCGTACCGCCGCCCCTCGCGGGCTCGCTGCGCTCGCCACGCTTCGGGTTGGCGTGGATCGTGGGGTGGCGTTAAAAATTGGGGGGGACATTTAACGGTTAATTGGCCCTATTTGGGCTGTGTGGCCCATTTTACATTGATTTCTATGCCCAAATCGGGTTCATTGAGGCATTTAAGTGTAAAATCGCGGTCAATCAGGCTTTTTAACATTGTTCCCTATGGGAAAATCGCGGTAATCGCGGTCATCGCGGGCATCGCGGCCATCCCGATTTACCCGCGATGCCCGCGATTACCGCGATGACCGCGATTTTTACCCACGACGACCGCGATTTCAATCGCTGGCGCCGTTCTAGGTAAAGAGTACCTTAAAATGAATTTACCTGTCAGTGTCTGCTTGGACTCAGTAAATTCTGTGAAGTTGGTAGGACGGTGCTTCACAGTATACTGTAGATGGAAAATGACTCAAAACACACCAGGAAAGTAGCCCTTGAGTTTTTTTAAGGAAAAGTAATCCAATACTTTCCAATGGCTGAGTGAATCATTTGATCTCAGAGAGATTCGGCATCCATTTCAACTATACTATAGGCAGAAATACCCATGAACAACAACTAAAGACATCTACAGTAAAGGCCCAAAAGGGTGCATAGGTGCAAAATCACACATCTTTATCTACCTATTAAATTGCATGAGATCTGAGTCTAAGAATACAAAGCATATCAATACATGTTGCCTACTCTGATCACCAGTCTACGAGATCAGAAAGGGGGGGGGGGGGGTTAGCATCAGGCTGTGGGAAGGGAGTGATAGGCCTAAGGGGGGAAGGGGGAGGTAAGTATACCTACCTAACTCCTGTCGAGATTCCCTCCATCGGGGTGCCTGCGTTGGTATTCTGAATGCCGGGATCTCAAATGTTGGTCATCTGTATGTATCTCAATATGATTGAAAACTTGCAGCAGGGCCCTCCTTCCTCCAAGTGTGTCTGTTGTTACCCAGTTTGTTTTATCACTGTCTACAATTGTAAAGTGCAACGGAATCTGCTGCGCTATATAAGAAACTGTAAATAAATAAATTATATACTGTGTAAATGGTGCACACTGATAGTAATCAGGGAGATCTGAAGCACCCTTGAACGTTGCTTTAAAGAAGCATTTAGAAAAGTAAATTTTTAAGAATTTTAAGTGTATTAACTTAATTTTAAAATATATTGATGTATTTATCATGGTGATTACATTTGCTACACTTCATGTGTGATACACACTGTACATGTAACCTTGAGCATTCCACAAAATAAGCTAAGATGATGATAACAATAATATTTGCAAGGATGAAGCACAGCACTCCAAGGATTAATAAAACACCAACATGTTTATTAGGTATATAGAAAAAAAGAATTATTAGTCATATAACCTACTCTTTATCATTTATGGATAAATGGATATGGATAAAGGGCACAAAGTTGGCCAAATTGATGTCATTTTTGCTACTGTCTGTGCCTAATGAACTTTAGAATACTATGCCTTTTCCATAGATAGAGTGATTACCTGTAACATTAATCTGCAGTTTCCTTCCCCCCCTCTACCATACAAAATAGTTATCTTTCCGTCTTTCATACTCCCAAGCAGTTGTTTTCCCCCTTCTCACCCTCCTCTGCAGTTCTCTTTTCCCCTCCCATCTCCCTCTGCAGTCCCCTTTGCACAACCTACACTCCTCTGCAGTTCTCTTTCCTCTCCCACCTACCCTCCTCTGCAGTACCCTTTTCCCCTCCCACTCTTCTTTGCAGTACTCTTTTCTGCTCCCATCCTTCTCTCCAGTTCTATTTCTTTCGCCCACACTCCTCTACAGTTATAATTTCCTCCCCAACCCTCCTATACAGTTATCTTTTCCTCCATTACCCTCCTCTACAGTTCTCTTTCCCTCTCCATGCACATCTACTGCTCCCCTTTCCCTTCATTTCCTTTCCCTTACAGTCTCTACTGAAGTGCCCCTTTCTAAATAATAATTTTTTTATTCCTCATTTATGTGAAGTCTTCTGAAAAATAAATGCTATAGATGTTTGAATTGTGTTGAGTAATAATGTCAGAAAATATCCTCAGCACAAGGGTGAGAAACTCTCAGCAGTAAAGGAGTTAATCCCATCTTCAGCCCTGGGTGATATTACAATAACAATCTGTCCACCAACACCTGTATGGAACACATTCCACAATGCCTCATTTAGACTTGCAGACATAGGGATATACTGTATTTTCAAAGATACAGCTTTTGTAAGCAGCCGCTTCCTTGCAGTCGAAAATGGAATGTTTCACTCCCAACCGCTGTCTTGTACATTTAGCCCACAGGGGTCAATTTAGTTGGGATCAGCAAGATGATAACAGGGCGAATTCGGGCATTTGTAATTCAATTCCAAACTTTCACAGCAAATTCCCAATTTTTTAGTGTGCTCTTTCCTGAAAATGCGAAATGTTATAGATATTCTTTATTTCAAAGTAAAAACAGTGAAGTACCATTGGTGCACCCCTTCAATGAATATTCGTGCACTTGGATGGGCTAAATGGTAGAAATTTGTTTTCATGTGAATTTATCTAAAAAAAACTCGGTTTGGTTATGTTATATGGGAGATGTATGTAGAGACATTGTAGTGATGGGAGAGGGGCTTAGTACTTTGGGGTCCATGGTGATTTCCTCTCTTTTTCAAGCACGTCTGCTAGTTCACTTACACAGAAACATAGAAAGATATTAATTGCAGATAAGAAACACGTTGGGTGACATTAAATGGGATGAGAGCTTTAGTCACTTTCCAAAATCACCCATTATCGCACTTTTTAAAATCGCATTTTTTGCAGACAATTAGCATATTTAATGAGCTGTGTGTTCCGGGCAAAAAGGTGCGATATGGTGCGATAATGGGCGATTTTTAGTCATAAAAATGTGCGATTTTTAGTCATAAAAATGTGCGAATTTGAGGAAATGTGTGAATTTGTGCTAAAAAAAAAGAAAAAAAAAGGTGTGAGGTCCCCTTCCTGAGCATAACCAGCCCTGGGCTCATTGAGCCGGACCTGGTTCCAAAAATATGGGGGACAAAAAATCTAGGGGTCTCTGTATTTTGAAACCAGGTCTGACTCAATGAGCCCAGGCTGAGGAGGGGGGACTTCATGCCATTTTTTTTTTAAATTAACTTTTACACATTTTTTAAGACATGACCATGCACAGATCTCAATGATCTCTGCATGGTTCTGGCAAATTCGCCTGTCAGAACCTTGTCTGCATGTGTGGCGATTTTTAGTAACATTTTCCAGTTTTTGCATCTCATTAAATATGCTATTTGTATACTTTATAATGGGAAAACATCTGGATGCGAGTTCCAGCGTTACTAAAAATCACACCTTCAGAATTTGGCATTTTTCGCAACTCATTAAATATGCGATTTTGGAAAACCGTGCAATTTCTGACTTTTTGGCAAAAAATTTGCACAAATCAAATTTTTGCATCTCATTGTCACCCGTGGTCTTCTAGTATGCCCTAAACACACTTATACACATACACACTGGACTTATTTGTAACCTAACCTATTTTTGATTTGTGGGAGGAAGCTGGAGAAAATTTATGCAAACACAGTGAGAAGTACACTTACACATTACACCATCTGGGCTGCCCTTAAAGTAGAAAAGCAGTGTGATCTGCAAATCTCTCCTTGATACATTCATTGTGACGATGTATGCAAGTTTTGTGATGCAAGTTTGCTTTTGAAAATGTGCTTCAAATTGAACTGCTCCCAATGAATTGTAAATAATACCCCTTTTAGAACAAAACGCCGGGTCGCACCTGGCTTTTTGGACCCTGGTTAAAGCCGGGTGTGACCCGGCGTTTAGGGGCATTTACACCGGGCGGGCTTAAACGCCCGCACCCCCCTCCCGCCCCTTCCCGGCGCTTGAAGATGACAGCGCGATGTCATCTTCAAGCGCCGATCGACGCCGCCGTACCCGGAACGCTGCTGGGGGCAGCCCAGCACTAAGGTAAGCTGCTAGGCTGCCCCCAGTCCCCGCGCGCACCCCCCGCCATTGGACAGGAGGTGAATGGATGCCGCACACAGGCATCCTTTCACCTCCCTCCCCCGCCGCCGGGGTGTGGTATGGGACTCCGACAGTCGGGATCCCGACAGTCATTATCCCGACGTCGGGATCCCGACTGGCCAGAGTCAGACAGCATGGCGAGTGCAAAAAAGCCCCTTGCGGGCACGGTGGCTCGCTACGCGAGACACCTATTCTATCCTCCCTTTATGGGGGTCGTGGACCCCCACGAGGGAAAATAGCCGGTGGCCGTCGGGCACCCGGCTGTCGGCGTTTTGACAGACGGGATCCCGACGTCGGGTAAATGATTGTCGGGATCCCGACTGTCGGTAACCCGTCCGGCACCCCCGCCGCCGCTGCTGTCTGCAGAGTATAGCAGACAGCAGCGCCGGCTGTCAGTGTCAGACTGACAATCCGTCCAACCTGCAGACGCTGCGGTCCGCAGGTTGGACGTTCCCCATTCATGTAAATGGGAGCCGGGTCATCCGACCCGGCGTTCCCATTTACACCGCCCTCTACCCAGGTCCTAGCCGTGTTCTACCCAGGTCAGGACCTGGGTAGAAGTCCCGTGTAAAGGGACACGGCGTTAGGGATTTACACCGCCGAAGATCCGGGTCTGACCCGCCGCTGACCCGGATTTTTCGGCGGTGTAAAAGGGGTATAATTCATCTCAACCTGTTCAACCTGTTCTCCACTGTGCATGAGTTGGACTTTGGTGTTCTCAGAAGAGGACCCAGCTCTGCAGTGGCCAGAGTTGTGTATCCCCTGGTTGTAGTATACAGTTGTGAATGCGTCCATAAAAGAAAACAACCCTCAAACAACCAATTAGTATATTTGTGGTGTTACAATTACTCAGCCAAGGCAAAGATCAGGTTTCAGTACAGTTGGAACTGCTCTAGTCCTAGCTATGGTAACACTGTTGTTATGCTGGATTAGCAAAAGAGGGGCTGATTAGTAAAGGGAACAGAAGTTGAAGGACAAGTTATTGATCCAAGTGATTAACTTAATGAGGGAAGCACTGTAATTATAACAGCATGCAGTAACCAGAAACTACTGTAGATTGCTTTCTGAGAAAAACTTTAACATTCATATACTGGCTTCATACATGTATTTGTATTAGTGTTACCTTTGTAGATATCTTTTAGAAATTTAATTTATTAAGATTGATCTCTTGTTCAGATTTGCATTAAACTGCAAATTCTCAATGATTCTCAAAATATATTGATTGATATCTTTATTGGGAATGTTTAGCTATTTGTTAATGATTATCTTAAGACATTATTTTAGTTACAGGACAATGGCAGTATATATAATACCATATACAAAATGTATACACTGATGGTTACGTAACAGTAATGTATCAAATAGAGTGTGCAATTATTTATTTCAATTTGTTAAATTGGTAAATTAAGACATTATGAAGGACAGAGCCGGCCCTAGCCTAAATGACGCCCTAGGCAAGATTTTGGCTGGTGCCCCCTAGTACCGCCTCTAGTTCCGCCTCTCACCCTGCTCCCCTTTCCCAGCACCATCAACCCTCATCATAGCAGTCATCATTTTGGTGCTCCTACCCGCAATATTTTAAATAGAAACAGTGCACACATTCGGTGATCAGCCCAAACAGGGGTGTGTTCTTGCTGGGAAGGGGCATGGCCACACAATACTACCCCCAATTCAAATTATGCCACACAGTAGTGCAACTTTATTCACATTATATCTTGCGATGGTGTCCCCTATTCACGTTACATCACACAGTAGTACCACTTTACTTTATGTACATTACTCCTCACATTATTCACATTATGCCCTTAGAAAAAAATCGTGAGAAAATATTGTATTTTAAGCACCTCCATGGCAAAGCAGTGTGTACTGGGCAGAGGAGAAGAACTGCAGCTGCTGCTGTCACTTAAGGGGAGGGGGCCCAGGGCCCCCACTGGGCCCTTCCATCAGACTTTGACCTGGGTAATTTGTACCCCCTACCCATTTCTCTCTGTACCCCTGATAATACCACACAGTAATGCCCCTTACACATGACACACATTATTAATGTCCTTATAACCATAATGCCCCTTACACATTATGCCAACCTTTATTAATGCCCTTCATACACATAATGACACACATAATGCCCCTTACACATATGTTGCATATTATTAATGCCCTTTTACACATGACACACATAATGCCCATTACACATATGTTGCACATTATTAATGCACTTATACACATGACACACATAATGCCTGTTACACATGTCGCAAATTATTAATTAATTTATACATAACACACATAATGCCCCTTACACATATGCCGAACACTATTGCACAACCAACCCACCCGCAGACAGCACTCGCACAGCCGCTAACACTGTGACCTCTGCCTCTGCTTGTATACAGATATTTCCTCATACATCTTGACTCAATAAGCCATGCAGCTCCTGGACAGTTCTGCTAACGTTGGGTGCCTTTTTTGCTAAAAATTCATCTTATTTGCATTGTTATGACCAGCACACACAAGGAGCTTTCAATTATTAAAATGATGCCTATATTCTGTGTGCGACTGTGGCTGTACCTGCATACGGAATGTTATGTTACAGTGATTTCCATGAATACACTTTCATATGCAGATACAGCCTCACTCACACACAGAATATAGGAATGCTGCATATCATTTTAATCAGCAGAAGCTGCTGATGCCCCTAGGCATTCCAAATGCCCTAGGCAATTGCCTAGTTTGCCTATGCCTAAGGCCGGCTCTGATGAAGGATGGATGGCTTATAAATGCTATGCACAGTTAGTTTGGGTTAATGTTATTAACCCTTTGAGTGCCCGTTGTTCAAATTATCCACTAAAAAACGCCAGTGTCGCTCACATTTGTTATATAAATTCAAATAAAATGTGTTGTGCAAAAAAAGATTATATTTCCTATACATGGTGAATATTACAGGTCATTATGATGAATATAAATGTTTGCTTGGCAATTTTTACACCTATTTTGACAAATTCACTTGGCACTCAAAGGTTAAATGCAATTAATGAACCTGCAGCTGGTCTGGACATAAATTGCTTCTGATTTTAACAATATTGTATGTGATATTTCTTACATTTGCTTTTTAGTGTTAAATATAATTCTTAATCGCAAAAGAAATTTGTTTATTGACAACAGATTCTATGAATGCTTTTACAAACAGTCCAGCGGCACATTCCACCTCAATACAGTGGGGGAAATGTACTACGACGGGAGTTCTAATTCACAGGTTGCTATGGGCAACCAATCAGATACTATCTAGTACTGTATTTTCTAGAAGGTGCTAAATAATTAAGAAGTAGGTTCTGATTAGTTACCCATAGCAACATCCTTTGTGAAATTTAACTCCCATCTTAATAAATTTCACCAAGTATGCACTGAAACATACCTCATTGCCATTAACGTACATGTTCAACTTATTGTGATTCCTCTCTACGTTATGTTGTGGTTAGTGCTGCTGTAAATAGTATTAGGTATAGGGCTCATAGGGTTCGTAACTAATCCCGTTTAGTTCAACTGCATCTTAAAGATTTTCAAATAATTTGTCTACTAGATTTTAAGGTTAGTTTGGGTGACAAACTGTTGGTCTTATTTGGCCATCTGCCTCCTGTCTGATAGAATCCTGGCAGCTAGTGAGTGACCTTAGCTTCAAGTCAACATTTAATATTCAGTGTCTGAAAACCTTTTTATAACACCATGACATGTGTTTCTCAAAAAAAAAAAAAAAAAAAAAAGTGCATCTTATAGTAATTGTGTTTCATTTGATCCCATGGAAAATCACGTATAAATCACAGTAATGTGAATATACACTTGCTTTGGAAACATATTTTATGGTTCAATTTGCAAAGCTTGACACATTGGAATTAGACCCAAAGGAGAGATAGCTAAAATATATCTAAAAGGTTAATTGGACAATTATTGCACTGTACTAAGTCAATTCCAATACGGTCATGACAGTTGGAATATTTTTACCATTTTTAGAACATAGACATTTCCTAAAATAATTTCTTTAACATATACTGTAATAAATTGAGACGTGAACATTCTATTTTAAACCTAGACTACAGATTGGCCCAAAATGAAAAAGTATTTTGGGGCATGCACAAATTTATATGTAAAAGGAGCTTTACACTGAGAAATGATGATTTGCATTGAATGACATCTTGCTATACAGAAAATCAGCGCAATTTCCTATATTGTTGGTTTTTTTCTTGCCACTCCTAACCCTTTCAGTGCCAAGCGAATTTGTCAAAATAGTTGTAAAATATGTTATTTGAATTTATATAACAAATGTGAGCGACGCTGGCATTTTTAGCGGATAGTTTGATCATCGCTCAAAGAGCGTTTGGCACTCAAAGGGTTAATAAAAACAACTTTTAATTTATGTTTGGTAGTCCAAAATGCACAGAAAATGTGATTGGTTGAGCACGATTTTTTTATAAGCGTGCAGACATGTTATATTATGTTTTGTATAATAAATGTGTTATTTATACAGTATGCGTGTCTTTCCTGTTTAGGAATCATCTATTTGATCTCTGCCCTAAGTCATTTGGAAGATTCGCAAGTGATCATCTTTGTATGTGCTCGGGATAAAGGAGGTCTTACATCTGCTGTGAATGCGTCTGTCACTGTAAACATTCTAAAGACGGCTGTGGCACCAGCAATTTTTGAGAAATCGCGCTACACGTTTGCTATTGCTGAGGATGCTCCGCAGGGGAGTACTGTTGGTACAGTGAAGGCCAGGGAACCTTTAAGTGAGTACCTACAGTTCTCAGTTATCAGGAATATAACTACAGTAGACATGTTAAATGTTTGAATTTCATTGTGATGCTTTATTTGTATGGTGTT
Organism: Crinia signifera; assembly: GCF_055691185.1. Classification (NCBI taxonomy): domain Eukaryota; kingdom Metazoa; phylum Chordata; class Amphibia; order Anura; family Myobatrachidae; genus Crinia; species Crinia signifera. The sequence goes on along the minus strand of NC_139217.1, from coordinate 115,052,574 downwards.
CATATAAATCAAAAAGGTACTTGTGTATTATAGCGGCGCCCCCGATGTACATCGCGCAATGTTTTTATCGCATCGCATGCCATGCACCCGATGGCATGCGATGCGACGCAATTTTGGCCCCCTATGCGATGAAACATTGTATAAGCACCCTAAAGGGTGCTTTTAAGCACCCAAATGGGTGCTTACAATGGCCCTTATTCTGATCGGTGCGGATATTCCCGCATTCTTACGGTGCGGTCCGCACGCCACGGTGTTTTGCCGCGTGCGGCCATCGTCCGTAGAAACGCCCACGTGTCCTCCGCATTCGGACGGACTCACTCTTTAAGAACAGGGCGTGTTTACGGACGACATACAAACCATGCGTGTGCGGGAGAAACACTCCGATTCGGCACGGTATTACAGAGTATTACAGAGTATGCTCGGGAATACCGCATCCGAACGGGAGCCAAGCGGTGCTACCGCACGTAAGCGGAGGATTTCCGCCAAACAACCCACTATGAAGTATCTTCTGCAATACATCACATGACCCACTTATTCAATTACCTACCCTCATAAAAAACAGCTTATTTGTAATTGGAATCAATTAGATTCCAATATATCCTTACAAGCATGCCTAACACATGCATAGCACACATTAACCCTTACAGCAATGTAAGTGCAATGGTTTCTATTACACCCTGTGTCAAACATTATAAACATTCTACACATATACTATTTAAAGTGCTAATAAAACCAACAACTGTGAACTTGCATAAAGAATTTATTAAAATATCTATTTAACATAATGAAAAAAAAAAAAAAGGAAACATTAAATGAGCAGGTCTTTTAGGTCCTGCAAGTCGGCTTGAAGGAGCCGGAGATGGTGCTCTGCTCGCAGGAGGGCCCCACGCACCCCCTCATCTGCCGGTGTGGTGTCATCTGTGGGCATGTCAAAGGGGCAAAAATTAGTCATGTTATTCATGCATACATTTCACATACTACGACATAAATTGCACAAATGCTAGGTGACATGTGTGTATATATATATATATAGAGATATATATCTATCTATGTAGAGAGATAGAGACACACATAGATAAATATATATGACACATACATATATACATACATGCAAACTTATTTACTACATACTGTCTATTTTGCCCTCGACCCTTAACTCTGCAGAAGACATAACAGTCATATTGTTTCTTCTCAGTCACAACCCACCCATGACTAACCAATGTCAAGCAGGTCATGGCCTACGTCAATAACAACTTGTCACAATCTGCTCAGTCTAAGTTCAGTGATGGTTGGTGGCATGGGAGTTATGCAAATGTCAGGAATGCACAATACACATCCTCTAAATCATAATTCTGTCTAAACCAACCTACAATTCTGTGAGTGACAAAAATAAATCAGAACTACAGGGGGGGTTTAGGTAGAGGAGGCTCCGGGGACACTGCCAGCTTGTGACGCCATTCCAAGGTAGGCCGGCCCATACTCCATTTCGAGCATACATCCTACAGTTTATAAATAACATTCACCAACAATATCGATGCCACTATTTGATGGGTCATAATCTACGCTTGCAGCAGGTGATTTTAATCCACAAATGATCCACTCATCCCTTTACTCCTGGATCCTGTTTAACTACAACGGTTATGTGGCAGTCCAAATGGACCTCCAACCCATCCCACAAACCTGTGTAATTGAGAGGTGTCCTGGATGAAAGGGATGCCTTGGACTCCCCATCTAACCCGTACCTGTATCTGTAGCTACCCACTTTGGGGTCTATATGATTAGTATGTGCCCAAAATTTTTAATCACCAGTGCTACATAACATATACCAGTACAACTACTTCATGAATGATGCATTATGTAAACATACCGATCTGCGGCGAGTCCGGTGCCTGGCACGCCTCCTCCCCCTCGGAACTTGATGTGTCCGGGGCAACCGTGGCCTCCTCAGCCCCCTCCTCCGCCATCTCCTCGACCACAACAACCTCCTCCTCCAACTCCTCCTCCACCTCCTCCTCCAACTCATCCACCTCCTCCTCCAACTCCTCCTCCACCTCCTCCTCCAACTCCTCCTCCACCTCCTCCTCCACCACCACCAGCACCTCCTCCTCCACCTCCTCCTCCGCCACCAACACCTCCTCCTCCGCCACAAACTCCTCTTCCACCTCCTCCTCCTCCACCTCCTCACGCACCACCTCCTCCTCCACCATTTGCTCCTCCTCCACTTCCTCCTCTTCCACCCTTGCCGCCACCTCCTCCTGGGGGTCTTGGGCCTCGTCCTGGGCCAGGCCTGCCTCCGCCTGTTCACGGGCCTGTCGGGCTCGGGCTCGTGCTGTGTGGTAGAAAAAAACATCATGGTCAATGTCGGCTCATTGGGGCACATTTATTCATCCATAACAAGACATACATGGAAGGGTGATAATGATGGCAAACGATGCAGGAAAGTAGCTCCTTACTGTTAATGGACTCCAAATTGTGACATTTAAATTATTATGTGATTGTTAGTCATTTGTTCACACATTACAACCCAGGCATTTATCAATGTGTAACACATATTAGATTGGGCACATTGTATGCATCAGAATCCTCAATGCTATGGCATGACATATAAAAGGCACATGACTGCATGTTAACCAGGAAGAAGCACACATAAGAGTCTATGGACTTTTAAACCCATGGACACCCACTTATCATGAGACACATTTTATTGCTTATATATGCTATGTTGTAAGTGCGAAATTTCATAGCTAAAATACTCACATTCAGCAATTTCGCCCCTTATTTGTGTGAGCAGCTGGGGCTGGCGCCTGCGGAGGTCCGACCACCGCCTCTCCAGCTGCCCGAGGGACCTCTGCACCCGAGTGCGGGCGTAAATTCGGCGCCCTGCCGCTGTGTACGCCCTCCGCTTATGGCGGTTTGTTATGAAGGGCCCCGCACGGCCCAGCCTTGTCTCCATGACGGAGACAAGAACCCTGAGCTCCTCATGCGTGAAGGGTTCTGCCCTTCGTGTCTCCGCCATGTTGACAATGGCATCTATCAACCAATCAGGTGGTGGCATTGGTTGATCACAGTTATTTGTGATAATAACTTTATTGTTCATTTTTACATTAACAGCGTCTCTGCGCCAACACAAATGGTGAAAAATTCGCATGCCTTCAAAACCGTAGTGTTGATGTATGCCAATGAACAAATCTGATATATATAAAACACAGTGTGTATGCCCTTAGCAAATCCAATAAGGCCGCGCTCCGCCAAGCAACGCGTGCTATAGCTTAGCAAGGCATAGCTGTAGTTAGCATTACTTACTCTATGCATATATGTGTATGCGTACATTTATGTGTAAAAGACACATACACACACTTGCAGGTATCCTGAAACCAGCATTATACACCAGCCCTGCCTGCCTGCCTGCCTGCCTGCCTGCCTGCATGCTCCTTGAAATGTTGAAACATGTGAATAAATTCCAACATCATATATAGATATATATCTATATATGCAAACAAATCATACATCAACACAGGAAATAATCCCCAACACATGATAGAATAAATCAATGTACTCACCAGTCATCAGGGATAGTATCAACTACAATAATGAAGATATAACAAACACATAAGATCCCTTGTCCAAGGTATAATAATTAGCACCTATATTGAACTTCCCCCAAAACTTAACACATATGCTAAATATCTCCTATTTCTTTGCCATTAGGAGGGCAGGCTGGCTAATGTTCGTTTTGTAACACTGACAACTAACACACTGGACTTATTTGAAGGGGTGATTGTGACTAAAATGGGTGTGTTATGTCAACTCAATAACATGTACCTGAAGTATCTTTGCGCCACAGAGTCCCGCAGCTGGTATCCCCTCCGGCATTCAGGGGCGCGGGATGGGCGCATGGGCGGATCTTGCGGCTCAGATGGTACCTCCCACTCATCAAAGGGTATCTCACGCCGCACAGCAATGTTGTGGAAAAATATACACAGGCCCACGATCCTCGACACCATTTCAGGCGCATATTGTAAGTCACCACCAGTGCGGTGGAGCACTCTAAATCGACCTTTTAAAAGGCCAATTGAGCGCTCCACCACTTGCCTGGTGGCAACATGCGCCCGATTGAATGCCTCCTGTGGGCCCGGTGCTGGGTAGCTGTACGGCGTAAGTAGCCAGGGCGTACATGGGTAACCGGAGTCACCCAGAACCCACGCATCACGGCCTTCCAGCTCTTGGAGTCTATGCCATATCCCGGTTTGTCGGATGACATGAGAGTCATGGGCACTTCCGGGAAACTTCGAGTTGAAGGCGAGAATCTCCATGGATGGGCCACATACCACCATCACGTTCAGTGAGTGGAACAATTTGCGGTTCCTATATATCTTCTCACTTCGAGATGGAGGCACAAATGGTACATGGGTGCCATCCACAGCCCCTATCACATTAGGGAAGCCAGCAATTTGATGGAAGGCCTGCTGGCTTCTGCGCAGGGTCTCGGTGGCAAATGTCATGGCCATGAAGTGCCCCTTGCGCCTGAACATGGCCGACGTCACACGCCTCAGGATTCGGCAGAAGGCCGGCTGAGATATTCCAGCAAGTACTGCCACTACTTGTTGGAATGATCCTGAGGCGCAGAAATGCAACACCGCCAGCAGCTGTGTGTGAGGCGGAATTGCTGTCGTGATCCCGTGTAGAGGTTCCAGATCGCTCTGAATTAAGGTGAGCAGATCCAGAATGACATGTGGCGGTAACCGGTACCTAGTAAGTACCTCATCATCGGGCATAGCAAACAGAGTCACCCGTGTGCGATAGATTCTAGCACGTCCTGGCCTCCTTGGCCGACGAGTGGGGAGAGCCGCAAGTGCCCTTAGCCTCCTCTCCATGTAGCGCATAATAGCTTCTGCAACCTATAAAGAAATGAACATAAATACTGATGCACCTATGCACATAATGGCCATATCCCACTACAAATAGATTTGTAGCCTTCAATACGTACAATAGATGGGCGCCCCATGAAATCCCGCAGATCCATTTGACTCTCTAATGATGACACAATAATATGAACTCAATACACACCGTCCAAAACACACAGATAAAGGTGTCAGCATTTTTTGCCGACATCATGTACTATGACACATTTCATCTATTGCTGGGACATGTTGTCCTGCAATAGATGAACCCACACAGGTTTAAGCCCTGTGAGTGAAATAGTGAACATGTGACATGTTGCAATAATAATACACCACTTTGCTGGCCCAACAATCTGTAGTCAGTGAGGCAATAGTGCATACATTCATACACTTACATTGTTAATGGATATCATATCTACAAGGAGCATGGAAGAGCTTACCTTAGACCCTGACAAGTCCAGATCTGAAGACAAATGATTCTAGCAGGAAGACATTATTTATAGGGCTCTCACATGTGTGGTCTATAACAGTAGAGATGAGTATTGCATGACTTGTGGCCTGGATTCTCTAAGGGAATGGGCTACTTTTAGCTTGCACTAAAACGCCACAATACCACAGTAGTCATGAATGAAATGTCATGTCATGCTAGCAAATAGCATGTGTATTGAGCAATAGTCACAGGTGTATCAGAAGATTCTATGCAATGTTAGCATTGGTGACCAGTATTTCATGTCGAACTTTCGCCAGGTTTTACACAATGGAATTTCCGCCACCGTATGCGGCGCGAAAAACCAGCGACGTACGCTCACGCACGGAACGCAGCTGCCGCTGATGTCCGCCAAACAGATTACACAAACAGTATATAAAGGTGTATTAGAAGGTGACAATGTTGTTGCTAACATGTCTGGATCCCAACCAGAGGTGGACCCAGTGCTGCAGCAACTATTTGACCAGATGGACTCCAGCACCACCTATGTGCCACTGCACATGCGGGCAGTGGGTAATGAGGAGGCTGCTGGCCCTTCTCCAGCAGGGGAACCTGCACCTGACCATTCTACAGCAGGGCAACCTACACCTGGCCCTTCTGCAGCAGGCCAACCTGCAGCTGGCTCATATCCACTATCAGCAGAATTGTTTGGAACACAACAGGGGACTTCACAAGGTAGTACCATGGCCAGCACTTCAAGTGCAGCGACTGGTGCCAGGGGGCGTGGCCAGGGACGTGGCAAGGGGCGAGCCAGTGCAACAGCGGAACCACCCAAAAAAAATAAGGCATATGAAGCACAGGAGCTGGCCATCCTGGTTCCCCGAGCACGTGATTGGATAGAGTGTCCATCCGAGAGGCTGACACACACACGCAGATGGAAGATTTGGGAACAGATAACGGCAGAGATTAATGAAGTAGCGCCACAAGTTCGTGAGACGGACCATGTGAAGAAGAGGCAAGTTGTTTTGTGATACATGTGGCCAGTAATAGCCAAGTAATGATTGAATTGATGCTTAGATGCATTTAGCAAATGGCCCGTGAGGTTGTTACGATACACATACATTATTGCCATGTAATTTCATTGTGAGTTAGAGTAGGGTGATTGTGAATGTGTATTGTAACGGTTGATATCATAGTTGCATGTAATATTATACATGGGACAATAATCACATGTTGTAATATGTAGCACAGAGCAATGGCTGCAACAGCTAACATTGGGAGTGACATGTATTAATATGTCAACTTACATTGCAGGTGGCAGGACTTCAAAACCAACCTGAAGAGGAAGCTGACCAAGCGGTGGGACCACAGCCAGACATCTGGGGCCGGCCCCATGCCATCAGGGCTAGAGCTCACCCCCCTGGAGGTGATGGCCGAGAGCTGCATATCAGTTGAGGAGATCCGGGGGGTGAGCACTATGGATAGCGAGGCCCCAGCTGAAGTGTTTGCGTCTTTTCTGGAAGGTAAATATTGGTCATGCCATAAACTTGGGCAAGTAATTATCGTAGAATGTCTCCTAATTGTGTTTATCTTTGCCCACAGACACCCCACCGCTTGGTGACGACTCTGTTCAGGAGGTGGAGGAGTCCGTGCCACCTGGCCCCAGAGGTAGGCCTGTGCAGCAGCAGGCATCGGGCCAAGCCGATTTGGCCGCCTTGGCCGAGGTGCTTGGGGACATCAACCAGCAGGGAGACTTGGCATCAGAACGGGTGCGTAGGACCGAGGAGATCCTGGCGAGCTTGGTCAGCACCCAGCAGTCCATGGCTGCGAGCATGCAGGCCATGGCTGCAAGTGCTCAGGTGCTGGCCGAGCAAGCCACCCGCCAAAATGATCTCCTCCTCCACCATAATGAGCTTATGGTGGAGCTGGTTACCAGCAACAGGGTCCTAATGGCATCCGTTTCTGGTGCATTACCAGCGGCAACACTCCCTGCTGGCAGGAGGGGTAGACCAGCCAACCCCTCCACATCATCTGCTCCACCTGCCCCAGCATCTGGCCGTCCCCGAAGAGCTGCTGCACAGGCCAAGGAGCCTACCAAGGCCAAACGTGGTCGGAAATGAACTTGTGGCTGCATTAATCTCTGCCGTTATGTGTTCCCAAATCTTCCATTGTGCTGTGTGTGTCAGCTTCTTGTGTCCAATCACGTGCTGAGGGGAACCAGCTGAGGCCTTGCTTCATATGTCCTTTGTGGTTCCCCTGTTGCCCTCTTTTGCCTGGCATTACTGTCAGCTGTACTTGAAGTGATGGCCATGGTACTATCTTGTGAAGTCCCCGGTTGTGTTCCAAATGATTCTGCTGATGGTGCATATGAGCCAGCTGCAGGTTGGCCTGCTGCAGAAGGGCCAGGTGTAGGGTGCCCTGCTGTTGAATGGTCAGGTGCAGCTTGCCCTGCTGTAGAAGGGCCAGCAGCCTCATCATTTCCCACTGGCTGCATGTGCAGTGGCACATAGGAGGTGCTGGAGTCCATCTGTGTGCAATTATATTTGTTTTGTATTATTATTTATTTTGCGGCATTCCTGCCATGTTGTTTATTGTTTGTATGTATTATTTTATGGTCATTGCATCACACTGCCATTGACTGTGACATGAATATAAATAAATGTGTTTACTTTACCCAAAATGTGTGGTTTCATGAGTACATGTCAAATACACATGGGTATTGCTAGTATTAATATTCTGTCATGTCCATTGTTAGCAGTTTGAAAGTGTCTGACAAGTACAGCATATGTGGGTGTTTAGTACGGGTTCCTTGAAGCAGCAATGGTTTCAATTAAAGCACTGACAAGCGTCCTATTAGTGAGTAATGAGTAAAGGAGTAGATTCTATTGGGTTCAGGTGTTAATGGTTGTAGTCATTAGGCGTACGTTCGCCTACCGCATGAACGAGTGGTGTACGCAAAGCAATAGTACACTTGTGGACACCGCACATTTCTGCCCTTTTTGATCGCGTGCATTCGGAGTGGTTTCCGAATGTACGCCCCCCAACATAAGTGTACTCCCCCGTGTCCGCCCATGTTTCCGCCCCGTTTTGCCCACTTTGAAACTACGCCCATGTGCCATTCCGCATGACGCCCATAATACGCCCATATTTCCCGACTGATTGCGGCCAACAGTTTTGGACGGGATTTTGCCGAACTGGTACGGAGTCTAGGCGTGGCACATGCGCGTTGCGTTCTCCACGCATGCGCAGACGGCGAAAAGACGCGATCCGTAAGAATGCGGTAAAGTCCGCGTCAATCAGAATAAGGGCCAATGTTAAATGCACCCCCACGCTACCCCCCCCACTATAAACGTGAACCCGAAGCGTGGCGAGCGTAGCGAACCCGAAGCGTGGCGAGCGGCGGCGGTACGCGTCCTCCGACCTTTTCATACCCCCACTATCAACGTCGGCATGGAGTTGAGAATAGAAAGTGTGGCGAGCGCAGCGAGCCACCGAGCCCGAAGCGTGGCGAGCGGACGTGGATACCTGTGAAGCCCGCGAGGGGACGCGGATACCTGTGAAGCCCGCGAGGGGACGCCGATACCTGTGAAGGTATCGGCGTCCCCTCGCGGGGCGCGCTGCGCCCGCCACGCTTCGGGCTCGGTGTCTCGCTGCGCTCGCCACACTTTCCATTCTCAACTCCACGCCGACGTGGATAGTGGGGGTATGAAAAGGTCAGAGGACGCGTACCGCCGCCCCTCGCGGCCTCGCTGCGCTCGCCACGCTTCGGGTTCATGTTTATAGTGGGGGGGGGGGTGGCGTGGGGGTGCATTTAACATTGTAAGCACCCATTAGGGTGCTTATACAATTTTTAATCGCATCGCATGGCATTGTATGGCATTGTATGCCATACACAATGTCATACAATTTTAAAATTGTATGACATTGTACAATATCGCACGATATCGCGTCGCATCGCATACCATCGCATGCCTTATGGTATGCGATGCGATGGGCGCCGCTATAATACACAAGTACCATCAAAAATGATGATTAAAGTAAACAGTAAATATAATATAGCATTTATATTATAACTGCATGTGTTGTGTTTTTGGTGCTTTGTTCTAGTATAAGTATTTATTTTGCAATTTCTTTCAGAAAAGAGAAGAATTACATACCTCCCAACTTTGGTAACAATCTAGGACCCCCCCCCCCCCCCCCCCCCCCCCCAAATAGTCAAATAGCCAAATAGTCATTTTTGAGTAGTGCAATTCAATGCTCTGTTAGAGGTAGTGTGAATGCGCACAGTATCTATTCAGTGATCACCGGCTGCTTTGGCACCACCGGGGATCAATGCCCAGGGGATACTGCAAATAGCAGGACTTTCCTCCTGGAATCGGGACAGCTGGGAGGTCATTTCAAATACAGTAAATTACTTGTTTCCTTATGGTCATTGGTTCATGATTTTTAATTCTTCAATACATCTTTTTGCATGGTAATCTGTCTGGCCTGTGTCCTACTGATCTCTTTATGTAGCATTTGGCCTATGGTTACATTTTTATCCAAGAACATTATTCCACCCTCTCCTTTTTTTCTATTCTTATTCCTTTTCCTACGAGTTCTTGAGGATTCTTTTTTGTTTAGTTTGTACTTTGAAATAATAAAAAAAGAAATCATTTTGTAGCCAACTTTTCTTGTATAGAAATATGGCAATGTTGTGTTATTAATTAAAAGAAAAAGACTTAAAAAAAAAAGAAACAAATCCAGTTTTAACTATTTGAGTGCCAACATCTCTGAGAGAGAGATATGCAAAATATCGGCTAAAAATGCCAGCGTCGCTCACTTTTGTTATATGAATTCAAATAAAAAAATGTTGTGTAAATAAAGATTATATTTCCCATATAAGGTAAACATAATAGGTCATTATGATGAATACAAATGTTTGCTTAGCAATTTTCATACCGATTTTGACAAATTCACTTGGCACTCAAAGGGTTAAATCTGGAACTGAGTTTACCAAAATCGCACTGCTTTACACATCTTGTATGGAAGTTACACCCTATTACATGCTATAAATCACTTTGGCCCTTATTCTGATCGGTGCGGCCCGATCAGAATATGCGGCCACGACCGTGCAGGCGAATCCCCGCCTTCCATACGGATCGCCACCTCCGTCCGTACGCGGATATGTGGCGATCCGCATGAAAGTGGACGGGGATACGCCTCCTCCGTCTTGGGAGCAGCCCCTGCATTCGATGGTCGCCGAACATCGAATGCAGGGCCGCACGCTCCACTAGGTCCCGCCACCCAAGACCACACGGACACTTGTCCGTGTGAAATCATGTATGGGGGCGGGCAGCTGACATCCGGCGATGTCAGATGCCCGCCCCTACACACGCGTCACGGCTTCATTACCATGCATACGCCCCGCGTTTGCATGGGAACGCCCATGAAACGCGGGGCGTATGCATAGGGTAATGAGGCTTAGTAGCCCCTCACGCCCCTCTACGCCCCCTGTGCGGCGTGTAAAGAATACGTGCGGCGAAATCGCCTGCACATGCGCAGAGTGACCTCTGCACATGCGCAGACGATAAACATCGGCGGGACGTCCGCATGCGGAGAAATCCGCACCAATCAGAATAAGGCCCTTTGTCTCCACTACTCCAGATTCTTTGAATAGGAAATTATGAGGACACAAGTCTGCTATTTGCTATGGGACCTCCCTTTCAAATAACCAATTAAACTAATATGCAGGGACCACTTTGAAAATGTGATGCACTCCATGTAACTGCAAAATAAAAATAAACCCTTACTGTAATTGGGTATTAGGAAATAGATCTTAAGGAAGGCAATTCACTATTGATGCATACCTCCAAACTTGTGGCTTAATGGGATCAGGGCCTGCTATATGTGGCTGAAAAGGGAGTAGAGCCGCAGGTGTAGGGGGCATGGCCTAGTGCAGCAACCCCCGTTATTTGGGGGCATACCCAACACCCCCCACTCCCTGAGCAGGACTGCCATATGTGGCTGAAAAGGGAGTAGAGCCTCAGGTGTAGGGGGCATGGCCTAGTGCAGCAACCCCCATTTTTTTGGGAGGGCATTTATCCCACACATGAGCACTACACATGTTCAGACACTGCAGGCAAATTCCCGGGTCTATCATGTCGACCCGGGAATTTGCCTTTTAACACAGGTTTTTCTGCAGTGTGAACGGGTCGCATACCCAGATCTCATACACGGGTAAAACCCTTATTTTTACCCGTGTTTGAGATCCGGGTATACAGACACGGTTGACCCATTCACACTGCAGAAAAACCCGTGTTAAAAGGCAAATTACCGGGTAGAACTTCTTCACCCGGGAATTTGCCTTGCAGTGAGAACGGGGGTCCGTCCCTGCAGTCCCCGGCATTTTAATGCCGGGGAAAAGCCATGAAAAGTCACGGCAAGACTTAAATCCATACTGAGAGACCTACAGTATTAGTGTATCTGTTTTCTACTAATTTACTTTGATTTGTGTTACAAGGGGGATAAAATACTTCTGAATCCAAAATTTGTAAAGAAGTTCCTGTTATGAACTTTTCCACTCCTTTCTGATGTATTATTATTACTATTATTATTTAAATGTTTTTGGAAAGCATTTTGCAAATAATGAAGTAGACTCCTTACATAAGCAGCTGTGAGTTTTGACTTACTATGACAAGGTTGTGTTTTTTTTTTTGTTTTTTTTTTGTTTTTTTAAAGGACAGAACTAGAACTCTGTGCTTGCATAGTTTCACTGGAATGAAGGCTCAGCTGCTCTTTCTAAATGCACAGTCTGCAAAATAAATTGTGAGCAGTAAGAAACTGGTCTGTTGTGGATTATTTATAGCGCAGGTGCAGTGTGGGAATTGTAATCATCAGCTGCATGTAATGCGGATATGTAAATGACAAATTAAGTGTGGAATAATATAATGCAGATATAAGGAAAGAAATAAAGATATTGAATAGATAAATAGAAATGAGACAGATGAATAGATAGATATATATCCACACATAAATAATAGATAGATAGATAGATAGATAGATAGATAGATAGATAGATAGATAGATAGATAGGTAGATAGATAGATAGATAGATAGATAGATAGATAGATAGATAGATAGATAGATAGATAGATAGATAGATAGATAGATAGATAGAGTATGTCACTTTTGAAGTGTCAATTATTATGTGGTTATCCTTGTTTTACCAACTACTTTCCACCTCCATGTGACTATATAGATACTTACTATACACCTTCTGTCACTCCTGACTATTAGGGTGAAATTTACTAAGATGTTAAACCACTTCACAGGTCATGTTGCTATGGGCAACCAATCAGAAGCTACTTCTTATTTATTTACCACCCTCTAAGATAGTAGGCAGGATGTGATTGGTTGCCCATAGCAACATGACCTGTGAAGTGTATTTCACATCTTAGTCAATTTCCCCCTTATTCTCTATATCATGACAATGTTTCTCCTACAGCTTCACTTGAGGTTTCCATACCCTCCAACATGACCCATTCCATTAGGTATAAATTGCTCTGTTTCTGGCCTACTTACCAGTGGCAGTTGCAGCAGTGGGGCTGCAGCACAGTCCAATATTCAAAAAGGGGAGCCACACCTACTGCCACTCCAAACATCACTGTCCTGGACTCACTGGCAGTCGATGTGACCTCCCCTCTTTGAATTTTGGACTGTGCTGGAGTCCAACCTCTGTAACTGACACTGGCAGGGAAGTCCAGGAACAGAGCATTGTGTACCTAATGGAATGGGTCATGTTGGAGGGTATGGGTTTCCACACTACCCCCCTATATCATTCTCCTCATTTGAAGAAAGGAGGTAATTCTGGTCTGCACGCTCCCCTGCACGTTTGCACAGGGGAGTGATGTTTTGCGACTGCGCATGCACATTTATGCGAATGTGCAGGCTCCATTTGCGAATGGACGTGCCGACTTGTATGGTGAACGGCCTGTTTGCATGGAACAGTGTGGGCTGGAGGCGTGGGGCTGTGGGCACGGGTCATGCCCATGGGAATGCCCAGCCTTTCATGGGCGTACCCATGAAAACACTGGGCGTTCACATGATAATTCATCCGTGACACAAGTGCCGGAGGCGGGCAGCTGACTTCACCGGATGCCAGCTGCCTGCCCTGTTCAGGTAAAAGGGCGCCACAGATCCGAGTCACCAGTCGGTGACCATGGAATGATTTCAGTCCAGCACGCAAGGCTGCGAATGGATGTTTATGCAAAACATCCATTTGCATGTGTGCGGTGATATTCATGTTCTTTCTGTTCTACCTCCAGTTAACCTTCCTGCTCTCACACCATCATTTTCTAATTACAGCCACAGCCTCACCATGTCTCCTGAACTAGCCTGTAACTTCATCAATATGAAATAGATTTAGTTCTTAAGTATAAGTATTTACGGTACTCTTTACCTAGAAGGGCGCCCACGATTTTGATCTTGGGCATCGCAAGGTAAAAAATCGCGTCGGTCGCATAGCATGCGACCAAAAAAATCGCATGCGATGCGACCGACGCGATTACCACGATTTCCCATAGGGAACAATGTTAAATGTCCCAATTGACCCGATTTTCCATAGGGAACAATGTTAAATGGCCCACAGAGGCCAAATAGGCACCCTGAAGTGTGAAAGGCCCCCCCCCCCCAATTGTTACCGCCACCCCACGATCAACGTGAACTCGAAGCGTGTCGAGCGCAGCGAGCCCGCGAGGGGCGGCGGTACGCGTCCTACGACCTTTTCATACCCCCACTATCCACGTCGGCGTGGAGTTGAGAATAGAAAGTGTGGCGAGCGCAGCGAGCCACCGAGCCCGAAGCGTGGCGAGCGCAGCGAGCCCCGCGTGGGGACGCGGACACCTGTGAAGCCCGTGAGGGGACGCGGATAGCTTTGAATGTATCCGCGTCCCCTCGCGGGGCACGCTGCGCTCGCCATGCTTCGGGCTCGGTGGCTCGCTGCGCTCACCACACTTTCTATTCTCAACTCCACGCCGACGTGGATAGTGGGGGTATGAAAAGGTCGTAGGACGCGTACCGCCGCCGCTCGCCATGCTTCGGGTTGATGTTGATCGTGGGTTGGCGTTAACAATTGGGGGGGCCATTTCACACTTCAGGGTGCCTATTTGGCCTCTGTGGGCCATTTAACATTGTTCCCTATGGAAAATCGGTCAATTGGGACATTTAACATTGTTCCCTATGGGAAATCGCGGTAATCGCATCAGTCGCATCGCATGGTTTTTTTTGGTCGCATGCGATGCGACCGACGCGATTTACATTTTTACATGTATTTCTATGTAAAATCGCGGGCATCGCATCGGTCGCATCGCATGCCATTATAATGGCATGCGATGCCCGCGATGGGCGCCCTTCTAGGTAAAGAGTACCGAATTTACTTTCCTTACATGTAACATTCAACTGTACAGTAAATATCATATAAAGAAAAAGGTACATCTAACTAAAAGGAAAAGATTTCAAATATATGGGGCATATTCAGTTATTTGCATATTGACTTGTGCAAGTAGGCGAGACATTTTTTACAGGGCATGGTCATATTCTGTGTTCAGTTCTGGAGGCTATACCTTCAGACGGATAGAAATACATCATAGGGCCATATACAATGCGGGTCACCGTGGCCGGCGAGGGGGTAAAACAGTGAGGATCCTCGCCGGCCAATCACCCTATTCAAAGTTTCGGGGGAATCCTCACCGTCCTGTGGCAGCGAAACCTGCAGCTAATGCAATCAATCAACTGCATTTCACGGCAGGTTTTGCTGCTTCAGCAGAAATATACGCCGATTCCCCTTGCTCCAAAAACAGAGCGAGGGGGAAACGGCGTATTAGGGGGGTCAGTTGAATACTGCAGGGGCGAGCGGTGACTGCAAGCAGGCATTCCTGCTTGCTGTAAACGTATGCGCCCAGCATTGAATACTTGCCATAGAGTATAAAATGAAGGGTAAATAAAATTATGCATGGCCTACAGCAAAAAACTTACTAGGAAAAACGATTTTTTTTAAATATGTATAGTTTGGAGCAGAGTAGAGAAAGGGGGGACATAATAGAAACTTTAATTAAATCATGGGTTTCAACCAGGGCTGTGGAGTCGGTAGATAAATGTTCCGACCCCGACTCCGACTCCTCGTACTTCGGATGCCGACTCCTTGACTCCGACTCCGACTCCTCTGTATTAATATGCGAATGTGTTTGATACATTCCTTGAAGGAAAGAAAGGCAACATACATATTATTACTACAGAAACTAGAGGCTGGGAAGCCAACAGTCTACCGTATTGAACAGTTTAAGCCAGGCATGTCCAACGTTGGCCCTCCAGATGTTTTGAAACTACACATCCCAGCATGCTTTGCAATAGTTTTAGCATTCTCTAATAGCAAAACTGTGGCAAAGCATGCTGGGATGTGTAGTTTCACAACATCTGGAGGGCCAACATTGGACATGCCTGGTTTAAGCAAAGGACAAACACAATGAAAACAAAGTTTGGTACTTGTTTCCTATCTGGGCGCCCACGATCAAAATCGCGGTCATCGGGGGTAAAAATCGCGGTGATCGCGGTCATCGCGGGCATCGCGGGTAAAATTGGTTGGTCGCGATGCCCGCGATGACCGCGATCACCGCGATTTTCCCATAGGGAACAATGTTAAAAAGGCTGATTGACCGCGATTTCACTGTTAAATGGCTCAATTGACCCGATTTCGCCATATTAACCCTGAATTAGGCCCAATTAACCCTTAAATGTCCCCAACAATTTTTAACGCCACCCCACGATCCACGCCAACCCGAAGCGTGGCGAGCGCAGCGAGCCCGCGAGGGGCGGCGGTACGCGTCCTCCGACCTTTTCATGCCCTACTATCCACGTCGGCGTGGTGTGGGAATATAATAGTGTGGCGAGCGCAGCGAGCCACCGAGCCCGAAGCGTGGCGAGCGCAGCGAGCCCCGCGAGGGGACGCGGATACCTTCACAGGTAGACGCGTCCCCTCGCGGGCTTCACAGCCGCGAGGGGACGCGCATAACTGTGAAGGTATCCGCGTCCCCTCGCGGGGCTCGCTGCGCTCGCCACGCTTCGGGCTCGGTGGCTCGCTGCGCTCGCCACACTATTATATTCTCACACCACGCCGACGTGGATAGTAGGGCATGAAAAGGTCGGAGGACGCGTACCGCCGCCCCTCGCGGGCTCGCTGCGCTCGCCACGCTTCGGGTTGGCGTCGATCGTGGGGTGGCGTCAAAAATTGGGGGGGACATTTAAGGGTTAATGGGCTCTGTGGCCCATTTAACATTGATTCCTATGGCAAAATCGGGTTGATTGAGCCATTTAACACTAAAATCGGGTCCATCGCGACTTTTAACATTGTTCCCTATGGGAAATCGTGAGCATCGCGTCGCGGGCATCGCGGGTACGTTTATGGCCGGCCGCGACGCGACCGACGCGATTTTTCAGGTTTAACATGGTTTTCAATGGGAAAATCGCGGGCATCGCGTCGGTCGCGTCGCGGGCAGGCATAAATGTACCCGCGATGCCCGCGACGGGCGCCCAGATAGGAAACAAGTACCCAAAGTTTTATTAATTTTTGTATTAATTAATTAAAGGGCTGGATAGTAGCAGTAGGCATAAACATCAGGAACAGGAACTTTACCAGTTCAAAGATAAAAACCACATCATTTGGTTGTTTTGGGAACAAAAACAATAGGAAAGGTTCAGAAGTGTGGAGCAGGAGTTCCCCATGCTTTGTGACTACAACAAAAATCAACGAGCCACAATCTCCGCTGGTTTGCTTGCTCGTCACTGTTCAATTCATGGACACAAGGAACGATTTCTTTACCGAATCGTTACTGGCGACGAAAAATGGTGCCTGTACATCAATATGAACCAGCGTAAGGAATGGCTTAGCCAAGGTAAACAAACGACCCCGCGCATGAAACAAGATCTTCATCCGCGCAAAAAGATGTTGTATGTATGGTGGGAGAGCTTGGTTGAATGAATTTTTCAAGTTTACACCAGATGATTTCTACCAACGAGGTATTGAAAACCTTATTGAACGTTGGAAATAAGTTGTAAACTACAAGGGAGAATACATTTATAAGTATTGGTGCTCCGAATTGTGCGTTGCGTGCCATATAGTGAAGCACATGAAAAGCATGCTTTTTCACGGTCACTTAGGGGGGAATTTACTAAAGGAAATTTGTAAAAAAATAGGTGTATTTGTATCCAGAAATACACTTATTTTTGACATTTACTATCCCGAAAATACGGCAATTTGTAGTCGTATTGATGTGCTATCAATACGAATACGAATTGGAGTATTTTCGGGATAGTAAATGTTAAAAATAAGTGTATTTCTAAATACAAATACACCTATTTTTTACAAATTTCCTTTAGTAAATTTCCCCCTATTAATGTGTTCGTTTTGCGGTTACGTGAGGCACTGCATGCATTGGTCTTTATTCTTACAGTAGAGAAGTCATTAATTATAATTTTCGGAGTCGGAGTCGGTGCTTTGCTTGCCGACTCCGACCCCGACTCCAGGTACTCGAAATTGCCTCCGACTCCGACTCCTCGACTCCGACTCCAACTCCGACTCCACAGCCCTGGTTTCAACAAGGTCCTGGAGGGAGACATTCTTCAAAGGAAGACAAGTCTTGGCACACAGGGACATGCACTTAAACTGGAGGAAGGGAGGCTCAATTTAAGGAAAAATTAGTTCAGAAAGGTTACTGGACAAGTGGAACAGCTTCCTATCAGAAGTGGTTATTATTATTTATCAACAGTTTCTTATATAGCACACACATATTCCACAGCACTTTACAGAGAATATTTTGAACATTCACATCAGTCCCTGCCCCAGTGGAGCTTACAATCTATGTTCCCTTCCACATGTACACATGCACACACACATTCATTGTAGGGTTAATTTTGTTGGGAGCCAAATAACCTACCAGTATATTTTTGGATTGTGGGAGGAAACCGGAGTACCCGGAGGAAACCCACGCAAACATATACAAACTGCGCACAGTTAGGGCCATGGTGGGACCTCATGACCTCAGTGCTGTGAGGCAGTAATGTTAACCATTACACCATCCGTACTGCCCAAGTAGTGGTTAAGGCTAATACAGGAGAACAATTAAACATGATTGAGATAGACATAAGGATTTTCTAATAAAGAATATCATAGGGTTTGACATACAGCTATCTACTAAGTTCACAGAATTGCTTGCTAAGCATTTTGATTCAGACTGGTGCCTGGATTCAATGGAGGGTCATTTAATTTTCAGTGAATGGCATGTGTAATGGTAATGGGGCACTGTAATGTGGTCTAATATGACCATAGGACAGAACTGTCACTATGGGGGTGCGGGGTGTATACTGCATCCAGATGTCACCCTCAGATGTTGTAATATAGAAGTGCCATCTCATCTGGAGTGACATAAAGCCAGGTGCAGCACTGTGACATTCTCAACAGTGCCTGGCTCCTATTAATAAGGACAGGATGGCAGTGCAAACAGAGTCTCCATAGGCAGTCCAACATCTGCAGGAATTCTTAGTATACCCCTAGAGTTATGAAGTCAGCCATGCTCTCTCTTGGCAGCCCACACCCCTTTCCCGCTATTCGCCTACAGTGCATGCGGGGGACACTGAAATGTTGCACAGTATGAACTGTGAGCACTACAGTGTGGCATTACATGAAATAAGAACACTGCAGTGTGGCATAATATGAACTGAAAGCACTATAATTGTACATATTATTGGATTAGGGGCACTACAATGTGGCAGTATATGAATTGAGAGCACTACAATGTGGCATATTATAAACTGTAGCCACCTTAGTGTGGCATAATATGTTCTGGGAACAATATATGGCATAATGTGAATAGGAGCACTCTGTGGCATAATGTGTCCTGGCAGCACTACAATGTAGAACATGGTGAACAAATATATTCCATGAAAAAGAAAAAATTGCCAAATTATGGCTATGCCTCTGCTTGTGCAGTCTGCTCCCCCATATTAATTGCATGGGGCTACTTAATTAGAGACTTGCAATCAACTCTGAGACAGTGATTTCTGCTCACACTTCTGGAGAGTTACTGCAGACATGCACATTAATTGCTGTGTCAGGACTGTAGGTTGGATGGTTCCAAGTCTCTAACTGAATGACCCTGGGCACTTTATGTAGTAGTGCAGTACATGCGAGTCAGCACCCAGCTACAGTATGTGAATCTGCCATTATAAGTTTATGATGCATGAAATATGTCATTTTACAAAAAAAAACAATCCGAGAAATAACTAGAGAAAAGATTAATGCACAATTACACCCTCGAGTTACCAGACTGTATGCAGTACTCTGAAAAGATTTGTAATGTTTGGACATTAGCTACAAGATTCCACACATCCGGCAGATGTTTTGCATTTCCGCAATTTTGTCCACAATAACTATATGTATAATTTATACGACAATATAAATCCATTGATCTAAATTAGAAACATGAGAAGACTTACCACAATATTATTTGAATAAAATCTATACACAGCTTGAGTCTAATATAGATCCAAAACATTACTATTACAGTATGTGCAAATAAACTACTATCGTTTATGGAAATGTTGGGTACTTGTTTCCTAGCACGGCACCAGCGATAAAAATTGTATCCATCGGGACCTAAAAAATCTCGTTGATCGCATCACATGCAACCAATGTAAAATGGTCCCTGAGACCCGATTTTACATTGGCCCCAATGTTAAATGCCCCCCAGACCCCAATTTTCATTGTATCCCCACCCTGATGGGTCAAATGCCCCCCCAATTGTTAATGCCACCCCACGATTAACGCCAACCCGAAGTGTGGCGAGCGGCGGCGGTACGAGTCCTCCGACCTTTTCATACCCCCACTATCCACGTTGGCGTGGAGTTGATTTTATATAGTGTGGCGAGCGCAGCGTGCCACCGAGCCCGAAGCTTAGCGAGGGGACGTGCATTACTTCACAGGTATTACGCGTCCCCTCGCCACGCTATATAATATCAACTCCACGCCGACGTGGATAGTGGGGGTATGAAAAGGTCGGAGGACGCGTTCCGCCGCCCCTCACGGGCTCGCTCCGCTCCCCGCGCTTTGGGTTGGCGTTCATCGTGGGGTGGTGTTAATGATGGGGGGGCATTTTACATACAAATTACCCATCAGGGTGGGTATACAATCAAAAATCGGGTCCATTGGGCCATTTAACATAGTTCCCTATGTAAAATCGGGTCCATCGCATCGGTCGCATTGTATGCCATTATAATGGCATACAATGGACCCGATTTTAAATAGGAATTTAAAATTGAATACAATGCATTCAATGTTAAATCGCGTCGGTCGCGTCGGTCGCATCGCATGCCTTAACTTAAGGCATGCGATGGACACGATGGACGCAATGGATGCGATTTTATAATTGTTGGGGAAAATGCTAAAAAAAAACCTAAAATCGCAGTGGTCGCATCCATCGCATACCTTAAGTTACCTTACCTTAAGGTATGCGATCACCCATGACGGGAGGCGTGCTAGGAAAAAAGTACCAAATGTTGCTGTTTGGATTGCTGTTCCTCTTCACCTGTGTCTGTCTATCTATCTATCTATCTATCTATCTATCTATCTATCTATCTATCTGTCTGTCTGTCTGTCTGTCTGTCTGTCTGTCTGTCTCTGTCTGTCTGTCTCTGTCTGTCTGTCTGTCTCTGTCTGTCTGTCTGTCTATCTACTTTATATCTATCTATCTATCTATCTATCTATCTATCTATCTTCTGCCTATTTCAGCACAGGGCTAGAAACTTTGGTTGGGGTTGGAAATACCATTTTTAATTTACCCTGCCACCAAAAAACTCAACTACCATAGAGCCTTCACCTGCCCTGAGTGGAAAACAGGTGCAGAATTTTTGTGATTGGCCAGGCAACTTAGGGGGTCATTCAGGTTGGTTTGTAAAAGCAAACTCCTTCTTTAATGGAGAAACAATGTGCACTGCAGGTGGGGCTAATGCAACATGTGCAGAGAGAGTTAAAGTGCCCATACACTATGTGATTTTGGGCCGATTTCACCTGATTTTGGCAGTTTGGGCCGATAAATCGGGTGATATCGACCAAAATTTGCATGTGTGTGACATCTGATGTGTGGTCCCGTGCGCATTGAACCGGATCAGGGTAGCATAAACCATCACATGATTTTGCAGGCACTCGCAGATGAAAGCACCTCTCTGGTGTCTTACATCTGTAGGCGCCCTGTAGGGGTAGCTATCCCCCCACACCCTGCAAAATCCGAACCATTGAACACACCCAGAAAACACTATTTTTTTCTGCCCCTAAATGCTTGCTTCCTTTCATTCAAACCACAGCTACTCTTCGACATCTACACATGCAGATATTTTTTCGTTACTTGCCCACACACATGCACTATGCGAACGTTGTGCATGCACAGATGTTCGACAATCGATCAATTTACATATGCTGAATTATGCCCAATATCTGCTAATAAAAACAAATACCCCACTGACTGGTGATATGTATTATTTTAAGAACATTAGTATATTCATCCATTAGAGTTTTCACTTGACTTGAAATAATACAGGTACAAAACTTTAAAACCAACATTGTTGCAAAATGCACATTTGTACATCAATCAATCAAGACACCGGCAAAGAAAATACACTTTCCCGTGACATAATTAGGTAATTTCCCTGCACAGTAAAGCGCCTAGAGCCAATATACTTTTCATAGCATAGAAGCAATATATAAAATTTATGCCCAGTTGCAAACAACATCTAAATAATTAAATCTAGATATACAATATGTCACTGTGACAAATTCTTTAGTATTTATACGTGCATAGAGATTCATGGTTAATAATATAAGGTATATTTGAGCCTTTTGTTAAAGGAAAACTTCAGTAAAGTAGATTTGCTATAAAAGTTTAATATACATTATTTTTACAATCAGCTGAGGGGAGTTAAGTTTCAATTGTGCGTGCAGTCCTCACAGCACTTAAAACTAAAGTTGGTCATAAATCAGAACGATTCTAGGCCCCAACGCACGATTTCAAGCAATTGTGGGCACATCGTGAGTTTTTTTTGGTATGATGATGATGCGATGCACAGTTCCTCAGGTCATGAGGTTGCTCCTATGATCTTATGTGCTGGATCAGACGGGATAGGTTGTGGTCAGGGGTGGATAAAGGTCTGTGGGGGCCCTGGACAACAAAATTGTGGGGCCCTCACAGACACCATATCCCCCCCCACAGACAACCCTCCCCCTATCCCCGGGAGGTTGATACCTGGGCAGCGCAGGGGGTCCCTGCAGCAGTCTGAGCAGTCAGCGCCGCGGTCCCTGCAGTGTATGGGAAGTTAGCGGCGGGGTCCCTGCAGCAGATGGGAACTAGTAGCGGTATTGGCTCTTAGTTCCCATCCGCGGCAGGGACCCTGTCGCTGACTGCCCAGACCGCTGCAGGGACCCCCTGCCCGTCTGTGCTACACCAGCCCGCCTGCGCTCCCCGATCCCACTGCCCAAGCATGGAGCGACAGGAGCCCCACACCGGCAGCAGTGCCGGTGTGGGGGCACCTTATGTGTGGGGGCCCCGGTGCGACCGCCCCTGTCGCCCCATGCTTAATACACCACTGGTTGTGGTCATAAGCAGATCGTATGTGTTTTTAGCACATATGTTTGATAGTTTGATCGATCATACGATCTGTATCCTATGCAGGTTGTTCTAATGTATGGCCAGCTTAACTCTTCAAAGTCTAAGGAACCTTTTAGAATTGTTGAAGGTCACAACATGGGGAAGGTATTATTAACCCTTTGAGTGCCAACATACCTGTGAGAGATGCGCAGAATATCCATTTGTTATATAAATTCAAATAAAAAATGGTGTGTAAAAAATATTATATTTCCTATATAAGGTAAACATTACAGGTCATTATGATGAATTAAAATGTTTGCTTGCAAATTTTCACACCTATTTTGAGAAATTCACTTGGCACTCAGAGGGTTAAAGTAACTGATATTTCATAAGCAAACCTGCACCTAAGCATTGTCAGCAACACTGCAAAACATCAGTGTATAGATAATTTATTCCATGCTTGTTAGCTATCACCTATCCTGATGTATAACCCTTCGTGTTACATGCACATGGGCAGTATGAATGGCAAGTCCCTGATGATGTGTGTTTAGCAGCATTACAAAGGGAGCTATAGGCCTACCAGCCTTGGGCATCAGAAACCTTTACTCTGAAGACCACAGTTGTAGCTAGAATGATGCAGAGGGTGCCGTTGCTAAAGGTTACGGATGCACTTCTTATGGTGCTTCAGTTAGGTGAAAACACCCCTGTTGTCCTCCTCTTACCTCTCCTTGCCACCCTTTATTTGCCTCTCTGGGCACAAGGAGACACATTTAACTCATGTGTAAACAACAATATACAGTTATATCACATGCATTTTTAGTTGTGCTGATGCAGTCTACTCTAAATGAGCACATATGGCATATATATACTGTAATAATAGCGTATTTATTGTTATGTCAGTTTAGCAGTTTTGCAAGATGCATAATCTCCATCTGTCAAAGCAAGAAGTATTTTTTCCAGCCACTTTGTACACATAGAACATTACCAGGTTATGCTTTCCAGACTTGTATTAATGATTGTTTTCATTTGAAAACTATAACATAGCTGGAAGATATTACTATGTTCCATATCCAATGTGAAAACCATAAGGAACAACTGTTTTGTAATGTTTACAACAGATGATTATACAGGATCCTACAGTATGCCTGTTTCGATGAGTTTCGAAGAACAAGTATTGCACCATAGTACATATCTTTTAATTTGCTAAGTTTTACATTTCTGCCTATGTAAATCAATAATTAGTAATTACCATGTGGATGTTGATCAGTGGCAAATAACATAGGTTTCTGCGAATCGAATTGATTCCATATAAATCATTTTTATAGCATGACTATAAAGTCTTCTGCTGTTCTACATCTTCAATGTAGTAAAATGAAATAAGAATTTAGATTCTCTGTCAGATGCGATAACCCATATCATTCAATACCGCCATATACTCATTCACATGATCATTTCATATTTTAACAACTTTAGACTGAATACAATGCTGGTATCTGATATTAATGTATTGTTTCAATTTTAATTGTTTTTTGTTTTAACTAATATTTTTAATATTAAATGTAAAAATGTACTTTGCTGTTTTTTTTATAGATTCGGTGGAGCCCATTTCATATAGGATATTATCTGGTGATCTGCATGAGACGTTCTCCATAAACTCCCAATTCGGGATCCTTACAACAAAAAAACAGCTGGATCATGAGTCTCAACCCATTTTTATCCTCACGGTACAGTCGCAGCTAGGTAGCTCTCCAGCCTTCAGTAGCACTCAGGTCACCATTACCGTAACGGACGTTAATGACAATCCGCCTGTTTTCACAAGGGAAGATGAAAGAATAAGCATATATCAGACCACCCGCCCTGACAGTGCTATATATATCGCTAAAGCAGAAGACGTTGACAGCGGATACAATGGACTCATCTCCTATAGCATTGCAAGTGAAAATCAAGATATGTTTGTCATTGACCCTAACCTTGGCATTTTGTATCTCAACATGACTTTAACAATGGTTTGTGAACATATTCTTCTTATAATGGCTGAAGATAATGGACATCCTGTCTTAAGTTCGCTTTTTACATTAACAATTAGTGTTATTAAGCAAGAAATGGGTAATAATTTGACTTTCGGAAATTTGGTGCATCAAGTTGAGATCAGTGAAGATTTATCTATAAATTCGGAAATCCTTCAGGTGAAAGCATACAGTGAGAGCTCACGTCAGCATTCTAGAATATATTATTCTTTGCTGTCAGTTGAGTCTCTGACATTTGGAATCCACCCTAATACCGGATGGATTTTCTTGCGTCGTTCTTTGGATTATGAAAAAATTAAGATATACAATCTGGTTGTTGTGGCAGTCAGCACTGACAATGGAGAGGAGCAAACTGCATCCACTTCAGTAAGAGTGAATGTTGTGGACATAAATGACAATTACCCGACTTTCAATCAGCATGTCCACTTCTTCACTGTTGTAGAAAGTTCTACTCCTCATGGTGTGATTGGAATAATTGGAGCCTTGGACAGGGACTCTGGGGAAAATGGACAACTGTCATTCTTTCTCCTGTCTGAAGAAAATGATTTCCAGATAAACTCCAAGACAGGTAATGTTCTACATACTGTACATTTCTATTATTATGTTACCTGATGTGCTGACTTCTTCTTAAAGAAGATGTGGTGACTTTTTTCACGGTGCCCCTAGGCGAAAATTTTCTCAGGGAGAAATAAATTAAGTTAAATGTGTGTATATGTCAGCCTTCTGTTCAATTGTATAGTGTGAGACAAGGGAGGGTATCAATCTTGGATTCCGACTGCCGTAACGTTCCGACATTCGGAATCCTGGACGTTTTTGCCACGCTCAACAGTTTCTCAATAGGTGGAATTCAATGTTCCACCTGTCAAGTGTCAAAAAGGGGGAATGGCGGTGAAAAAGGCCATGGATTGTCGATGAACAGCCGAGAATTCAACAATCCACAGCCGTTTCCAACAAAATAGATTTGACTTGTTTTTAAGTCAGGTCTGTTTTGTTGAACTCCGCCTTTAATGCTGTCAGAAATGGCAGCATTGATTAGGTGGCGGGTGCTATTTCCACTATCGGAAATAGCCCCCGGGATTGAACTATTGTTTTTCGATTGGAAGCAACAGGCAATTGTTTGCCTATCACATTGACCACAAATTATTTTAACTTGTCCTACACCACCAACACAAGGCAGCCAGGCTAGTACCCCAAGAACCAATATTTACCTGCATCCACATGCATGTTGGCATTGTCATGTTTTCAAGACTTAACTTGTCTTTTCCATTCCATTATCACACTTTTAATCACCTGAAGATACCTACAGTATTTCTCTAGTAACCCAGGTTGTTTTGCAACAGCATGCAAGTATACATATACTTGTATATGCATCTTACACTTGCCATGCAATTTTTTCTTAAAATATTCATCTTATTTGCATCACTAATGTAGCAACAATACAATGTTAGGGCATACGGCACTAATACTTTATGTGGCTCCTGTATGCAACAAAGGCTCTAAACTGGGTATAAAAGACTTCTGATACAGATGATTAATGCTTTGTGCCACATATTGTTATGCTTAATATGGGGCTTTATACCAATTCCTTTACGACCTAAGCCATAATCTAGTGCGCCTGGTACAGTGTGAATGACATTGAATGCCAAAAAATGATAAATTGGACAGTGATAAACTACCAACCAATCAGCTCTAAATTGTCGTTTGACAGGCTGTATTTGAAAAATGAGCTGGTTAGCGATTAGTTTATCACTCTCCACTTTGAGCCCAGGTCATCCCTGCAAGTGCCCTAAGGCATCCCAGGGTGCCACAACACCAGTGGCGTAACTTCAATTTGAGCACCCCCCCCTGCCACTAAAATTTGAGCGCCCCCCTCCCTCCACTCACCGCTGTAACTATCTTCAGCCGCCCGTTTTGTTCCCGGCCCGCCGGGACCAGCAGATCCTCCTGTCTGCAACAGGGCTGGATTAAAGGGGGGTCAGTAACCCTGGGCAGCCCTCTATCTAGGGCCCCCCTGTGGTTGGAATGTATTTTTTTTTCTAGCTAAAGGTTTTGTGCATGGAAGTGGGTTAAGTGCTGCAGATTTGCCTATCTGCCAATGTGACAATGATTAATGGTGCTGAGCATCGGGAGCCAAGGCACACTGAGTGCACAAGCGTGCAGTGCATTACTGGGAGTTGACCAAGTCCCATGAGACTTTGCACAAGAGGTCAGAGGCTGAGAGGCTTGTGCTGAGCTCTGCTTGGTGGAGCTCATCATATGCTTCTCAGGCCCATGGAGGACAGCAGCAACAGCAGTGGCCTCATCATGGGAGGGTTTTTAATTAGAGGCAGCGCTGAGTCTGTCAGGGCTCCTACAGAGTAAGGTACAGAGGGAGAAACACAGGCTTTTCTTGTGGTATATATTTATGTTTATATGAATCCCCCCTGCAGTTCCCCTTTGACCCATTTGTCAGTGTAATATTCTCCCGTGCAGTTTGCAGGCAGTAATGACAATTGGGAGGGGCCCCCTGTCTAAAGTGACCCTGGGACCCCCGAAAGCTTAATCCGGCCCTGGTCTGCAGTCCCAGCGCTCCTCCTGATAAATAGATAGATAGGTTGCCGCCTCCTCTAGCATCCTTCATAACCTGCTGTGAGGGTGGGCAGCCATTTTGCAAGTGACTTTCTATCAGGAGGAGTGCCGGGACTGCAGCAGACAGGAGCATCTGCTGTTCCCAACAGGCCATCATGGCAGCACCAGATGCAGTGGCGGTGGCCGTAACAATAGCTTCTGCAGACCCCATGTTGCCCAAACTTGCCTAGCACCTTCAAGTTACGCCAGTGCACAACACCTAGTTTTGGATAGAGTATCAGACATGTCAGCTTCTAGGAAAAATCATGACCTGAGAATAATTTTTTCATTTAAATGTAAACTGGAAAATACATGTAAAGCCCCGTACACACGGGGCGATATGCTCGCTGAGCGTTTATCGCTGAACGATATATCGCTCAGCGAGCATATCACCCAGTACCCCATTTACATCTGCGACCAGCAATGGTTGCTGATGAAAACAGGACACTGCTGGGGGAAGCCTCTGATCAGAGGAGAATGCTCCTCCAACCAGCGACCATTGCAGGGCTGGTTGTGGGAGTGTGCATCGTACGCATGGGGATATGGTCGCTCATATTCCCGGCGATTCTTGCTAGAATCGCACCGTGTGTACGGGGCTTAAGATTTAATATTTTTAGTCACATCTTATTTTTAATTTAGCACTCAAACAAGTTCTCTTATGTCCAGGTTTGTGATCAATTACTCTCCAGTGATAAAATGTACATTAATGATAAAACTTCTGGCTTAAATACTTTATTATATTACAATTTCATTTTTACTAGAAATGCTAAAATGTGAAAAACAAAACTGTTCTTGTTATCAAACATGGAGAGAGATACATTGTGAGAGATACGTACTAACCAATCAGCTCCCTATTAACATGTTACGGCTGTATTTGAAAAATGGGTACTTGTGAGTTATCCGGGCTGCCGATTTTTTCATCGCGCCCGAAATCGTGGGCATCGCGTCGGTCGTGGCCGTTATAAGGAGCCGCGACGCGATGCCCGCGATTTCCCATAGACAGTAATGTTAAAAGACGCGATGGACCCGATTTCCCATATACAACAATGTTAAAATAAAATGACAATGTGAAATTGGCCAATATGGGCATTTCACATTGGATATGTTTTAAAAAAAAAATGTTTCATGGCCCCCCACCACCGTTAACGCCACCCCACTATTGACGCCAACCCGAAGCGTGGCGAGCGCAGCGAGCCCGCGAGGGGCGGCGGTACGCGTCCTCCGACCTTTTCATACCCCTACTATCCACTAGGGCGTGGAGTGAGAATAGAATAGTGTGGCGAGCGCAGCGAGCCACCGAGCCCGAAGCGTGGCGAGCGCAGCGAGCCCCGCGAGGGGACGCGGACACCTGTGAAGCCCGCAAGGGCACGCGGGTACCTGTGAAGGTATCCGCGTCCCCTCGCGGGGCGCGCTGCGCTCGCCACGCTTCGGGCTCGGTGGCTCGCTGCGCTCGCCACACTATTCTATTCTCACTCCACGCCCTAGTGGATAGTAGGGGTATGAAAAGGTCGGAGGACGCGTACCGCCGCCCCTCGCAGGCTCGCTGCGCTCGCCACGCTTCGGGTTGGCGTCAATAGCGGGGTGGCGTTAACGGTGGTGGGGGGCCATGAAACATTTTTTTTTTAAACATATCCAATGTGAAATGGCCATATTGGCCAATTTCACATTGTCATTTTATTTTAACATTGCTGTCTATGGGAAATCGGGTCCATCGCGTCTTTTAACATTACTGTCTATGGGAAATCGGGTCCATCGTGTCTTTTAACATTACTGTCTATGGGAAATCGCGGGCATCGCGTCGCGGCCCCTTATAACGGCCACGACCGACGCGATGCCCCCGATTTGGGCTAAATCGCGGGCATCGCGTCGGTCGGGTGTCCTTAAGTTAACTAAACTTAAGGACAAAATCGGCAGCCCGGATAACTCACAAGTACCGAAAAATGATAGTAGCTGATTAGTTGCTACTTTATCCCTTACAATTTTTGCTCTTGCCAAAGCTTTGATAATATCTCCATGCCAGCCCTGACAGCCATCCTTATTGAACTATATGGTACTAATAACATTAATGAAAATACTAAAATATTCACACAGTAATCATATGTTAAAAGGTTTCCAGTTGACAGGTTGACCACCACTGGTCAACAGGTCGACATTGGCAAAAGATCGACATGCACTAGGTCTAGTTTGACAAAAGGTCGACACAAGCAATAGGTCAACATTTCCATGGTCAACACATTAAAAGGCTGACATGAGCTTTTTACTTTTTTTCTCACTCAATTGACTTGTTTATACTTTACTATCCATGAGGACTACAATTGGGAATGGTAAAGGTATAATGTTTGCTCGCCATCCGAGGGTACACGTTACACTTATTGGTGGTCCATGTCAACAGATGTCGACATAGACACAAAAAACATGAACGATTTACGTTGATCTTTTGTTTGTGTTGACCCATTGTCCGTTTCGATCTAGTGCGTGTCAACCTTTTTCTTTTGTTGACATATTCACTGTCGACCAATAGCGGTTGACCTATGACCTATCGACCTGATTACAGTCTATCTAATAATCCATTCCCACGTTAATTATCCTGATTATGTGTATTTGTATAAACCTATGTTGATTGACTTTTCAAGCACTGAGATCAGCATTTCAGCTTTCATTGTCATTGACAGAAAACGACTTCATTGCGTCTGTTCAGTTATATATTTGTAGCAATGACGCACATACAGAGGAAGATGAATAAAGGTAAAACAGAATCAGGATGAGGAACTGCATAGTAAAACTATGCTCAGGATTGGCAGTAGAGTGAGCTGCTCTGGCTTTATATAATATGTATATTGTATAATCTATTGCTCTATAAGTATTTATTGCTGCTACTAGTATTGTGTTCTGCCCTTTGCACAAATTTCATTTCAAACAATCTGCATTGCTATTACTATTACATGTATTGTTTAGCCTCTGTCAGCTTCTATTGGCCACAAGGAACTTTGCTAAATATCATAAGGTAAATTGAATATGAATCATCAGCTGTCCAAATGTGAAATGTTCTAACACTGTAACTTTCTATATACACTGTGCAGGTGAACTGATAAACGCTGCAGCTTTAGATCGTGAACATAAAACACAGCACCAGCTGACTGTGCTAGTGACAGACCATGGCACACCTCGTCGTAATGCTTCAACCGCAATTTACATCACAGTCACTGACCTTAATGACAACAAGCCACACTTCCCACAGCTGCCACCAGGAAAGCAGCTACATGTCAAGGTACATAGTGAAGCAAGTATTATTATTCCGTGCATGATTGCTGACCGCCATCTAGTGGACAAAATGTGTACTTGCACTTGAGAATAATCGTTTTACTGTATTACTGGTGTATGAGATATCAGGGACGTTGTGACTAGCAACTGCACAAATTTGGAAACCAACGGAAGGGGTGTCATCCCACATAAAATAGGGCATATTATTGTGTAACCACAGATGTGCAGACACTAGTGCTACACTCTCTTACCTAATACATTTTATGTGTCCCCATTTATTATTTAATTGTCAGTTATTTATAATATAGCGCACACATATTCCGCAGCGCTGTTACAGAGAATATTTGAACATTCACATCAGTCTCTTCCACAGAAGAGCTTACAATCTATTTTGCCTACCCCGTGTACACACACACACACTCATTCCCTCTATGGTTAATTTGTTGAGAGCCAATTAGCCTACCAGTATATTTTTGGATTGTGGGAGGAAACCAGAGTACCCAGAGGAAACCCACCCAAGCACGGGGATAATATACACACTCTGCACAGTTAGGGCCATGGTGTGAATCGAACCCATGACCTCAGTGCTGTGAGAACCATTACACCATCCATGCGGCCCATTAGTCTAATCATCATCATCTCTGGTAATTTTTATGGAATTCTAATAATAATAATAATAATAATAATAATCTGCGCCATCGTTATTCTAACAATATACTCAATGCCCATTATTATTAAAAATAATAATAATGGTAATAATAAATCATCAACATAATACCTTCCAAGTTTAATATACTAAACTGTATGCCTTTTAGTTTTGTTGTACCAGTACGTGCATGTGCCCTATTTATTGGAACAGTAATTGCATTTTTGTCCTTATTAGTATAATAAAAAATATAATAAATCAAATGTACCTTTTAGGATATTTATTTAATTTATTGAAGCATATTGCATCTTACAAACATAAGTAAGAAACAATGGGGCATAAACTAAATAGCCTCTTCCCTGGTAATCACTGGGTTAATGCGTGCTAACCTACCGAGCTTGCATAAACTGCAGAATCAATGGGCTTCTCCGCACAATAAAATGCAGAACCTAGCAGCAGAAACATCCTGCTTCTTGTAGCAGTGACACGCTGGGTTTCTGCAGCTAATTGGAACATATAGCACTGACAATTAGTTACGGTATTAACCCCATGTCTAATTCAATATACAGTACCACAATATGTAATTTGAATTAGAATATAAAACAATATATATATATATATATATATATATATATAGACAATAGAAAGACAGAGGGGCGCTCCATAGTGCATAAAACAGTTTATTTTTTAAAAAGCACACAGCAGGGTAAATCAAGCCAAAGGTTTGCTCGTTCCGATATAATCATCAGTTGTGGGCTGGATACCACAAGGTTTTATATTACCAGGCGAGGCAAGTCCAGCATCAGTCCGGGGCACCGACAGGATTTAAACAGCCCACGCTGCTTCTTCCCTCACGGGTTAGGGCAGTGTGCCGATATCCTTCACGGGAACAGACAGCGGGAGGACTCCTGGACCAACTCAGACAGCAAGCGTCACCGTAACCATGCCCTAACGCGTTTCGTGGAACACTTCATCAGAGGGCGTGGCCTACGGACGCCTGCTGACCATCTTTATGACGGGATGCAACCAATCATTGCGTACCATGCTCTGACAGGCAGGTGTCTCAGCCTATCATTGCGGGGTTTCCCACCATTAACCTTCCAGCCTTTATTTGACCATTCGGATACAACATCATTGTGACGGGCAGTTGTTTCAACCAATCGGTTTGTGCACACATCAAAATGAACCAGTTACACATTGAAATGGGACTTTGTTTGTAAACATTGCGATTCACAGTGCGTAATATCTTATTGGCTTTCCCTGGACAACAATATACACAAGATTAAAAGACATATTACAATAACAATAAAAAAACAATAGCGTTCCGCTATATAAAAATTTATAAACGCAAGTGGATACATTATCATACAATTTGGGAAGACCGTCTTTGACGATCTTCATCTATGTATACACACAATACATGATTCTTAAAGGAGAAGTACCTATAAAGAAAAAATACCTATAAAGAAAAAAAGTCCCGTTTCAATGTGTAACTGGTTCATTTTGATGTGTGCACAAACCGATTGGTTGAAACAACTGCCCGTCACAATGATGTTGTATCCGAATGGTCAAATAAAGGCTGGAAGGATAATGGTGGGAAACCCCGCAATGATAGGCTGAGACACCTGCCTGTCAGAGCATGGTACGCAATGATTGGTTGCGTCCCGTCATAAAGATGGTCAGCAGGCGTCCGTAGGCCACGCCCTCTGATGAAGTGTTCCACGAAATGCGTTAGGGCATGGTTACGGTGACGCTTGCTGTCTGAGTTGGTCCAGGAGTCCTCCCGCTGTCTGTTCCCGCGAAGGATATCGGCACACTGCCCTAACCCGTGAGGGAAGAAGCAGCGTGGGCTGTTTAAATCCTGTTGGTGCCCCGGACTGATGCTGGACTTGCCTGGCCTGGTAATATAAAACCTTGTGGTATCCAGCCCACAACTGATGATTATATCGGTACGAGCAAACCTTTGGCTTGATTTACCCTGCTGTGTGCTTTTTAAAAAAGAAACTGTTTTATGCACTATGGAGCACCCCTCTGTCTTTCTATTGTCTACAGATGTCTTCTATTACTGAGGATCCCAGGAATCTATTTTTGAGGGAGCTGCAGTCCGAATATATTGGGACTTTAGTGACAATATAGCCTTGATACAGGCTTTTCCATTGCTGGACTGAGTGAACCCTTAGCGCTGTGTATCCACCACCTCTTGTGTATATATATATATATATTTCAGGTGGGTAGCAATAATAGGTTAGCCAAGTGAGTACACTCCAAATTTCCAACAAGGTATTTTTTATTAATACATCACCACTGTGATAAAGGGTCGACGTTTCGGACCAAACATGGTCCTTTTTCAAGACAGCATCTGGACATCCACACAGCTCAGCAACAAAGCATTTGCCATTTTGACATTCAGCTTTGTTGCTGAGCTGTGTGGATGTCCAGATGCTGTCTTGAAAAAGGACCATGTTTGGTCCGAAACGTCGACCCTTTATCACAGTGGTGATGTATTAATAAAAAATACATTGTTGGAAATTTGGAGTGTGCTCACTTGGCTAACCTATTGTTGCTAGCCACCTGAAATATGTTATGGTACATGTCGTGGTACTTTAAGTGGAGCACCCCACCGTTGCTATCAATTCCTGGATGGGAGTGCGGATTCTTCTATACATATAAAATGTTATATTTTATGTATAACTTTTTTATTTTCAAATATTGACACCTTTATGATACCTGCCCCTCCCCCATATTTTCAATACTTTCATAATCCCTCCCATTACTTCCTCTCTCCTCCTTGCACACCAATTCCCTTGAACCCCTGCATTTTTTACATACGTTAGAGCAGTCGTATCTATTTCATACTTACTGTACCTACATTTTATGGGAGAAATCCCAACCATGGAAAACCACAGCAATTTGCTGGTCCAAGGGTAGGATCGAGACAACATACAGTGATTTGTGTCATGTAGCTCCACCCCCTCCACCCAGCATCACAATTTCTGTAACTTTCTCACGATTCTGCCTACTTGACTTGATGTGACTACTCTTTGGTGGGTTCATGACAGTAGCGGAACTACCGCTAGACAATGCAAGTGTGCATTTCATATTTTTATTTTATGTTTACTGTCAAATTTATATGAATCTCCTTTACAATCAAACAAACACTTCACCACGTCAATAATAAATGTGAAGGGTGCTACATATATACTAAACAAACTAAACCCCTTTAGTTTGTTTAGTATATATGAAGCACCCTTCACATTTATTATTACCTCTTAC
This sequence comes from Crinia signifera, assembly GCF_055691185.1. NCBI lineage: Eukaryota > Metazoa > Chordata > Amphibia > Anura > Myobatrachidae > Crinia > Crinia signifera. The sequence continues at coordinate 115,017,766 of NC_139217.1, read as the reverse complement.
TTAGGTAAGTCTTATCACATATAATTTCCCTTATCACTTTTACTATCACTTTAATTTCACACCAATGTGATGCTATGGGGTGGTTCTGCTGGGCTGGCCTGGGGGGTCCCGTGCCATGGGGTGTCATTTTGTATTTTTAACTATTTGAAGCCAAGTTAGTGGAAACGTGTACCCTCATACCCTCGCTTTAGATGTCACTCTTCGGGATCTGCAGTTGGTTACTATTCCCAGTTGTAGTTCACATGGATAGAAAATGATGAAAAAGTTGAAAAAAAGAAGGAAAAACTTTCTGAACATTATCATGTTGCATTTGAATCTGTTGACTTTCTGGAACGGTCAACCTTTAGCACTGTTGACCTTTTACATGTCCAACTTTTGACCATTTTGACCTTTTGAACCTGTTGACCTAATGCATTTTGACCATATGGGGTTGAACTAATGACTGTCGTCCTATCAGCCAGATCTCCCAAAAATCTATTGTTTTGACAATGTAGCTCTGGATAACACAAGTGAAACTGATGGTTGTTTTGATACAATAGGGTATATGAGTAAGTACCACGTCATAAGGATTTTTCCTGTGTCCCCCCCCCCCCCCCCCCCCCCCCCCCCAAATTACAGAAAAACTGTATATAACCTGATAAACTGACAGGTTCTAGTTCATTAAAGTGTGCAGGTCAGTGTCTTTAATGTACATTACTAATTCCATATTACCTCAATATTCATAGTTATTTAGTTCATAAAGGTTTTTCATTGTTACATTCTACAGTATATATTATGTTTTGTGTCCTTCATTTAAACCCATGTTGTCTTTGTGCTAAGGTTCCGGATGGCCAGCCAGGACATATGTTGGTGACTACGGTGTATGCAAAGGATCCTGATGCTGCTAATAATGGCACAATTTTGTATTCATTGTCCTCCGGTAAATAAAATAAAAACCCATACTGATTATTGTTTTGTTAATAAAGTTCTCAATAATTCTAACTTGATTGTAATGTATTGTTCTGTATTAGCTTTTACACAGTACACACTTGCCTACTCTCCCAGTTTCTGCAGGAGACATCTTATTGTACAGGTATTCGCCAGCACTGGCGGTACAAGGCCAGTACAGCCAGGGCGCTGGACCCTAGGGATGGTACTGCTACTGTCTTACAGTACATGGCGGGGTGCATTCAGCATCCTGCTGGTCAGAATGCCAAAGTTTGTAATACAATACAATACTTAGGGGTAAATTTGCTGAAGCTTCTAAAAATTAAAAAAGGCGATGTTGCCCCTAGCAACTAATCAGATCATTTGTATAATTTTCTATGATGCTATAGAGAAATGCTAGACACAATCTGATTGGATGCTATAGACTACATTACCTCTTTTCATTTTTAGAAGCTTAAATAAATTTACCCCTTAGGGTTAGACTGCTGGGGGGAAGGTTAGGGTTAGGCTGCGGGAACGATGAGTTAGGGTTAGGCACTTAGGAGGTGGATTATGGTTAGGCTGCGGGGCAGGGGGAGGTTAAGTTTAGGTGGTGGGGGTGGGGGAAGAGTTAGCTGTGGGGAGGAAGAGAGGGTAGGCAGAGAGAAGTAAGTATTCTGACCTGACCCTTGTTGTAATTCCCTCCATTGGGATTCTGATCTCTGGCATCCCCACCATCCATATTTATCCGCACATGGCACCCTGCAGAAAGTGGTGCTGCTGTAGAGCTGCACTAAGGGGCCAATTCAGCCCAGTTTTCAATGGTGGGTTATGTGCATGTGCAAACACTTGCCGAGACATTCACACTGTAAGGGGGGAGGGAAGGAGGCGGGCAGGGCGTGGCAACAGGGGAATAATCAGTATTTTATGGAAGTCCCCATAAAAATGCTGTACGTTCCCCTGGGAATGCAGGAATGTCGATGCCTACGTTGGACATAACGTCATCACCCACCCTGAATTCTGGCATCTCCGGCCAAGAAAAAAGTTAGTCTAGACTGACTTATCTGTTAACGGGGAAAACATAATTGGATAGTGAGCGACCATCAAATAATTTTTTTTCCAGGTGCAGGTGGCCTTGTCCCCTTGGTGTAATGTCTCATGTTTGGAAATTGCTATGTGATGGCATTATGTGCGAGTTTAATTATATCCTGGAAATTGTAGCCAGTAATTGTATACCACATTTCTACTAATATTTCATCTTTTTTTCAGATGACAATCTGGATAATTTCTTTATTGACATTAGTAGTGGTGAAATATGGACAACGAAGACCCTGTCTGCAACCCAAAGATCACACTATCATTTAACTGTCACAGCAACTGACCAAGGAGTCCCTCCTCTGCAGGAATATGTCATTGTCACCGTTCAGGTACGGACAAGGAGGGTTCCTTACTAACATTGCTCAAAGATGCAATTGTACACTAAAAACATTCCAATCAGTAATATAATTGCTTCCATTGTTATACAGATGAATGCTATGTTTTAGCTCAGTTTTGCACATGTTAGTACATAAGGGGAAAGTAATAGTGGCGAGTCATAAAGTACCAACTATTCAGCTCCCAACTTATTTTACAAGCAGTTTGAAAAAATGACAGAAGATTATTGGTTGGTACTGCACCTTGGATTGGTACTGTCACTTCCTATGCACCTAATTGGATTGGTCCCTATATCTATCCCAACATTGGGTGATATCCAATAACCCCAATCAGGCTATATAATTCGCCCAGATAAATCGGCACGTGTCGCACCTTGTCAGCCAATATCAGGCATTTTATCTGTGATTTCTTTTCAGGTCTGAGCAGACAAGAAAATAAATCCAAGTTAACTACAGCCTGCGGGCTGCATTCTGGGCTAACTCAAAAGTCCTAGGGGGTCAGTTACTGACTAATTGCAATCCCCCTCAGAACCAGATTAAGGGGGAGCTCTGGGGGTCAGTACCCCAAGGCCGCACTTTTTGGAAGGTGCCCCCGCCCACCGCCACATATCGGATCTCTCCTATAATCCGATCTGCAGCACTGTGCTCCTCGCTCCCTGACAGCCGTGGCCCCTGGAACATTACAGCAGAGCCTGGCTGTTTTCTGTGTACAGCCTGTCTGCCAGCAACAAAGCAAAACGTCAAGGCAGGCAGTACTGAAAGTGTGTTACTACTCTTATTAAGCTTTAGGCTCTTGGGCTCTAAGCTTTTATATATGTGTATATATATATATATATGTTTCACACCAAGTAATGAAACGACAGAGGCTGTGTAACTGTCTCTTGTTGTTTCATTACTTGGTGTGCCGCCGCAAGGATTCGTTGTTTGGAGTATCCCTGGAGGATTACATTGGCCGGCACCCGCTTCTAGCTGCATGATTGTATGTGAGTGCTGCTCTTCAACCTGGTCTATATATATATATATATATATATATATATATATATATATATATATATATATGTGTAGTCCATTGGTGAACCGCACTCTCACATATATGGTGTAACAGTGGGGTGCCATACATATACCCAAAGATAGTTAGTCATTACCCATACCAGCAAACAAATTATATAAATTTGTTATAAAACAAACAATAGTTTTATTCCACTTGTAGTATAAGTGTAGTATTATACAACTTGTAGTATAATCCGACATGTAAAATTAATGTTGACTACAACAATCACCTTGAGAGCTGACTCCAGGCAAAGATTGTAGTTAATAATAATTTTAGTCCTTAGGGCCCCCATCCTAAGTACCCCCCAAAGCCCGAAAAGGGTCATGGCATATTGAAAAGGGGTGTGTTCTTGCTGGGATGCCATGTCCTCAGGCCACACCCCTGTTTTTCGCCCCTCTGCGGCTCCCAACTGCCCCCCCCCATGTTGTACACTGCTGGCCCCTGGTGGGACGTGGGACCATACAAAAAAAAAGGCACAGCTATTAGGTAAGACTAAACTGTTGCCATGCATATATTACTCTATTCTGACAGGGGTTGGGTTGGCACAGCTTATAGTATTTGGTTATATAATAGTTATCAACAAAATTAGACAGGAACCAACATGAGAACTGCTGATGGTATACCTCTGATTTAGCAGCAGTATAGGGTTGGTGGTGCTCCCAAAGAAGGTTCAGAAACTTAACTGAAAAGGGGAGTCAAAAGTGACACTAGGGAACACAAAAAGGTTTTTTTGGGGCACACTTATGAAGATCCTCAAAATAGCTTTTGTTATATCTTTAAGTTTTCAAGACGTGTGAGTAAAGTAATTTATGACTGCATTATGTATATGTATTGTATAATTACTGGATGCGTCTTTTTGAAATAATTGAATATGTATGTTTTTTAGTCTTACCAATAAAAGTTAAATCTTAATCTCTTCTTTGAACTTTCTATATTTCATAAGTGTGCCCAAAAACCCCTTTTTATGTTCCCTACTGTCACTTTTGACTCCCCTTTTCAGTGCTCATATTAGTGTCATGCAGGAAAATGCATATCATTTTCCTAATAGCTGCTCATAGAGGGCACTAAGCTTCAAAAGTGATAAAATGCAGAGTGATAAACAACCAACCAATCAGCTCCTACCTGACATTTCTCGATCACAGTCTGTGACATGACATGTGGGAGCAGATTGGTTGGCTGTTTATCACTCTCCATTTTATCACTTTTTGAAGCTTAGGGCATCTGCCCCAGAGTATCAAGGAGATGCCTGCATAGAGCCAATGTAGCAGGATTAAACTGACCTTGGTGTGTGACTACAAGTGGATGTTTGCTGAGAGCTTTTATTGTTCGCTTTTCTTAAAGGGTGACAGGGCACAGACATTGCTGAGACATCAGACTCAAAGTCACTTTTTATTAAGACTACAAAAGTGACACATGCTGATATATCATTCATGTAACCATTATCACTGAGAAAATGCAATTTAACACTTTGCTCAAAGTCAGAACAGTTAAAGGCCAATAAACATTCATTGTGCTATAGTTATAGTTAGTAATAGATTATTGTTATTACAATTATAACATATATAAGATCCCAGCATCTCCTGTAGTGCTGCTCAGAGCAAGCGGCACAATATACAGCAGTTACACAGCTTGCTTTTTTATACGGATGATGGGTCGTCCTTCATTAGGGTTGACAGTCAGTATTGCCCCTTTCAGACCGCACTTAAAAAACAGTATTTCGCTGTTTTTTAACCATTTTAAAATGGTAATCTCTGCGGTCTGAAAGGTGCAGAACCCATTTACCGTTTAAAAAAAGCAGTTTATGCTAAACGGTTAAATTGGAGGGTCCTACCCGTTTCAGACCCGGTATTTTTGCACCAAAATCGTGTCTGAAACGGTATTTAGGACCCAGCCAATGAGCGGACCCAGCGCAGAGAATATTTGATGAGCGCTCATTAAATATTCATAGGCATTTCACACCCCCCCCCCCCCAATGTGTTTAAGAAACCCCCCGTGCGGCCGGTACCTCCTGCGTTGCGGATCCCGGCTCCTGCTGCTTATAAGAAAAAAGTGACTTTCGGAAAATGGCTGCCCCATAGGAAAACCTGTTTCAATAAACTGTCTTTCATATGGGGGCAGCTATTTTCTGGAAGTCACTTTTTTTATAAGCCGCAGGAGCCGGGAGGTGCAACGCAGGGGGTACCGGCTGCACGGGGGTTTCTTAAACACATTGGGGGGGGGGGGGGTTAGCCCTAGGGGAGGGGTGTTAGCCCTATGGGGGGGAGGGAGGGAAGTTAACCCTAGGGGGGGAGCTTTGACCCTGTATTTGGAAAGTTTCCAAAAACGGAACTGCCGGTGTCAAAAAAAGGCACTAAAACGGTAATATACCGTTTCAGAGATGCAGTGTGAAAAGGGTTTTACCTGTCAGACCCGTTTTTGGAAATGTTTTCAAATACAGGGTCAAAGCCAGTTATGCGGTCTGAAAGCAGCATATGTCTACCCCACATGGTCAACATGGTCAAAAAGAGAACATGGGCAACAGGTAAAAGGTCAACAGTGCCTAACGATATGAAAGGTTGACAGGTTCAAATGGTCAACATGACACGACATATGGTCGATACAAGTCGATTTATTTTTTGTTACCATCCACATGGACAACATTTGGGAATAGTAACCTGGGCCGAGCGAGACACCTTGCCTGAAGCATGGCGAGTGAAGTGAGTCACTCTTGGTACACTAATTGAGATTACATGTGGCTAAAAATGGTAAACCGGCGTAAAACGATGTTGGCCATTTCCATGTGGACCTTTTGTACATGTTTTCTTTTTTCATGTAGACATAATGATCCTGTTGACCTTTTGACACTGTTAATCAATGCTATATTGACGATCGACCGTATCAGGATCCACCCAATGATCCATACCAATTTTTATCCTTTTCCATAAGTATTCAATCACATATGGGGTAACCTTTATGAAAACATAGAATTTAACAGAGGGAACATCTGCTAAAGGGGATTTTCCTATAAACCGTTAACTAGCAAAGCTCCCAGAAGCCTTGTTATCCAACCCAAAGTGCAGAGAACTTACATTGCATTATCAAAGCGACCCAAGGGCCTAACTACCATAGGTGCAAGGGGTGCTGCTGCTATAGGGCCCAGAGCTGAGGGGGGCCCATTTTTACCTAATGTTTTACATCCATTTATCACCATCAGTTGCTAAATAGGGGGCCCTTACAAACTTTTGCTATGGGGCCTATGACTATCTAGCTACACCCCTGAATCAAACTTTATATATTGTGATACACATTAGTCATTAGGTTGACAATAACCTAACCCTTGATAATCAACAACCTTCCAGATATACTAAGCTTTTTTCTTTATACGGAAAGCATTTCTTTGCACCATTTTTAATGTACTACTGCATACAAGCTACATAAATAGGTACATTCCTCCATATTAAATATTTTGTTTTTACCTATAGTACATCCGGTACTCATGCTGTATGCCCATAATCCATTTTGTAGTGATGTGATCCTTGTGTACATCCACTGCTTAAGCCTCCAATGCACCTTACTAATGTGTCAGCTATGTCACAAGTGTATGGTTACAAGGGAAGGTTTACCAGTTGAGAATGGTGTACTACACGGTTAAATATATTTTTAAATGTGATATGCTGATGTACAGTAGCATTAATATTTGAATATTGGAATGTTTTTAGGTCATTTCAACTTTTAAAGAGAAACTTAAAATTCGTATAGAAGTAAAGACCTTAAAGGTTCCAGAGGAAGTGAAACCTGCACAGGTGATTGGCTCATTGAAGTCACATGGAGATAGGTTGTTGTCCAATACAAATCTCCATTACCGCTTATCTGAAGAAGAGCACAGCAAACATTTTGCCATTGACAGTACCACTGGAGATATATACTTATCCAGACCACTAGATTATGAAATAAACACTCAACACATGTTACGCCTCAGTATACAAGACTACAACGAGCGACGTCCTCAAAACCACTCTGTTATCCTAAAGATTGAGGTAGATGATGGAAATGACCACTATCCTGTTTTTCTGGACCATATTGTTGTCATAGGCATTGAAGAAAACGCACCTATTGGGACTGTCTTGTATACATTTAAAGCAAAAGATGGAGATGGGAATATAGCAAACAGCAAGATTAAATATTCACTAAATACAGATGGAAAAGAAGAAAATCCATTTTTCATTCATGAATGGGATGGATTCCTGACTACAAACAAAGAGCTGGACAGGGAAACAGCAGAATCCTTTACTCTAACAGTGATTGCAACTGACCAGGCAACTAACATAACACATCGCCGGCACTGTTCACTGACTGCTCGGATTATCATTCAAGACGTCAATGACAACAGTCCAAGTTTCCTATCACTGCCTGATGCTTCTGTAATGGAGGATGCAGAAATTGGCTCACTCGTCCATCGTGTAGTGGCTAAGGATCCGGATGAGGGAAGGAATGGAAAAATAACATTTCACATCATGGATGGGGATTCAAAGGAAGTTTTTTCGCTGGATGAAGCAACAGGTATTATACTTAATTTTTCAAGAGAGATCATTTTCTTTGGAAAGGAATATGGCAGTGAATACACTTGCAAATTGGTAGTAGAAAAAGGAAAATGTGTTTCTGAAGACAGTTTTTAAGATGATCCATGATCCCACTTATAAGTGATCATACATCTGCCAAGACCTAGCTTTGGCTATGGTAATACTTAACACATCTGGATTTTATTTATGGAACTATTATAATCAAATACTGATAATAGATGGTGTGTGAATGGCAAGGCAGTATCATGGTTTATCACCTGTTTTCTGACTGTACAGTATTTTAATGATTGACTAAATTAATACTAAATCCGTATTTTGGGAAGGGAGACAGCAGACTATAGGAGAGCTCCTATTCTGCGACATGGGGTACTCAAACCGGTACTTGTTTCCTAGCACGGCCACAACGATTTAGATCGTTGTGGTCGTAAGATAAAAAATCGGATCGATCGCATCGCATGCGATTTGGTCGCATGCGATGCGACCGATCCGACCGACCGATTTTTCACCCGATTTTTTTTTTTTTTCACCTGATTATTTTCAATTGCCCCCCCAAATGTTACTAAGTGGGCTAGACCCCACGATAGACGTGAACCCGAAGCGTGGCGAGCGCAGCGAGCCCGCGAGGGGCGGCGGTGCGCGTCCTCCGACCTTTTCATTCCCCTACTATCCACTAGGGCGTGGAGTGAGAATAGAATAGTGTGGCGAGCGCAGCGAGCCACCGAGCCCGAAGCGTGGCGAGCGCAGCGAGCCCCGCGAGGGGACGCGTATAACTTCACAGGTATACGCGTCCCCTCGCGGGGCTCGCTGCGCTCGCCACGCTTCGGGCTCGGTGGCTCGCTGCGCTCGCCACACTATTCTATTCTCACTCCACGCCCTAGTGGATAGTAGGGGAATGAAAAGGTCGGAGGACGCGCACCGCCGCCCCTCGCGGGCTCGCTGCGCTCGCCACGCTTCGGGTTGACGTCTATCGTGGGGTCATGGCGGGCACATAAAAAATGTGAAATGGGTCATATTGGCCCATTTCACCTTTTTTATCATTTTTCACTATGTGAGATGGACTTAATCAAGTCCATCTCATCTAGTGCCATTATAATGGCACAAGACCGACAAGATCCTCCCGATTTCAATGTTAAAAGATTTTTTAACATTGAAGTCTATGGAAAAATCGGGTCAATCGGTCGGTCGCATCGCGGCCGATTTTAATTGGTCGCGACCGACCGATTGACCCGATTTCTGTCAATCAAAGGGAAAAAATTGTAAAAAATCGGCCACATCGTGAGGATCGTGTCCCTTAATTAAGAGCCACGATCACTCACGATTGTGGCCGTTCTAGGAAACAAGTACCCTCAAACCCATTATAGTCAGCATACAGACAAAGGGCCCAATTCAGACCTGCTTGCTGGGCTGCTAGTGATCGGAGCCCAGCGAGCAGGTAATGGAGGCAGCTGATGATGTCCCAATGGCTGGGGAATGCATTTTCTGGTGTGTGTGTGTGTGTGTGTGGGGGGGGGGAGGGGAGCCAGTGAAGGCTAGACAGACATAAAGTCCGCAATAGTAGGGCCGCCTACACATATAATGCCCCTCTGTATTGCCGCTTACACACATTATGCCCCCACTACTGTCACTTAAACACATAGTGCCCTCTGAAGTTCCACTTCCCTACATGCTCTTTGTCAGGGGGTTACAGTATATGGTAATTTCCAGGAGTTAAAGGCTCTTTGCCTGTGAGGTTTTCATGCTAATTGCTGGGGATTTACATGTTTGTTTCCAGGGGGTTTACATGCTTGATGCCAGGGAGGGTGGGGGGGGGGGTTTGCAGGGGCACCACACGCCAGCATACCGGGAATCCCCACTTGCGGGTAGCGCTAGACACACTGCGCTCTCCTGACAGATGCAAGAGGTGCAGGGAGACCTCTAACACCTGTCTCCTTTAAGGAGATGGACATTTTTAGAGGAGAGCAGGGTCTGCACCACTGTGACCAATGGCAGGACTTGTAGATTATGAGCCCAGGTGCAAAAATATAATTTTGGCCCCCATCCTGCACACCAACCCAAGTTCACAGTATGCAACATAATGTCCCCACTAGTGCTGCATATTGTGAACTTGGGTTGGTGTGGAGGGGGGGCCAAAATTATATTATTTGCACCTGGGCTCATAATCTACAAGTCCTGCCATTGGTCCAAAGCCATATTTTTGCACCTGAGCTCATAATTCACAAGTTGGTGACAGGGAGAAGCAGAGGGTGACAGGCAGAGGCGGGAGGCAGAGTGTGACACGGTAAAACAGTGGATGACAGGAAGAGAGTGACAGGGGCAGCAGTGGTCCCCTTAGTCCTTAGGTGACCCGGAGCAATGCACCTGTTGCACCAATGGTAGTTCCAGCTCTTCCTATGACGCTGCTTGTTCCACCAGAATCTACCGTCTCCATTTCCCAGATTACAATTTTAGTCTAAGAAATCTGTATTTGCCAGGGTGGAAAAAATCCATTTATGAGGGGTTTTTTTCAGGATATATTTTTAAAGTAAGAGGGGGGAGAGGGGGCTGGCAGCATGTCCTCTCTCTTCCTTGGATCCTGGAGCTTGTGCTCCACTGAAGCCACCCTTCCTATGCTCCTGCCCGTAACACACCCATCTCTGTGCATGTGCTAAGCCACCTGCCAGTCACCGCCCGGAACACCCACTACATTTTCAAAACACTTCACCATGTGCACATCTAAAATCACAACTGTGACACTGTATGGACACCATTGGAATGCATGTATGATGTAACTCAGGTGCACAGTAACAAATAATCACTCTCCTGTGTCTGACAGGGGCATTGCATCCATTTCTGAATTAGGTCTCACAAGTGTAATCTATAGTTTTAGAATGAAATCGACGTTTGCTCACATACAGTTTTACTTAGGTTACTGACAAATTACATTTAACACATATATGTCATATTTTATGTATTTGAATTTTTCAGGGTGGTTAACCTTATCGTCTATAGTAGACCGTGAACTTCAGGAAAATTATATTTTGACCATATTGGCCACAGACAACGGGACTCCGGTTCTCTCAGCAACGCAGACTTTGACAGTCAGGGTGATCGATGTAAATGATGCTGCGCCAACATTTAAGCAAAAGTTGTATGAAGCTGCAATTCCTGAAAACCAAGATCCTGGGCAACATATTATGATGGTGGAAGCAGAGGACAGAGATTCAGGTAATTATTATGCACTCTATTATAGTGGAGGCTGGGCGAGAAGGTTCACTTTCATAGGAATTTATAGGTTTAACACTATAAATGCAACTGATATACTCTGAAAATGAAAGAAATTATGTTTTGATAAAGCTCCAGAGTTATATATATATATATATATATATATATATATATATATATACAGAATATGCAATGACAGTTTGTTAAGTGGCTTCACACCTGATTTTATCAAATATAAAGGGCTAAAATCAGAAGTTCTATGGGGGGATGTTCTAACATCCCCAGCTCCGCCCTCTATCGCTGCCCATCGCATTCATAATTATCGCATATGCACAAACATGCGTTAAGAGCTGTCCTTTGCGGTGAGTCAGCGGGACCCGGCGGCTCCCCCCTCCCTCCCTTAGCCGGCTGCTGGCTGCTGCTGCGGGGGGGCTGGCTCTCCTCCCTGCACCCGGAAAAGGATCAGCGCAGGGAGGAGGAGGTCACAGGTCGGACACAGGTGAGGGGGGGGGGCGATGTGGGGCGGCGGGGGTCCGTGTGGGGTGTTGGTTGGTCGGTGCGGGGCGGCGGGGGGTCTCGTTAAAAGCCCGCAGTAACCTGGAGGGGGATGCTTAGTGCATCCCAAAATGCAGTAAAAACTCAGATAACAAGGTTTTTACCGCATTTTTAGCTTAGAGAATTCCCCCCTATGTCAGTAACAGGGGTTAAAGTGAGCCGGAACGCGGCGGAACTGCGTTCCGTCAGTTCCATATTGGAGGCGGAACGGTTCCGCCTCTGTCCGGTCACCTTGCCCCGCTGTGGCAGTGTCCCTGCCTGCAACTTTGCTATAAGAGACTGCCGGGCAAAGCGATGTAAACCAGGCTGTCTTTCTTATCTATCCCCACCGGCAACTCTGCAGCATGGCGCGGCTATTTAAAATGACGCGCCGGGCCCGGCTCACAGCCCGCAGCCAATCAGGCAGCTCGTAACTCTTGAGCCGATCAGAGCTGCTTGATTGGCTGCTGCGCCGTAAGCCAGGCCCGGCGCGTCATTTTAAATAGCCGCACCGTGCTGCAGTGCAGAGTCGCAGATGGGGATAGACAAGAAAGTCAGCACTTATGATGTAAGAAACCAATATTTTAGTAAACATACCAGGCAAATCATTTCCCATAGATTGCCTAAAGATGCAGGAAAATAACTGATCTTGTGAGAGTAGTGTGACTGTCCGTTCATTACCCCCTTGTTCTCTGTGTAAAGATTTCCCTAATCTGTTTATTGAGGCTCTTTCCCTTTTCCACCATTTGCAGTGGTTAACTGGTCAGATGGCCCTGAATATGCAGATATAACAACAAGAAAGTGAGGTGTGAAGCTCCCACAGGCTTTTTAACACAGTTACAGGAGATAAAATAAGCTACAGATCACAGGTCTGATGGCATTTAGAATAATTGTGATTGCATTTCTTCCTGCTGCATAAAAAAGTTCCATCACTTTGCTTATAGGGTTTACATCGCTCTGCCCGGCTGTCTCTTTTATAGCAAAGCTGCAGGCACAGACAGACACAGCAGCAATGGCGGGCTGGGCCAGGGGCAGGGTGCCATCTGCCCACCAGGCCACTACAATACTGCATAAGTAGGGCCACCGCAGCCTGTCACCTTCATGGTGTCTGCTGCACAGTGTGTGTCAGGCTCTGACAGGCAGCAAGCATGATAAAGGGGGCTGCTGCTGGAATGCTGTGTGCGCTATCTATGAGTACAGTAGCATGTTACCACTGGCACTGAGCAAGAAAACCCTAGCAATGAGCATGTAGGTAAGCAGCACTTACTGTATGTGGCATAATATGGAAGGGTCATTACCGTGTGTGGCATATTGTGTAATGGGGAATATGTTGTGTGACATAATGTATAATGGGCATTACGGTGTGCATAATCCCCTGTCCCACAAAGCCATGCCCTAAAATTTTGTGGCGCGCCTAAGGCGCGCACTTTCACATTTTTTGGCCTGTTGGATTCTTTTGCACTGTGGGGCATAATTTGCATTAAGGGTGGCGTTATGTGGCCCGCATTATTGTTTACATGTCTATGTGAGATAGGTCATACATTTTGAGCTTGCAGGGGGGCGCCGAATACCCTAGCACCCGCCCTGGTTGTGACATATGGGTGGGGGGGGGGGGAGATGGCGGGGAAGAGAGTTCCACCACCTCACCAGGACCACTTTAAGCACTGGTCAGTAACAATATTAGCCTGTAGAACAGGGGTTTCCAAACAAGGGTCTGGTTTGCTGGGTTGACAGTGTCTAGGGGGGTTATTCAGACCTGATCGCACGGCTGCTACTTTAAGACCCATACACTCTGGTGTGACTTTGAGCTGAAAGCAGCTCAGTTTACTCATTTGAGCAGCTTTCAGCTTGAAAGCCACTCAGTGTGTACGGGGCAGCGATGAGTGGTGAGCGCTGGTACGCCATCCTGCATCATTGCTGGCCCGGCTGAACATCTGCTGGTAATACCAGGAAAATCGCTAAAACAAGTGAAAATCGCTCAGTGTATATGTACTGAGCAATTTTCAGCCCAGTAATTCCCATCATTGTTATCCATATACATTGGGGAAAATCGCTCACTGTGTATGGACCTTTATAGAGCCCTGTGATCAGGTATACAGCTCTCAGAGTGAAATCCTGTCCTGTGCAATACTGCCATTAGCTATAAATCCATTCACATGCACATCCCCTGCACTGCACGCATATGTAATGTGTGTGCATTCACCTGACCGTACAACATACCGCTTCTCTGCTTCTCCAGGACTTTGGCGTCTTTGTCATTTTGGGGTGGGGGGGGTGTGTGTGTGTGTGTGTGTGTGTGTGTATACAACCCTGGATGTTCACTCATCACAAATCTATAATGTTTGCATTTTTCACTACTTTGCTTATTTGAAACCTCATTATTCACCTAGGCTCTGCTTGTCATTGGCCTCACTGTAATTAGGATATGAAAACAAAATTAATGATTTGTTGTTCATTAGATTAAATTACTTTTACAGAGATCATACTTAAACATACTCAAAAGTTATGCCAACTACCAAAACTGGAGTCCTTTGTGTTATTGTGTTATTGTGGCTATATTATATTCGTCCACACGGTGGCACTGTTGTCCAGCCTTACATTACACAAAAATACAGTTCTCGGAAGCCATAAACTATAAAACATTAACCTCAATGTAATTCTAATTAATAACACGTCTGAGATGGTAAAATACTGCTTAAAGCACAGTTGGGTCTTTTTACCACAAGTAGTGCAATACAAACATCATTGATTTTTACTTTGTGCCGTGAGACACACATATTTAAACATTTGTGCTGCGGCTGTACCATATGCATGGTGCCATTGCAAGAAGCTTGGTTAGAAGATTTTATTTTACCTATTTATATATTAATAAAAGGTTTTATCTTTATTATCTTATATATAGTTGTTTTATAGGTATAACTGGTGTAGCTGAATAATAACCTTGTATTAAATAATTTATTAAGAAAACTAATACAATATTATCAAGATTTGTTTGGACATCCAGTGCTGTCTGATGCTATTAGCCAATAAATGTTTAATTAAATAGCTAAATGTGTAAGATGCCATTGCAAATCACATTAACGGTACCCACACACGGTGAGATGGTCGGATGCGTTTTGAACTTTTAAGTTCAAAACACATCGCATGCAGTTCACATCACACAGTGCAAGTCAAAAAAGTATGTGCATGCAGTACTTTTTGTAATAGATCGCGTTGCATCTAGTTCAAATTGCATGCTGTTTTAGAGTATCACATGTGATTTGAACTAGATGCAATGCAATCTAGTACAAAACGCAACTACAACAAAAAAATGTACCGTGTGTGGGCAACTTCAGATTCACTGGCGTAACTATACCACCGCAGCCCCCCCCCACCGCGGGGGGGGGCGCTGTGCATATGGGGGCGCCGGGGGCTGCAGTGCTATAGTTACACCTCCCCCCAATCCCCCCGCAGGCTTACCTATTTCGCTGGTCCCGGCGGCTCCGTTCTTCTGCTGAGGACCACCACAAAATGGCCGCCCCCATATAGCACACAGTTCTCTGAAAACTGTCTGCTGTTCACACAGTTCTCTGAAACTGTCTGCTGTATGGGGGCGGCCATTTTGTGGTGGTCCTCAGCAGAAGAACGGAGCCGCCGGGACCAGCGCGAAAGGTAAGGCTGCGGGGGATTGGGGGGGTTTGAATGGGCGGCGGGGGACCCCCCCCCCTAACGGCGGGGGGGGCGCCCAAAACGTAGCTACGCCGCTGTTCAGATTTATTGTTTAAGTGTATGCAGTATTTCAATGTCGGTTAAAAATTACAATATCTGTGCCCTTAGTATTGTGTCACAGTGAGGTGATATTTTGTTTGTCCCAAATTGTGCTTTTTGGTAACAAAGTATGCATTGGCCACGTATTACTGTTTTAATGGCTGTATTTTGAAAATATTTAAACATACCTTTGCAAAATGTAGCTCATTGTCAATAGTTTCAATTCAATTCAATGGTTCAAATGATTTACTAGACAATGGTCAAATAATTTTAGTCAGTTTTAAAACTGAGCTCATAACAGCTGAATTATGGTAATTCTGCGCAGATTTGACAACAGTTTGTCTAAATCATGCAATGTGCCACAGCAGTGTGCATTTTGTACTAGATGCGATGGGATCTAGTACAAAAAGTACAGGCTGCACATACTTTATGTGCTGTGCAATTTGATCAGCGCAGGAGCGCTGATCACTCGAGAAAACGCACCATGCATGGCCACTTTAAGCCTCGCATGTGCAAAAAAAAAACTGGTTATCTTTTGTATTGTTACAGAAAAAATAGCCTGTTTAATAGAGCAATGTGCCTCCGTAGTAAACAAAATAAATGTAGTTATTTTTAATTACTTGCTTTTGAATAAATATGCATGGTAATTTTGTAGTCAATTTAATGAATCCTTTATACTATAAATATTGTTAAAGGTTCCTGAGAACCCTAATCAGGATTGTTCATCTTGTAATTATTAATAATTTTTGGGCAATTAAATTTGCATAATGGAGAATATGGACATAGATTTGGTTTATTTAAAAGTGGTTCAAATTTGCAGTCTTGTTTTTTTGTTGTTGTTGCTGCCACACTTGGCAACATGCACACAACAGTGGACTGAGTCCATTTTAACATGGAATTCAATGGGAAAAAGGGGTCCTTTTCATACCCCTACTATCCAAGTGGGCATGGAGTTGGATATAAACCTGTGGCGAGCGTAGCGAGCCACCGAGCCCGAAGCGTGGCGAGCGAAGCGAGCCCCGCGAGGGGACGGTATTCCGTGTCCTCTCGCGGGGCTCGCTACGCTCGCCACGCTTCGGGCTCGGTGGCTCGCTACGCTCGCCACAGGTTTATATCCAACTCCATGCCCACTTGGATAGTAGGGGTATGAAAAGGACCCCTTTTTCCCATTGAATTCCATGTTAAAATGGACTCAGTCCATTTTAACATTGATTCCTATGGAAAAATCGGGTCATCGCATCGCATCGCATCGCATCCGATGGTCGCATGCGATGCGATGCGATGTGCCCGATCCGACCCGATTTAGAAATCGGGCGCCCAGATAACTCACAAGTACCGTTTTTTTTTTTCAGGAATCAACTCTATGCTTACGTATCACATCATGCCGGGCCCAGCAAAGGAGCTTTTTAGGATTAAACCTAAAACCGGAGAGTTAATTTCAGCAACCTCATTTGATAGAGAGAAACAGGATCACTTTACCATTATAGGTAAGTACTGCAGCGATTACTTGTACAGTTGCTGATGAGTGTTTTTTTAATTTTAAAGCAATTGTTAAACAACAATAGGCACTTCAGGATACAGGGCGGGATGCATCAGTCTTTGCATTTCTAATACAGTGTATCCCGCTACTCATCGCATGCATAACGTGAAATGTATGCATTAATACAATGACAAAGAACAACTCTTGTAGTTACTGAGTTTATGACCCGGTGTCCTGCCTGCACATGCGCTGACGCACTTGAGGCACTGGGGGTGATGAACATGTGCACCGCCACCTATTCCTGGTGCATATGAGATAAGTGGAAAAACCTCCGTAAACTGCATTTTCAGAGACTTGATCACATTTTCAGGTTTGCTCCATCCTGCCTACAGTATTATAACATGTAAGGCATGTGGCTGCTACGCAGCAACAGGCCCTTCCAACATACTAGGCTACTAGCTCTCCTCCACACTCATATTTTTTATGAGTGATTCATAAGACCTTTACTCTCTCCATTCCAGAAAACAGCATGCTGGGAGGTAGAAGAGGGGTATGTAACAAGCCTTGGAGAAGTTGCCCACATCAACCAATCTGTTTCTGTAATTTTAAAGACTGCTAGAAAAATAAAAGTTAAAAGCCGATTGGCTGCTTTAGGCAATGACTTGACTTTATCGCTCTCCAAGGCATGCGTCATCTCCTCCTATGTTGTAAGGTCCACACAGACAGGTAGAATAGTTTGATTTAGTTTGATTTAGTCCCCCGAAAAACCTGCTTGTTGTCAGGATTTCCCCCTCTGCCCCCGGGGTCTGTCATGTCTGCCACTATTAACATTTCCGGTACTTGTTTCCTATCTGGGCGCCCAGGTTTTCTACGTACGGCACCGTAATGAAATCTGATCGCATCGCATCGTACACATACACGATATTGAACGATGCGATGCGATGCGATGGGATTTGATTTCCCATAGGAAACAATGTGAAATGGCTCAATTTAGCCAAATTATCATAGGAACAATAGTAAATGGGCCAAAAACACCCCTGAACATTGAAATGTCCCCCCAAAAGTAGTTGACGCCACCCCGCCATCAACGTGAACCCGAAGCGTGGCGAGCGCAGCGAGCCCGCGAGGGGCGGCGGTACGCGTCCTCCGACCTTTTCATGCCCTACTATCCACTAGGGCGTGGAGTGAGAATAGAATAGTGTGGCGAGCGCAGCGAGCCACCGCGCCCGAAGCGTGGCGAGCGCAGCGAGCCCCGCGGATACCTTCACAGTTATACGCGTCCCCTCGCGGGCTTCCCAGGTGTCCATGGCGACGCGGACACCTGGGAAGCCCGCGAAGGGACGCGTTTACCTGTGAAGGTATCCGCGTCCCCTCGCGGGGCTCGCTGCGCTCGCCACGCTTCGGGCTCGGTGGCTCGCTGCGCTCGCCACACTATTCTATTCTCACTCCACGCCCTAGTGGATAGTAGGGCATGAAAAGGTCGGAGGACGCGTACCGCCGCCCCTCGCGGGCTCGCTGCGCTCGCCACGCTTCGGGTTCACGTTGATAGCGGGGTGGCGTCAACTACTTTTGGGGGGACATTCCACTGCTCTGTGGTTTTTTTTGGGGTTTCTGGACCATTTACCATTCTTCCCTATGCTGATTTGGGTAAATTGATCCATTTAACATTGTTTCCTATGGGAAATTGAATCGGATCGCATCGCATCGCATCGTTCAATATCGTGTATGTGTACGATGAGATGCGATCAGATTTCTCTACGGAGAATAGCATGGTGCGCAATTAACTTAGCAGGCGCCCAGATAGGAAACAAGTACCACATTTCCCTCACAAAATTGCTGCCGCTACCTCTAGCAGGCATAATAACTAATAACTGGCTCCTATGAGGTGGTGGCAAATTTGGAAGGGACATTTTCAATGAGGACATGTGCGATGGGTGCGTTGGGACCATAGACAAGATTTATCTACAACCAGGCAGTGATAGTCATAGCCCCTTTCAGCACCCACAAGCCACCCAGTGCCCCCAAGCCACCAAGTGGTCTGTGGGGGCTAGTGCTATGCCACTGGCTCTGCCGCTACAGCTAATTGTTTATTGTGTTGTATTTCTGTGTGCAGATCCTCCTGTTGTCAAAGCCCACTTCTCTTCACATTTCACTCACAGCTCTCCTTTACTCCAACACTCAGTGACCATCTTCGTCTGCATACTCATCTCCATCATTGGCCTCAAGCCTCTAGTTGTATGTTGATTGAGTCCTCACTACTTACATTTAAGCTGTAATGTGTATTGAACTGTGGTGCTCTTTATTTGTACTGTATTTTTGTTATTTATTCAATGTTATGCCAAGTTTTGTCTCCCTGTATTGTTCCTTTGTACGGCGCTGCGAAACACTTGTGGTGCCTTATAAATAAAATTATAATAATAATAATAATTATTAATTAATTGGCTTCTAGTTACACATGCACATATCACAATAGAATCCTACCAGCAGACACACTATGTGCCTCATCTTGTGTTATATGTACCTGGGGACACTTTTCTCTCGGGTCTTGATAGCCTGCTAGTAAGTTATTATTATATTATTAAGTGCTATTGTGAGTATCTGCCCATCTATGACGAACATCCTTCCACCTGCATGTGGAAGGCTGACCCATAACTGCTTTTCATCCGCAGTTACAGGCACCATGATTAGTATAAAGGAGTATAGAAGTTAGCCTACAAGCCTATGATATGCCCATGACATGAGACAGATCAGTTCATTGCAACTGAATTGTCACCACAAAAAAATTCCCATTTCATGTAAAGAGTGCTCGCAGAGAAATGCGTCCATGTCCTTACGCATGGTATGGCGCACACAGAATCTCTGAGGATAATGCTCAGTTTGCAGATCTGTCCATGTTCCTAATTGCATCTGACTCAAACTAGGGCCCTGTCTACATTTAGGTACTGTATCGTGTATGCACCTTGTATAACCACTTCCGTTGTGAATAATAACAAAATAACAATATTTTAGAAGTTCCAGTTTTGCAATGTATTTGGAATGCATGCTCACAGTCAATGCTTTATATACTGTTTTAATGCTTGGTTACATACTGTCCCTCACAGCTAAGCCGGCTGAGTATTTACTGTCAGTTCTTCCTCCTTAGTACTAGTGACAGATGGTGGATCCCCCTCATTCTCCAGTTCAGCAACTATTATCTGCAAAGTCCTGGATGAAAATGACAATGCTCCTGAGCTTTTACTTCCTGAGGCTGAGATTCACGTCCCAGAAAACCAGGATCTGGGAATAATTCACAAAGTATTGGCTGTAGACAAGGATGCTGGCAACAATGGCAGAGTACATTTCCAAATAATTGGTAATTAATGATACTTGCTAAACTGTCTGAACAGATGTTAAATAAACATTGCATGCAGGATTTTGCTAGTACTGAGCGGTTTAGTATATGTTTAGCATTACAGGACTGTTGTAAAGTGAATATTTGTGTTTTTTCATTAATGTTTAGCATGCATACTGTATATTTTGTACTTAGTGTAAGTAAAATATCATGAAAGCAAATGTTACAACTTTTGCGTTTTTATATTTCAAAATGTTATAAACTGAATTGCAAGATCGTATACACTTATACTGTACACTTTAATGTACATAAAGTACTGTCAATGTCTTTTCAGAAATGTTGTTATTTAATATTCCCCAGTACATCATGGGCCTTATTCAGATCTGAGCTCAGTACAAATTTGTTTGGAAAATGGGCAAAACCATGTGCACTGCAGGTGGGGCAGATGCAGGGCCGGTGCTAGGGGGTTCGGCGCCCTCCTACAATCTATAAATTTGCGCCCACCCAAACTTTACAAAGGGACAGCGCACACCAAAAGAAAAACGTGTGATCTCACAAGCAAGGTGAATGGCCACACAATAGTACTCCCACTCCAAATTACACCACATAGTAGCACAATTTTGGTGCCATGAGTTAAAAAAAAGAGAGAGTTTGCGCTGTAAGCGCACGCAAAAATGTAGGAGCGTGGCTTCATGAGGAAGCGGTGTGGTCACATAAAAGTACCAATTACACCGTTATCCCCATAACACATTATGCTTTACACCTCAATGCCCATTACACATTATACCACACACAGTAATGCAAATGATACATTATGCCACACACATAATGATGCCCATTACACATTATACCACACACAGTAATGCAAATTATACATTATGCCACACATCATGATGCCCTTTACACAATATGCAGCACACTATAATGCCCATTACACATTATGCCACACACCCTAATTCCCCTTACAAAATATGCCATGCACCATAATGCCCATATGATATTGACACACCTAATGCCCCGAGAACTCCTGCATATGCCCACATTTGAAGGGCTGCTTATTCATAGTGCCCACACAAGTTGCCAAAAGTAGTTGCTCTGCTTATACATAGTGCTCACACCAGTTGCCGATATTAGTAGCACTGTGTAACCATATGACCACACCAGTTGCCGACAGCAGTATCGCTGCCTATACACGTGCCCACACCAGTTGCCGACATTAGTAGGGCTGTCTACACACATGCTCACAGCAGTTGCCGACATTAGTAGTGCTGCCTATACACGTGCCCACACCAGTTGCCGACATTAGTAGTGCTGCCTATAGACGTGCCCACACCAGTTGCCGACATTAGTAGCGTTGTCTACACATATGCTCACAGCAGTTGCCGACATTAGTAGTGCTGCCTACACACATGTCCACACCAGTTGCCGACATTAGTAGTGCTGCCTATAGACGTGCCCACACCAGTTACCGACATTAGTAGTGCTGCCTATACACGCGCCCACACCAGTTGCCGATATTAGTAGTTCTGCCTATAGACGTGCCCACACCAGTTGCCGACATTAGTAGCGCTGTCTACACACATGCTCACAGCAGTTGCCGACATTAGTAGTGCTGCCTATACACGTGCCCACACCAGTTGCCGACATTAGTAGTGCTGCCTATAGACGTGCCCGCACCAGTTGCCGACATTAGTAGCGCTGTCTACACACATGTTTACAGCAGTTGCCGACATTAGTAGTGCTGCCTACACACATGTCCACACCAGTTGCCGACATTAGTAGTGCTGCCTATAGACGTGCCCACACCAGTTGCCGACATTAGTAGTGCTGCCTATACACGTGCCCACACCAGTTGCCGACATAAGTAGTGCTGCCTATAGACGTGCCCACACCAGTTGCCGACATTAGTAGCGCTGTCTACACACATGCTCACAGCAGTTGCCGACATTAGTAGTGGTGCCTATACACGTGCCCACACCAGTTGCCGACATTAGTGTGCTGCCTATAGACGTGCTCACATCAGTTGCCGACATAAGTAGCGCTGTCTACACACATGCTCACAGCAGTTGCCGACATTAGTAGTGCCTATAGACGTGCTCACACCAGTTGCCGACATAGAACACTCACACTTTACTCTCCTGGCAGCTGCTCATCCTCTCCTGTGTCTTCAGTCTTCTTGCTCCCTCATAGCTCCGCCCCTTCGGTTCTGTGTAGCCCCGCCCCCTCCGGCCGATTAGCCCCGCCCCTTTACGCACGTACTACTGCTGCGTGCTGAGCACTGCTGACCTCTGACCTGGCCTGATGTTCTGATGTTTAGGTAGGAGCCTGGAGCGGAGGGAGCTCTGTGCCTCGGGTCTGCTTCCTGTCCTGTCATTAAGTGTGACAGGCGCAGCAGTAGCAGCCGGCAGCCACAGAGACAGACAGCAGGGGATGCACAGCAGGGACAGCGCCTCTCCTGCCCGGTGCCTACCTGCTTTGCATCCTCTGCTGAGCGGGTAGCGCCGGCCCTGGGCAGATGTAACATGTATAGAGAGAGTTAAATTTGGGTGGGGTGTGCTGAAACTGAAATCTAAATTGCAGTGTAAAAATAATGCAGCCAGTATTTTCCCTGCACAGAAACAAAATAACTCACACAAATCTAAGTCTCTCTATACATATTACATCTGCCCCACCTGCAGTGCACATGGTTTTGCCCATTTTCCAAACAAATTTGTACTGAGCTCAGATCTGAATAAGGCCCCATGTGTACTGTATGCTGATTAAAGTGGTTTCCTATTCATAAGGATGGAACTTACTATGTTTTGTCTAGTTCTCAAGCCTTATATTACAAAGAACAGAGCCAGATTAACAATGGGGTGGATGGATCTGCAGCTCCAGGCCTCCACATAAAAAGAGTCCCATCACCATGACAGCATGATAATCATCAGCTTATAGTGAATGGGTTCTGTATGCCTACATGCCATTTTCTGCTCCAAACCCATGAGAACCTTAATCTGGCCCTGACAAAGACAACAGTGACCAATTGTTTTACTTTATACAGGAAAGCTTATTGTGGAACCATATTACAGTGCATTGTCCCTTTTATTCATAATGTTTCATTGTTTGGTACTAGAATAGTATATTTGAAACAACTGTATTAGCATATTGTAATTGCAGTGAAATGGATGCAGCTTCAAGCCTCTATGCTACAGAGATTATTATCTTCACAAAGGACTGCAGGGGTTCCCTTGCAATGTACAGATGAGTCCCAGCTCACCTGTGCAGCTATTTGTAGCAAGCACGACTCAGGAGAGAGTGCCCTGCCCACAAGAGCTTACAATCTACAGGGAGTCTGAAATAAGTATATATATAAAACATTAAAACAACAACCATCATAGTACGATCACCATATAAATGATTAAATAAGATTTTCTCAATAAGATAGAATTTACCCTTAAAGTAGTGGAATTGCAATTTTGACTAGTTTTGTAGCCAAAAAACAATGCACCCGTTGTTGCTTTTGGTGTGTGTAACAAAGAGCCACTTGGAATGGTTCAATGCCGCCGCATTAAGATATATATTTTATAAGGTGTGTCCGGTTCAAAGAAGGGCTGACATCTGGCAAAGTCATTTGAAATGGATAAGGCATTCTGTATTTACTGTCAGTGCCACCCACCTATTTAAATTAAAGACAGGTTTAATTTAATCATAAGGCAGTCGTATTCCAGACACTGGCTGTACAAGCAGAAACATTTCATGTTATTAGAATTAACAAATTTAGCATGGTGTTAACATAATATATATTTCCACTTTCCTGTCTTTTAGTGTCAGTTTTTGTTTTATATATCTCTCCTTCTTTCTGTAGGTGGAAACACAGGCGGATACTTTGCCATCAATAACACGTCAGGGGAGCTCTGGACCACCCGCAGCCTAGATAGAGAGGATGTCAGCAGTTTTACCATTATCGTTGAATGCCATGACCTGGGCAGTCCCCGTAAAACAACCACAGCGAAGCTGCACATTAAGGTTCTAGATGAAAATGACAACCCACCTACATTCCCCAAAAGCCAGTACCGGACATCTGTGAGAGAGGACTTACACGTTGGATCAACCGTTTTGAGTCTTCAGGCTTTTGATATAGATGAGGGCCTAAATGGGGAAGTGATGTACTCTCTGATTGATGATGTCCAAGGTGCTTTCACTATAAACAAAACAAATGGAAACATTGTGACTGCAAAACCTTTAGACCGAGAAAGTAAATACCAATATGTCTTCAGAGCAATGGCTACTGACTGTAGCATTTATGGCCCAAAAAGTTCCACCACCAAAGTTTTGGTGCAAATTGAAGACATCAATGATAATGCACCATTTTTTTTAGAGGATCTGGTGCAAGTTCTCATTTCTCCGCAAACCTTGGTTAATACCACTATTACTACTGTACATGCAAGTGATTTGGATCTTGGCTTGAATGGTACAGTGATGTATAGTCTGGTGATACCTGACCCACTCTTCCACATTAATCGGGAAACAGGAGAGATCCAACTTCAGATGCCGCTGTCTCCTGAATCCTTCAAGGGTACAAGTCTTCTGGTGGAGGCTGTAGATCTTGGAGTCCCAATCAGGAAATCCACTGGTCTTGTGATAGTTGACCTAGAAGGCCTGGAAAAAAATATTTCCTTTGTGCAGAATGTGTATGACGTTATCATTTTGGAAAACAGTAGAGCAGGTAAATGTCAGAATTTGTAAATTTTCTAGTAGTTCATACTAATTACTCTCACATTTATGTATTTAGGGAGTAATTGGAGCTTATAGTATAGGAGGTTTACACACACACACATAAATATGGCACTGGCTGCACCACGCACAGGACTGGTATAGTTCTTTCTCTTATCGGAATAGGCAAGTGTACTGAGGGGGGGCAGGTAATAATTATCAAGGTTAATTTTCAAGGAAAAGGGGAAGGGGGAGATGGATCAGTGCACAGGTTTATGACAATCAGTTTGGATTTGACAATTTTAGTCTAATGGTCCACAATATATAGAGGTATGGGAGACCTGTTATACAAAGTCTCACAGAATCAATGGCGTGGAGGTGCACCCTAGAGAGTAAAATGTATGTAGGAGGAAAAGAGGGAAAGACTCTCTCTTTTTTGGGGGCACTCTTGAACTGTGATTACATACAGTAATCTATTTAAACATCTGTCGGGATGTTTAGCGTATCTACAGTGTGTTGGTGGTTAGGTATTAAAACACAAGCTTAAGGATGATACAGACTGTGTTACACCGCTTTTTTATCAGAGCCCTGGTGTGGGGACAGTGTCGTTTATTGGGATTAGGTTTATGGTGAGGGTACTAGTTACACATGGGGAGGTGGGGTGGGTTGTTCCATCCCCGGGTATGGTTAAATTTAAAAATTAACTTTTATTTGTTCTCCGTAAAATAAATCATAGACAAAACGTTTTCAGGCGTTCACACACAAACATATAAACATATATTGAGTCACACTCATAGGTCTGTGCCCTACGGGCACTAAGTCCTCTTGTTTAGATTCAGCAAGGATGTGTGTCTACAGGTTTATGAGAATCAGGCCTGTCAGGCCTGCCCTTAGACAGTCTGTAAAGGACCTGCTGCTGTTTAGCTACCCTCTGGCACTGCGAGCGTCCCACCTGGCAAATTTTGAGCCTTATTGTGTGCTTGCGGTCCCCAATGTAGTTGTGTGTCAGGTAGGTAGCTTATCAACACTTGGTCTCACAGTCTCTCAACAAAAATAAGGGTACACGTTTTGGACATTAATCAGCAGTTATAGTCCAAGCATATACTAGAGTATGTCAGGTTGAAAGCCTCTTGATACTAGGATTTAACAAGCTGTGCCTTAATTGGAAAGTCTATATGCTTCAGAGTGAAATTCTAGAAATCCTGGTGTTATTAAAGTGCGACCCAGGTTAAGTGTGGCTCTGTAACAAGTAAGTTTGACAGTTGCAATTCTGACCATACAATGTGTCCAGTTAGTTTCAATTCCCTTGCAGAGGTTTATGCCAGTGAGTACTGGTTATCTTTTCTAAACAAGAGGATATGTAGGCTTACAGTGGCCTTACAATAAAATTCCCAAGAAAGATGATATATTGTTTTTCAAAAATCAGTTATCTTCCACATTGTCGTGCATAAATTGTATGACCAGTGTGGGAAGAAGAAGAATATAGTCAAATGGTTTGTACTGCTTTCACAGGCAGCTAATTTGTCAAAATTTTTATCTAAACATAAGTTTTCATTGATATGTTTACCGCCAGCCTTCACCACAAATATTATCTGAGGCAATCCTCAATTGAATTGATGGCTAGCCTGATGTCACTGTATAATTTATGTATGGAATATGCACCAACAATTTATTTGACAAACAGGTTAGCAAGACTCTGTGCTGGTAGTTCCCGCAGTATAAGGGGGTAGGGGAAAGGGAGGGGGGGGGGGGAAGACGTGGGGGAATAGGAAAAGAGGGTATTGTAAGGTTAGTGGAAAGAAAAGAGAGAGGTAAAGTACCTGGATAGTCTGGGTTAGAAGTTTGACTGTGCCCAATGGGCGTGGGTGATCCCAACCGACTTTATATACCCGTGACAATGGCAGGATTGTCTGGTTGGAAACTGGAAAGTCCCCTTTCCCTTCTGACAGGCTCTGCCCCTCTCCAATTGTCAGCTGCCACTAGGTTATAGTGAGCTTTTATGGGTATTGTGGGGGATGGACCCTACCTTGTGGGGAGTCAGTTAAAGGTTTGAAAAGGAAAAGTCTGTGTTACCCTCTGTGAAAAAGCGGAGCGGAATAGGAGAGGTCACCCGTATCCTATAATACTTTCTGACACCCCAGGCTAGTTGCCATCACTTAGTTGATGGACTTTGTAGGTATGGCGGGTGAGTGGGCTTTATTAGATACAGACAGGGGTTTACTGCACAGAGCTGGTAGATAGGGATACTGCTGTCAGGGTGGTGTACCAGATTCCCCCTGAGTAGACACGGTCCAGTGCAGGGTAGATCACTGTCATTAAGGCCTGATGAGTGATCCCTGGAGGAAGGTATAGTGTAGAAAGGTAAAAGCGTAGTGCCGGGATAGGTGTGCTGCTGTCCTCCACATGTATATAATTATACAGTGGTGGAGGGTGAGCGGCATCTATCGGAGATCCAGGCTAGTTTGGCAGAGCGGGTGTAAGGGGATGAGAGGAGGAGACACCAGGGAGGGAGACGGAGGGTGGAGGGGCCAGGATTGAAGGGAGAACCGGACGGGGAAGGAAGACTGGGTTGCGGGAGAGAAGGTACCTGTCAGTGCACTCCGTGCACTGTCCGGCACCTGAGCGGTCTCGTGGGGAAGGCTGCGGCTAATTATCAAGGCCCTGGCTTGTTTAAGAGACCTGGGATGGCCAACTGTGCAAGAGGAATGATGCCCCTCCCCAATGGCACATCTAGTAGTTTTTATTCTAATTTGGAGTGGGGAGGCATGTATGACCATGACCCTAAGAACACCTCTCCCATTACCTGTCCCATCATTGGTCTCTACAGCTCCAAAAATAGGCCTTTGGTTATATTCATCCCCATGCACAAGAGATCCTTAATCTGGCCTTGATTTATATGTTATATGTAGCAGTATTTCAATAAACACATGGGCAATTTAAAGGAGCGATTGAAGAAACTAGCAGCTAATGTTGTTGCAAAATGCTTTGGGGTATAATTAATGGATGCCGGATCCATTACAAAATTCTTTTGACGGAATGGATCCGTCATCCATTATTCGGGCAAATCTGGATGTCGGATTTGGGCGCTGATTGATGCTTACTCGGCCGGCGCGGGGACCGTGTGAGCACGGACGCAGCGGGAGCTGGGATGGGGCCGGCCCGGGGATGGGTAATCTACTCTTGCCCAGCAGCGGGACAGGTGAATGCGGCGGGTGGATATGGGAGGCGGAGGTGGACAGGAGGACTGTCTAAATTGCTGCTGACTACCTGGCACCGTCCTTCCTGCCTCAATCCGACATATTTTCATGATTGAGATTACCGGAAACATGGCCAAAACCTTTTGATTTTGGCTGTGTTTCCGTCAAAAGCAGGTGGATTAGCGGCTATTCCGTCAATCCACCTGGTTTTCGGCAGGTCGGAACATTCCTGCCGGAGAAGAAAACAGCTAGCATTGAATAGATCGGAACCCCTTCCAACTTATTCATGTTGAAAACTGCCATCTTTTCGGCAAGACGGCAGTTTTGACATCAAATGAATATACCCCTTTATCTGTTAAAAAAAATAAACACATTATGGAATGCAATGAGATATATACACCATTATATATTTGGTATCCGGCCTTAGGTCAACAGTGTTTAGGACGACATTCGAAATTTATTTTTGGCTTTCTATTTTAGCTGTTTTGTTACCTGTTTTTTTCTATATGTTATATATTTATATGTCTACATAGATGTTGACATCACAGATCTAGATTTCTTGGATCTAGTATTTCTTGGATATACAATACTGTACAATCACTTGATTTGCATTCAAATTCTAGAATGAGCCTATGCATCTTAGTAACAGTATATATTATCTGTTTTTAAAAACAGGAACAGCAGTGGTAACTGTAAAAGCAGAAAAGCGTAAACCAAGTAAAGGAACCATAGTGTACAGTCTCATCAGTGGAGATACAGAGGCTTTTATATTACATTCTAAAACAGGTAAATTGCTTTATTTATATCTTATGAAAATGTACAGTGAAAGGAAATGTTGGGCAGACCATTGTGGATAATAAAAACCTATTAATATACCCTAGCAATTTATTATTTATACAGTTACTGTATCTAGCCAAATACGGTACCACAATTGGCCTGGTGTAAAAGGGTTCGGGGATGAAGGCATTTTTTGTATTTGAATATTATACTTTTCATCCTACAGGAGAACTTACTGTACAAGAGCCATCACTGCTTGACTTTGAATTTACACATAAAATGAATTTGATAATTTCCGCTAAAACCAGTGTTTTCATGGAATACTGCAGAGTGTCCGTGTTAATCCAAGATGAGAATGATAACCCACCAGTGTTTGATCAAGACAATCACATTACGTCGGTCTTGGAAGGTCAGGGCTACAACCTGTTTATCATCCAGGTATAGTAACTGCGGAAAGGTATTCTTCTCACAGACATGAGTGTGGCGCTGCAGATATGGGCATTAAAGGGAAGCTAAATGTGTGCTGATTTGACTACACATTTTATTAACTGTATCTGATAACCATTGCTTAATACATGGATTGGATCCCTAAAATATATTTTTTCCTACTGATATTCAGGCATTTTTGATTTACAGTATTTAAAACTGAAGGATACAGTAGGAGATTATTAATATTCCAGTCTTACAACCACACCACAGATTTATTGATTTTTTTTTACTGGCGGTGCTACTTACATTTGAAAGATTTAGTAGATTATTTACAACATAGAAATCCAGAAGTTGCATTTCAGATCCAAATACTCCCAAAACATTTTCCTACCATGTATTGAAAGTTAATCATTACAGCTAGCTTTTTGCAGAACAGACCTGGCTGGTGTGTGTTATTGCTTTGGGTGGGCTCTCTGTGTTGTGGAGCAACACGTATGTTAGCAGTGCATGCAAATATGTATGTTAAATATTTGGGGGCACAGAGGGCATTGTTCTATGACCAAGGGCCAGATGCACCAAGCTTCCAAAACTGATAAAGTGCAGAGTGATAAAGTACCAACTTTACCAGATCCTAACTGCCATTTTTCAAAACCAGCCTGTAACATGAGAGTTCAGAGCTAATTGGCTGGTTGTTTATTAATTTATTTATTTATTTATTAACAGTTTCTTATATAGCGCATACATATTCCGCAGCGCTTTATCAATCTCATATACATTTACTGTACTGTATGGCCATATTTTATCAACTCTTTCTTTCAATTTAAAGCCTTTTATTCATTTGTTTTATAGGTTTTCGCCACAGATGCGGATAGTGGGCTAAATGGACAGGTAGATTACACTATTGTGGATGGCAATGAAAATAAAGAATTTACAGTTGATTCCAGATGGGGCGTTATTTCCACAAATGCTATCCTGGATCGGGAAATAAAAGCCTCCTACAGGTTTGTTAAAATATGTCACGATTATGTTGATTAGTTTAATAAGTATGTTTAAACTTATTAATAAAGATGAATAAAATGGCTTATTATGTAATTGTACAATGGTAACATTTTATATTCAATATTAGTGGGGTTTTCATAAAATTCTCAGTTATCATAGACCTATTTTCTCTGTAATAAACATTTCCATTTAAAAAAGAAAAGAATGCATACAACATTGAGAAAATATGTTTAGATGATTGGAGCTTGGTCTCTACTTTAGGGTAATGCTGGGTACACACTATGCCATATATCATTTGTACAGCTAACAAATTATATATTGTTAAGTGCATTGGCTCTTGTATAACCTCCATATGCCTGTGAATGGATTTGCCCATAGAATGGCAGATGCAGATGTACAGTGCCTTGCAGATATATCAGTACATCCGTTTCTGTGTACAATTGACTGACCAGCCCCTTAAGCTGGCAGCAGGTATGACTGACAATGACATCACAACTGTGCAGGCAACTTTAAAAGCCTACTTAGTTGTAATGTCTTACCATACATATCATGTGACTGGTTGGTAAGTGTATATGCTCACAAAAATCAGTCACATGGTTGCTGGGTCTGTCAGGTGGTTCTGCCGTCACCCAAGTATGTACCCAGCCTAAGCATCATGACATCTTTAGATTAATGAGGCATGTAGTATATATGCCTCATTAAGCTGGACCTAGGTTAGTGGGATTTACAGTGTTTTTGGATATGACATCACACACAGGCCGATTGTGGCCACTAGCTTCCATCTTCCAACTGCATTCACTGGTGTGTCTGGTAATGTTCTTATTACTATTGACTGAATAATTATCAGTCATGGGTAGCTTGGGTTCCTCCAATGCAGATGGACAACCATTGTCGCAATTGCACCAATTTTTGCTGTTGGGATAATTGGTTACACTCCTGAGCATAAGTTTTAGGACGGTTAGTGTTGCATTAATTGTACTGTTTGTGGCCATTAGTCACTGGCCCTAAGTGTAACATATCTATAAGACGTGTGTTAGTCAGCACTTTATAGCAACTGTTTGTTTATAACTACTCATAAAATAAATAATAATGTTAGAACAATAAGCAGTGAACAGAATGTAATAATTGGTTCCGTGATGAAATCTAAAGATTAAACTATGGCTCATCTTTATTTTATTTCCTAATTTTCATATTCAATATTAAAGCAAGTAGTATTTTAATGGCATTGCATATATACAAGGAAATGCAAACATTGATGATGGTTGTAAGGCGTCGGCTAACTGTTTCTCAGGCACCTTGAAACCATTAATATTACAAAAAATCTGCATGTTGCTGTGCTGTAATTATCGGTGGTATGCACAGCCACACAAGGGTTGCATTCTCCTCTGACTGCCTCTCCTTATACAGTAAGTGTCATAAACAACACAGAACTGACTACGACCTTCATGTATGAGTTGATACTTTATAAGTAATCACATATGTTTTTGTGAATAAAATATTTAGCCATTTTTTTATTGACCAATGTGCCAAATTTTATAGATTCGACTCACTGTTATTTTCTGATTTTATTAATTGCATCTTATAATGATGAGCCAGTCAGATAACGTGGCATCTTTCCACTCTTGCAGAGTTATATTCATTTCAGTTTTAGTACTTTTTGCCATCAGGTCTTTCATCCTTCTAACTGGTTATAAATGGCCATTCATCCTGTTGTTAGGATGTGAGCAATTTCACCTCCAGGATTCCACTTCCAACATTCTATCACTTGGTTTGGAGACCAAATACTTTTTAAAATGAATATTGAGTGCTAAGATTAAATAATGCAAAACAAAAACTGTTAAAGCTAAAAAAAAAACCACAATACTTGTCTTCCAGCAAGGGAATAGTCTGACATTCATGATATTAGAAAATGAGCACTTTACAAGATGTGAAATAGTCTGTCACAATTTTACATATTTTTTCAACATTTTTAATACTTTAATGTGTGTTTGAAACCCTGAGGTGGTATTTTAGAAATAGCATGTCATTAATTATTGTGCTCAGAAAACACTTAAGTTAGATCATGATTCTTATTTCTGGCCTCTGTCCACATTGTCTCCATCCTATCACAATAAATCATATCCACAGTATTACACAAAAAAACATATTATAGACTTAGACACAATGAGATACTGAATGAGGAGTAGGCCGAAGGCATGCATGACTGAAGCTTTCTGCAAATTCCTAGCTGAGTCAATTTGCAATGCTAGTGTCAGACTTTTTCTTGTGTCCTGGCATGCATGGCTATGCCCACCCTGAGACGTCAACTTTTGTTGCTCATGGAAGGTAAAACTCTATTGGTGGATCTGGCAAGGGCTAAAACTAGAAGGCTCTTGCCATCTAAACACCACACTTTGATGTTGTTTGTCAGAAAGAGCACTCATGCCCCCCCTCACCCCAAAATTATGATTAGGAATAGTGTGCACATACAAAAAAAAGGGTGCATGGTCTTGCAGAAAAGGAGCTTTGTAATGCAATACATTTGTGTTATTATTCACGTTACATCAAACAGTAGTGCCACTTATTTATGTTACAATCACAATAGTATCCTTGTAAACAGTACACCAAACTTTAGTACACCTGCTACACAGTATACCAAAGCAGTACCCTTTTACGCAGTATGTCACAGTATTACCCATTATACACAGTATGCCACACAGTAGTACCAATTACAGTATGCCACACAATATTATTGAGAATCAAAAACACTAGTCCTGCTGCAGACTTATGCAGAGGGGGGAAGAGTAATACTTATAGTTGAATTTGAAAAAACCCACATTAGAAATCAACTGTTACATTAAAAATTTATATTTTTTTCTAATATCTTTGTTTATTCTCATATCCTAATCTCCTCCCAACTCTCTAAGTAGGATGTAGCAGCACAGTTATGGTTTTTATTTCTGTATAGTGTTAATTTTGTGAGGGAACATTGGTGGTGGGTGTAGAGAGCAGTGGGGGTGGGTGTACGGGGCAGTGAGTGAGTGTGAGTATACGGAGCAGTTGCGAAGGGTGTATAGAGCAGAGTGACGGTCAGTATAGAGCACAGTAAGGGGGGTAGGTGTAGAGAGCAGTGAGGCTGGATGGGGATCATAGAGTATAGGTGTAGGGAGCAGTGAGTGAGGATGTGTGTAGGGAGCAGTGAGTAAGGGTTATTGTAGAGAGTTAATAATTGAGGGTGTAGTGTAGTGAGCAGTGAAAGGGTTGAGAACAGTGAAGGAAGATCAGTTAAGAGGACAGCAAAGAAGAATGGGTGGGGAGAACATAGGATGAATGGAAAGAGCCACTGAGCCAGTGTGTGATTGAAAATAGAGGTTGTGAATCCCGCTGCTTTCCCCATCTGCTTCCTTCCTTGGGTGACTCACCAGTCCACTGCCTCACTACTCCTGACTTCCTACACTCACTCAGTGTAACGCGCACGTGAGCTGGAAGCTCCGGACTCTACTTGCAATGCGGATTGCTGACAGAAGGCAGCCCACTGTAATGTGCACTGCTACATTTATTGCAGTGGGCATTACTGCAGGTGGGTGCCTGGTCACTGTGGATGCAGGGTCGCTGCATAGGTGCTATGGGCTGAGCATTCTCTGTATTACCCTAGTTACAGCCCTGGCTATGGCCACTCTACCATCAGCCTTAACACTTTCACCAGCCTATAGCAGGCACATTTTCTCATTTTAAAGTTCCTCTAAACATGGCCTCTGTGGTTGTGAAAGTAGCTGCATTCTCTGACACACTTGTGACACTCCCATAACACGCCAATGAGACAAATATTTTTTTTTAATGTTCACTTCAGGCCATTTCCAGTCATTATCCAGGAATGCCAATGGTTGTGCACCACCAGTTCTAATGCCAGCAACTCCATTTGTAACGCCAGTCTCTGCGTATCGTCAGTGGAACTCATGCAGATTTTCAGGACTTTTTATGCACAAGCAGTATGCACAAACATCACCATTGCGTCCACTTCTGAATCAGACCCTCTGTCTTTAAACCTTGTCTTAAAATTACATTTATTTGCATGCTTTTACAAATTTCTCTTTTCTACTGATCAGATCCATGAACCATCATTGCCTCTGAGGTTTAAACATTTGGCAACAAGAGTGTTAACAGTTAGTTTGAGCTTTTGTTGAATATAAAATGTATAAATAATTTTTTGCTTCTCACAATTCTCATTCTCACTGTGAAATCAAACACAGTTATTATTCAAGGGGAGAAGAAAGAACTGGTGTTAATAAACATTGGCATAGCGCTGCATCATTGCGATACCCAGTGGTGGGTTCATTAGTGCTGATCGCTAGTTAGAGACTGACCTCTCACCCCCAGCTGTGTGAAGCTGTCAGGTATTGATACTGCTTCCCAGAAAATCAGATCCCTTGGCAATAAGATGAGATGTTTTGTATTAGAACTCTTCCAAATGAAGCGATTGGCAAAATAATGTTAAATGAACCGTATTTTGTTAACATATTTTAAATTTTTTTGTTTTTACAAAGCAGTCCATAAAACTTTACAGGAAAAAGAAAAACATAAAAGATCCCATGTGTTCAGTATAAATTTGACTGGCATGTATCTAGTGCACATATAACATTCTGTTTGCAATGGTAATATATGTGTACATTTTCTTTAGGCTTTCATTGTGTTGCTTTAATAATCAAAACTATTGATTGGCACACTTACTGTAAGTACAAAGTACCGTTTGTAGTTAAGACCAAATGAAGGGTGTAATTAAATAGTAATACAAGACTAGACAAGCATCTGAACAGCATTTTTGCACTGAGCGTGGTATAGAAAAATTATTCCACTAATTTCTAGGGAACAATTTTCTTTTGACACATATGGATCAAATTTTCTCAGGAAATTGCCTAAATTTCTCTTTAATGAGCACAGTAAATATAATAAATTCTTATTGTTACATATTGTTGCTTATAATCATGAACTGCCTGTTAAGTATGTCATACTATTCAATCCTACAATTGGTGGTCAATCAAAAAAAGTCTTCTCCTAGCAAGTGTCCAGAAGAACTAGTTGCCAATAGTTTAGAAAGGTTTTTTTTTTGTGTGTTCTTTTTTGATCCTTCTGAATCTAAACAATTATACTGTACGTAAAAGTGGGTACATGTTTACTGGTGTAGGGACATTATTTTCCTCAAAAACACTTTAGCAAAAATGATTCTTTGCAAGATGATTCCCCATCGTGATCCAGTTCTTCCAATGTACCAGAATTTCTTGATCAAAGTGTGGAGTGTATTATTTCTTTGGAGTTTGTTGAATAATTGTATATACAATGCATTGTAAATAACTTGGTGTTGTTAGGATTATTTTTTAGTGACCATGTATTTGTAATTCCAGACTGGTCCTTCAGGCCACTGACAGGGGATCTCCTAGCCTTTCTGCAACAACTATAGTCACCATTTTAGTTGTGGATATCAATGACAATGCACCTACTATACCTCCCTTGGAAACAGTGTTCATTCCTGAAGGTAAATTTCTTGGAAAACTAGAAGGACTGTAGCACAGTATTATATATACTCAGCATTTGCAACTTGTAAGCAGATAAGCTTAGAGGATGGGGGTACCAATTGCCCATGTACAGGCTTTATGGAGGGGACTGGCGGTGGCCTGGGGCAGCCTTTTAGGGGGACAAATGTCTCCACGTGCTGTTGTAACCTACTATATGTAGTAATTTTTTTATTCTTTTGAGGGGGTGTAATCACACCTTAATGGATGTGGCCACGCTCCCAGGTACCCCTATAAAAATTAGTATATACTATTCACAATGAGCTCTCACAGCTTTTCTAAGTGAATATTACTAATTATACCTTAAAAAAGCAAAGTAAAAAAAAAAAAACGTTTGGTGAAAAGTGATTATAAGCATGCTTTAAAAAAACTTTAATTGAACACAATAAACATTCTATGCTCCAAAATCTGACTTTTTCATTTATTTATGTTTTATAACGATAAATTCAGCCTACCTCTTTAGTACAATGAGGGATATACATTGATGTATGCTGCTAAGAATGTTTTGTATTCTCAAAAGCAGAGTCAATTGTAAGTAAAGACCATAGCTGATCTGATTTTGCCGCAAAATCGCACATTCTGAAAGTGCGATTTTTAGTCGCGCGCAAACTCGAATCCAAATGTTTTCACTTTGAAAAGTATACAATTCGCATATTTAATGAGATGCAACATCAGGAAAATGTGTCTAAAATTTGCCACATGTGCAAGACCAGGTTCTGACAGGCGAATTGGCCAGAACCCTGCACAGATCATTGAGATCTGTGCATGGTCCTGTATTAAAAAATGTGTAAAAGTTTTTTATTTTAAATTTTTTAACACAAATTCGCACATTTCCATGCCTGAAAATCACATATTTGCATGAGTAAAATTCGCACATTATGACACTTACAGTATTTGCACTTTTTTGCCCGGAATATGCACCTCATTAAATATGCAAATTTGCAGCAAAAAAACTGATTTTAAAAAGTGCGATAATATGTGAATTTAAAAATTACTAAAAATCGCATCCAATTAAATGTCATGTAAAGTAGGAGTCTATTTTCTAAGCCTTAGATGGAGATAACGTGGACAGAAATATAGCATCAAACAACCCGCTCCTCACATTTTTCAAAACAACCTTCAACATGGCAGTTAGGAGCTTGTTGGCTGGTATTTTATCTCCAAACACTTTAGCACTATTCTAGGCTTAGTAAATAGACCCCTGTATGATGTGACTGTACTATAATCTACTATGATGTGTGCAGCATTATATCACAGTGGCAAATGGCTGAGAACTGATTCTCTTTCCTTAGTGTTTTCTGTATTCTTCTGGATCTCACAGATAAATTAACTGAAAGTTGTCTATGACATTTCAGATTCTTCTCCTGGCTACACTATAGTTTGTGTATCTGCCAATGATGTGGATCTGAGGCCAAACGTCTCATACAGTTTTACTAAAGATGGAAACCCTGGGGAGAAATTTGCCATTGACAAGTACTCTGGAGTCTTAACTCTCACTGGTTTCTTGGATTATGAGGAGACATCTCAACATCACCTGAGGATCCAGGCCTCTGATTCCATACATCTGACTGAAGCAGAGCTCACCATTGTAGTTTTAGATGTAAATGATAATCCACCTTTATTTACTAAAGAATCATATAAGGTAAGCACAGGAGAAGCTGTACAGTAATACAGTGCACAAAAAGTTATTTTTACAGATGGTCCATTCTCACCTAAATTTAATAGGACCAGGCTAACCTCCAATAGGCCACAGTATGTGAATGAAGCAGCGATTATGTTATGGTAAATACTGTAGACTTAATTGTATATTTGTCAGGTTTTGAGAAGACAGGGGCTCGTCCGATCATCACCTGACTGGAATATTGGCAGTCAATAGGTCATCATGCACAAGGTCGACTAAGACAAAAGGTCGACACAAGCATAGGTTCACATTGAAAAGGTTGATATGGGCATTTAGGGATTTCCAAAATATTTTTTTTTCACTTTTTCATACTTTACCATCCCTGTGTGCTCTCATTGGGAATGATAAAGTGTACTGCAGTAGCAGAGAAATGCACCTGTCCCGAAGCATGACGAGCTAAGCGGTACACAAATTGGGCATCCACCTGCTCAGGTATCAACATTGACACTCAAAAAACTTCTTCTTCTTGTGCAAGTTGACCTTTTGCTGTTGACCTAACGCCTATCAGCCTATACATTTTCTGTGAGCTATACCACAGTCAAACAAATACATATTACTTTTTGACATTCACCATTTCCTTAGACCAGGGGTTCTCAAACTCAGACCTCAGAACCCCACACAGTTCACGTTTTCCAGGTCACCCGGCAGGGGCACAGATGCATTCATTACTGACACGTTTTAGAAGATCCACAGATGGAGCTAATTACTTCACTTGTGATTCTGTGAGGAGACCTGCAAACCATAGAAACATAGAATTTGACGGCAGATAAGAACCATTTGGCCCATCTAGTCTGCCCCTTTTTTACAATTCAGGTAATCTCAACCATGCACTGTGGGGTCCTGAGGACCGAGTTTGAGAACCTGTGCCTTAGACTTAATCCCATCTCACCACAGAAGCTGAGATTACCTGTACCAGCAACAGATTATTTCAAATTCCCTCCTGTATAGCTCATATACTAGTGCGCCCCACACTGCTGCATCATAAGCCATAATTGTGGCTTTTACATTCCCCGACAAGAGAACAATGTATTGCAGAGGGTGTATCAAGCTGCCAGGGTGAATAGTAATTCTAGGCTGGATCCCCTGGCAACACATTGAGGAATACTTATTGTCAGTCATTTACAACCAATAAAATATCTTTGTGTATGGAAAGGGTAACTTTAGGTGTATTAGAAGTAGGCAGAATGGAGACTTCAATTAGAATAATAATTACTATTATGTTAATAAGGAAAATTGAAAGCCAAGTTAGAAAGTGGCCATACAGTAGCTTTTATATCACACTAACTGCTAATGGCTGCGGTTACACTACAGGCAGTAGTGCAAGGTTTTACCACCTGAGTAGTATAATTTCTGCAGTGTGTACAAGCTGTGGAGACTATTTATGAAAATCTGCAAATTGGGTGTAACACTTTTCTATCAAACTTGCAGCAATTTGTGGGAAGAAAAACGTCAATTACTGGAGCAATGTATTGATGGTTGAACATGTGACTGTTCCAATAAGCCGATGTCCAATGTATGCCTGAATCCTTTATTTTATCATTAATGGAAGCTACAAAAGTTCATGCTGCCAGGTTACCCGGTTACTCTGTTAAAACCATACTGTTAGTTGATAGGTTGGCAGTGTCTAGGTCAACCGTCAATAGGTTGACCACTGTTGGAAAGAACAAGCTGCCACCATCTGAAGATGGTATTAGTGCCCACAGTCAAGCACTGAAAACCTATATTTTTTAGAGCTTAATCAATAGTACACTAACAAAGTCATTGCAGTGATCTTCAATGTTTAGAGGCTTAACAAACAGCCTATTTACTTAGTTTAGTTGTATTCATTTAGAAACATGGGGGGTAAATGTATGAAGCTTGGAGAAGTGGTATCTATCCCCATAAAGAACGGTATGTGCAAGATGATAATGCACCAGCCAATCAGCTCCTAAGGGGGAAATGTAATAGGATGAGAGATTCAGAAAGTGAGAGATTTGGTAAGAAATCTCCAGGTTTTTAAAGCGGCAATCATTTACACTGTAAAAACTGTTTAAATTTGAAATGTAAATGAATGCCACTTTAAAAAACTGGAGATCTCTTACCAAATCTCCCACTTTCTGAATCTCTGATCCTATTAAATTCCCCCCCTTAGGAGTTGATTGGCTGGAGCATTATCACCTTGCACATAACTTTCTTTATGGGGATAGATACCACTTTTCCAAGCTTCATACATTTACCCTATGATTACTGGAGCAGAAGAGCTTGATAAATAGCCCTCTGAATGTTTTTAGGTTTTCTCTTGGATTGATTGTAAAAGAAATGAGTCCAAAACTACTCGAGATATAATATGTAGCCTTTCAGTCAAGAACATACTGTACAAGTGTATTACAAAACAATCTTGAAACAGCATCCTTGTGGAGTAACTGCTTAACCCCTTCCTGACAGAGCCAGTTTTTGCGTTCCTGACAGAGCCCTTTTTTTCAAATCTGACATGTCTCACTTAAGTGGGGATAACTTTTTTTTGCTTTTACTTATCCCAGTGATTTTGAGATTGTTTTTTCGTGACACATTGTACTTCAAATTAGTGGTAAATTTGGGTCGATACAGTCTGTGTTTTTTTGTGAAAAATACCAAAATATCGTGAAAAAATGGAAAATTTAGCGATTTGCAAAATGTTAAATTTTCTGCTTGTGAGACAAATAATCTTACCACTCAAAATAGTGAATAACTAACATAGACCATATGTCTACTTTATGTTGACATCATTATTTCAACTTACTTTTAATTTTTTGGGACACTAGGAGGCTTACAATATGAATAGCAAATTCTCAAATTTTCAAGAAAATTTCAAACACTGATTTTTTTAGGGACCAGTTCAGTTCTGATGTGACTTTGAGGGACTTGTATGTGAGACACCCCCATAAATGATGCCATTTCAAAAACTGCACCCCTCACAGTATTCAAAACAGCATTTTGGAAGTTTGTTAACCCTTTAGGTGTTTCACAGGAATTAAAACAAAGTGTAGGTGAAATTTCAAAATTTCTTTTTTTTTGCAGATTTGCAATTTTAATACATTTTTCTAAGGAACACAGTACATTTTACTAGAGAAATGTGACTAAAAATTGATTCCCCCAATTCTTTTGTTTTCATAAATATCCTATATGTGGCCCTAGTGTGCACGTTGACCAAACCACAGGCTTCATAATAGAAGGAGCACCTACTTGATTTTGGAGCCTCCTTTTTATGAGATTATTTTTTTAGGCACCATGTAGGTTTCTAGGCACCATAAGATGCTAAAAGTTAGGAACCTCCCCCACAAGTCACCCCATTTTGCAAACTACACCCCTCAGGGAATTCATCTAGGGGTATAGTGTACATTTCAAACCCCCAGGGGTTTCACCAATTTTGATACAACTGGGCTGTGAAAATGAAAAAATTTAATTTTTTATTTTCACGGCTCAGTTGTATCAAAATTGGTTAAACCCCTGGGGGTTTGAAATGTACACTATACCCCCTGATGAATTCCCTGAAGGGTGTAGTTTGCAAAATGGGGTCACTTGTGGGGGGGTTCCACTGTATAGGTGCTTCAGGGGTCATTGAACCAGAATCTGTGCTGCAAAATCCAAAAATCACTCCTTCCCTTCTGAGTCCTGCCATGCACCCAAATGGTATTTTTTGGTCACATGTGAGGCATTGCCGTACTCGGGAGAAATTGGGGCACAGATTTTGGGGTGCTTTGTCTCCTTCATTACTTGTGAAAATGAAAAATTTTGAGCCAGATCTGCATTTTTGTGTAAAAAATGTAATTTTTTATTTGCACAGCCCAGTTGTATCAAAATTGGTGAAACCCCTGGGGGTTTGAAATGTACACTATACCCCTAGATAAATTCCCTGAGGGGTGTAGTTTGCAAAATGGGGTTACTTGTGGGGGGGTTCCACTGTATTGGTGCTTCGGGGGTCTTGCTAATGCGACATAGCACCCACCATGCATTCCACCAGAATCTGTGCTGCAAAATCCAAATATCGCTCCTTCCCTGCTGAGTCCTGCCATGCACCCAAATGGTATTTTTTGGTCACATGTGAGG